>NW_017728912.1:37724246-37736860 GCF_001723895.1 Crocodylus porosus
GATGACGAGGTCGAATGCTCACAAACTCCTGCAAGACCGTTTCAGGCTGGACATAAGGAAGAATTTCTTTACTGTCCGAGCCCCCAAGGTCTGGAGGTGGTTCAAGCACCTACATTGAACACCTTCAAGAGCAAATTGGATGCTTATCTTGCTGGGATCCTATGACCCCAGCTGACTTCCTGCGGGCTGGACTCGATGATCTCCCGAGATCCCTTCCAGCCCCGATGTCTATGATGTCTATGAATATAACTTGGTGCTGTCTGCAAACTTGGACAGTAAGCTCTTCACCCCCACATGCAAATCACTGATGAAGTTGAAAAGCATTGGATCAAGCCTAGACCCCTGAGGGATACCACTGGCCACTGCTTGCCAGGATGACACAGATCCATTCATGAGAACTCTCTGGGTCCTGCCTTGCAGCCAGTTTCCTACCCACTTAACCATTGAACAGTTAAGCCCAGTCTTCCAAATTTTCCTCAAGGATATCAAAGGATACTAAATCAAAGGCCTTTTGGAAGTCTAGGTATATAAATGTTGACCTCCTCTCCCTTGTCCTGGTGGCAAGTCACCTGGTCGTAGAAGGAGATGAGGTTGGTAAGACAAGACCTGCCCACAACAAAGCCATGCTGGCTGTCATTCAGAATTCTACCCTCTGTAAGCATATTTCACATTAACTCCTTGATGAGTTTTTCTAGAATTTTCCCTAGGATAGAAGATAGGCTGATTGGTCTAATCAGTTAGGCTGATTGGAGTTGCCTGGTACTCCCTCTTCCCCTTCATAAAGATGGGCACAATATTGGCCCGCTTCCCATCCTCAGGGATCTCCCTTGAGCACCACAAGTTTTGGAAAAGTTTCACCAGGGGTCCCGCAATGACCTCAGTCTGCTCCTTCGGTACTCTCAGGTGGAGTTCAGCCAGTCCTGCTGACTTATAAATGTCTAGCTTTTCTAGTTGGTCATGTACCAGTTCAGCATCAACAGTAGGAAGGTGGTCATTCTCACCGTGCCCCCTGTAAGCCTTATCTAGCATGTTTTTCCCCTTGGTCCGTGAAATACTGAAAAAAGTGGGCATTCAGGAGTGGTTTTCTCCTGAGTGTCGGTTACCAGATGTCCTAAGGTGTTAAACAGGGTCCTCACGCTTCCATTTGTTTTCCTTCTGCTCCCTACATACCTAAAGAAGGACTTCTTATTGTCCTTGATTCCAGTTGCTAACTTAAATTCAGTTGCTGCCTTAGGTTTCCTAATCTTCTCCCTACATGTGTGGACTGCTGTTGTATAGTCCTCCTTGAGGACTGTTCCAAGCTTCCATTGTGTGTATATCTCTTTTTTCTTTTTCAAGAGGACCGTGATATCCCTGTTAAGCTAAAAGGGCTTGCCAGCCCTTCTGCTAGCTTTCCTCCACACAGGAATCATCTTCTTTTGTGCTTCAAGGATTGTGTCCTTAAGGAATGACCACTCTTCATGCACTCCATTCGCCTTTGTCCCTGGTCCCACATGGCCTCCACTACTATTACTCTGAGCCTGTTGAAATTTGTGTTTTTGAAGTCTGGGACTTCAATCCTGCTAGTTGATTTGTCTGCCTTGCAACAGACAGTGAACATGATGATCTCATGGTCCCTGTCACACAGACTACCCTCAATATTCAAATTGCTCACCAGATCATCTCTTTTGGCCAAGACCAAGTCTAGGAGAGTGTTGCTTCTCATTGGCCCTTGCACTTCCTAGGCCAGACAGAGTTCTTTGATATAGGTTAAAAAGCTATGTGACTGATCTAATCTAGCTAAGTGTTCCTCCCAATCTATGTCTGGGTAAAGCCAAGGCTGCAACTGAACTCCAAATAGCTTTGAGCATCAAGGACAATAAAAAGTCCTTTTTCAGATATGTGGGGAGCCGGAGGAAAAGCAAGGGCAACATTGGACCCCTGCTGACCAGATGGGGCAACTGACAACTGACACCCAGGAAAAAGCCATCCTATTAAATGGGTACTTTGTGTCAGTCATGCATCAGTCCCATGGGATGCCCATGCCCACCACAGGACAGGGAGGTCTGGGTGAGGGAGATCCCCTGCCCTTCATTAATGCTGACCTCATGAGGGAACACCTTGAGAAGCTGGATACCGTCAAGTCCGCCGGCCCTGACAATCTACACCCCAGGGTACTCAAGGAGCTGGCGAGCATCATAGCCCAGCCTCTGGCATGGAGCTTTGAAAACTCCTGGCACTCCAGTGTAGTGCCCGATGACTGGAAGAAGGCCAATGTGAAGGCCTATCTTCAAGAAAGGGAGGAAAGTGGATCCAGCTAGCTATAGGCCCATCAGCCTGACTTCTATCCTGGGGAAGATTTTAGAAAAGTTTATTAAAGAGGCCATCCTTAATGGACTGGCCGACGCCTAAGGAATAGCCAGCATGGGTTTGTTGTGAGTAGGTCTTGCTCAATCTCATTTCCTTCTACAACCAGGTGACCTATCACCTGGACAAGGGAGAAGAGATTGATGTCATATATCTTAACTTCAAAAAAGCCTTCCATCTGGTATCCCATGATCACCTCTTGAAGAAACTGGCCAATTGTGGCCTTGGATCCACCACGATCCACTGGCTGGGAAATTGGCTCCGTGGTCGGACCCAGAGGGTAGTAATTGATGGAAGTCAATCATCGTGGTGTCCTACGACCAGTGGGGTCCCCCAAGGCTCTGCCTTGGACCCATATTGTTCAACATCTTCATTAATGATGTGGACAATGGAGTCAGAAGCAGACTGGCCAAGTACGCTGTTGACACCAAACTTTGGGGGAAAGCATCCACACCACAAGACAGGTGAGTGATCCAAGCTGACCTGAACAGACTCAGCAAATGGGCGGACGAGAACCCGATGGTGTTTACGGCCAAAAATTCAAGGTTCTCCACCTTGGGAGGAAAAACCTGCAGCATCCTTATAGGCTTGGCAGTGCTACGCTGGGTAGCACTATGGAAGAAAGACACTTGGGGGTCATCATTGATCACAAGATGAACATGAGCTTCCAGTGCGATGCTGCGGCTAGTAAAGTGACCAAAACACTGGCTTGCATCCACAGATGCTTCTCAAGCAAATCCTGGGACGCCATTCTCCCCTTGTACTCAGCCTTAGTGAGGCCGCAGCTGGAGTACTGCGTCCAATTTTGGGCCCAACAATTCAAAAAGGATGTGGAGAAGCTTGAGAGAGTCCAGAGAAGAGCCACTCACATGATCAGAGGTCAGGAGAACAGAACTTACAATGACAGGCTGAGAGCCATGGTGCTCTTCAGCCTGGAAAAGCGTAGGCTCAGAGGTGATCTGATGGCCACCTATAAGTTTATCAGGGGTGACCACCAGGATCTGGGGGAACGTTTGTTCACCAGAGCGCCCCAAGGGATGACGAGGTCGAATGGTCATAAACTCCTGCAAGACCGTTTCAGGCTGGACATAAGGAAGAATTTCTTTACTGTCCAAGCCCCTAAGGTCTGGAACAGCCTGCCATTGGAGGTGGTTCAAGCACCTACATTGAACATCTTCAAGAGCAAATTGGATGCTTATCTTGCTGGGATCCTATGACCCCAGCTCACTTCCTGCCCTTTGGGCGGGAGGCTGGACTCGATGATCTCCCGAGGTCCCTTCCAGCCCTGATGTCTATGAAATCTATTAAATTGAATAGTAATAAAGGTTGCTCTCTAGAAAACTTCATAGTAATGGGGAACATGGAAAAAAACTACAGGGAGCCACAGAATGAAGGCAGCTTCCACATACATCACCAAAAATCACAGGCAATCTTCAGGTCTTGGCTTGACTGGTGATATTCTTGGTCTCCATGAGTAAAAGGAGCAGGTTTGCATACCAATCTGCAGCAGCTGAGTATTAGTCCTCAGGAGTTTTAAAAAATGGCAGCTAGTTCAACTCCTATTTAATATTTTGCAGAATGAACACTAGCAGTTTCTTATTGTTAGAGCCAGGTCCTCAGCTAGGATAACTTGGTGCATCTCCAGTGAAGAGGGTGGTGCTCTGCCAGTGTATACCAGGTAAAATTTTTGCTTCTTGTTTGCAAAGGTATAAAAGGAGAGGTAGTCAGTTGTGTTAATCTGAAGTTAAATTAGAAGATAGAGCAAGGTACCTCCTTAGAGATGAATTGGTTCAGAGAGGCATGATCTTCTGAAGGCAACAGCTTACTTCTGCAGATGCTAACAGATCTTTGGAAGAGGCTAAAGGTGTATGGGTAATTATGTAGTTTGAGAGGACAGCATTACTGAAGGTATCTTTCTGCCTTGGGAGCTTTAGCAAGAAGCTGCAGTAGAACTCCCTGGATGTATGGGGTCACCAATTCATGCTTACTCCAAATTAACAGGATGGTATAAATCAGTAGTACTCAATGTTCCAGCCCTGTGGGCTGGATAAACAGTGCAAGGCCAGTTGCATGACAGATCTGTCCACATGCTGACCTGACCCTGTGCACTGTACCTGGCCACGTGCCAGTCTGACCTGTACACTGCTTTGGCTGCATGCTGACCTTATCATGAATACTGCATCTGGCTACATATGGTGGAGTGACACCACACACCCACCCTGCTGTGTTGTGGTGTGATCTAGTGTGCAGGACCATGTACTGTGCTTTTGGACACTTGAAAGTAGGGAAGAGCCAATTAACAATGCTACTGCTCCCCCATTGCCAGATTTCCAGACCTGTGAGGAAACCCATGGGTCAGATGACATGGCCTTGTAGGCCACTACTCTAAATGGACATTCAGCTGCCAACTCAGAACATCTTGGTCTGTGTTCAGTTCCCCAGTTTCCTTTCATCATTCCTGGCTGTGTAAATGAAATATAGCACCCCCTACTGTTGTCCCCACCCCGCCAACACACACTTAGAAGAAATATTGGTAAGTCACTCACCTATGCTTCCCACCATATTCAGAGGGGGCCACTAACAGTCCTACAATCCAGCATACCATAATGCATGCTCTCAGCATGTATGAGTGGGCAGTACCACCCCCTGCAGGATAGAATCAGGTCCACTAAACACCTGAAATGATCGACTGGTGGTGTAACTAGGGTTGGGTGAAAGAGGCAACTGTCCCAGGTGCTGACTTGTAGAAAAGTGGGGAAGGGGGAAAAAAAAGTAGCTGCCGCAGGCAACCACGTGATCATAATCACAATTGTGTTGGCAACCAGAAGTCACCACTACTCCTGTGCCCTGGTTGCCTAGTGTGGCCCTTCACTGCTGCTATTGACTTTTAAAGTATCTTCGTTAGTTCCAGGTGATCTAGTACAAGGGTAAGCAGCCTACAACCTGCGGGCCCGATACAGCCTTCAAAGTGCTTGGATTTAGCCTACAATGGCACAGGTATCAGTGGTGCACAGCTCAGCTTACCACGTGTCCCTCCTTTCTGTCCCATGCTATGCCACCAATCCCCCCCGCAGCACCCTCTGGAACCCTCTCTTGTCCTCTACTGCATGAACCATTCACTGCTGCTGCCAAGTTCAGCTGTCTTCAATGCTGTAAGGGACAGAGATTTCGGGCATGTGTGGAGGTGGCAGCATCCAGTGGAGGTGGTAGCAGGCAGCTTTAATGTTGTAGAGGGGAGTGGCATCCTACAGCAGCAGGGGGGGAACCTGGTTGCAAGCAGCAGCCTGCTACTCTAAGAAGCTGTGACTTCTGGTCTAGTGGATAGACTAGTTACAGGGAACAAGGCAAGGATCTTACAGAAAAACAGGATGTGATAGTGTCATGAAAGGCTATATCACAGTGTGTGGGCCTAAGGGAGGGTTGACTGAAGATTATACAGGCAACAATGAATTCTGGCATTTTCTAACTTCTGGGTGCTTGATTTTTCCAAGCTTAAGAATACTCTCTGAATCTAAATTTTTAATTTTTTTTAAAAGGCCCAGGAGCTTTTGTCTGAGCAGTCTTGCCCAAAGTCAAATAGAATTTTTCAACTGATTCAGTGGGTGCCAGCAGAGGATGCAAGCATGAGTGTCTATGTCTGCATTTGTACATGTATGCATTCATAAAGTTTAACTCATGTCAATAGTTTCTAAAGATATATATTAATCACATTGCTTAGTTCTTTCAAAAGGGCCTGTGGGATGCAGGTACCCAGATTCAGACACTGTAAGGTATTGAGGTACCTAACTCCCTTTGGCTTTAGTGGGATTTAACGTCAATAATTTAGAGGACCTGAGCTTTATCTCTTACGGACTTTGTGAATCATAGCCAACATTTCTATTATCAGATAAAGTGTCAGTCCACATGTGCCCCAGCCCCCAAACCAACTAAAATGGTTTATGGGCTGGAGCACATGACTTATGAGGAAAGGCTGAGGGAACTAGGTTTATTTAGTCTACAGAAGAGAAGACTGAGAGGGGATTTGATAGCAGCCTTTAACTACCGGAAGGGTGGTTCCAAAGAGGATGGAGCTAGACTGTTCCCAGTGGCAGTGTCTACATGTGACAATTAATAGTGACTAAAATTACTGCACATTAAGCTAATGCACAGTAAGTGATTTTTGGCAGGTATCTAGACATGCAAGTACTTTTTTCATAGATTCATAGATGCTAGGGTCAGAAGGAACCTCACCAGATCATCGAGTCCAATCCCCTGCCCTGGGCAGGAAAGAGTGCTGGGTCAGATGACCCCAGCCAGATACCTGTCCAGCCTTCTCTTAAAGACCCCCAAGATAGAGGAGAGCACCACCTCCCTTGGAAGCCCATTCCAAATTCTGGCCACCCTCACCATGAGGAAGTTCTTCCTGATGTCCAGCCTAAATCTGCTCTCTCTCAGTTTGTGACCGTTGTTCCTTGTTATCCCAAGAGGCGCCCTGGTGAACAGAGTATCTCCAATCCTTTGGTGCCCCTGGCCCCCACCAATGAATTTGTAAGTGGCCATAAGATCACCTCTCAGCCCTTTTCTGTGGAGGCTGAAGAGGTTCAGATCCCTCAGTCTCTTCTCATAGGGCTTAGCCTTAACCATGTGAGTGATTTAGTATCATCTGCAAACATGGGCAGAGTACACTTCATGCCCACATCCAAGTCACTGATGAAGACACTGAAGAGCACAAGTCCAAGAACTGAGCCCTGAGGGACCCCACTGCCCACATCCTTCCAGATCAACACTGACCCATCCACCACCAGTTGCTGGATGTGACCCCCAAGCCAATTTGCCATCCACTGGACTGTGTAATCATCTAAGTCACAGCCTCTTAATTTATTTATGAGAATGGAATGAGATACCTCTCTCTGTGCCCAAAGGATCACTTCCTTTAGGAACAAACACCCTTCCTGGACTCCTATCTCACCAATACTCCTATCCTGCAGTGCATCATTGACTAGACTCCTGAGCACACTGAAGTTAGCCTTCCTAAAGTCAAGCACTTCCACCCTGTTAGATATCTTTCCCACCCTATGCCGTATGGTGAATTCAATTAAATGATGGTCACTGTCGCCAAGTTGACCATGAATCTGCAGCTCCCCTACCAGGTCATCCCCTATAGCCAACACCAAGTGCAGTAAGGCATTGACCCTGGTGGGACCATATACCTCCTGCATTAAGTGAAGGTCCTATATGCAGGTTAAGAACCTATGTGAATGGTTGGATTTGGCTGACTGCTCCTCCCAGCAGATGTCAGGGTAGTTTATGTCCCCCATGACAACCACGTCCCTAGACTGTACGGCCTCTGACAGCTGCCTAGAGAATACCAAGTCTACCTCTTCCTCTTGATGTGGCAGTCTGTAGCAGTGCCCCCCCACCCCAAGTCCCTTTCTCCGTGACGTCCATGTATAGGTAACCCCCAATTAATGCTCTTTATTGGTTCTGGAAAAAACAAGCATTAAGCAGAACTGCACTAAGCGAAATCCATTTCCCCATAGAAATTAATGTAAATAGAGATAATTAGTTACCGCCACTTCTTGCTACAGTGTCTCACCACTGCAACCTCTTCCAACCCCTCTGCCTGCCTGCCTGCCAGCCTCACCGGCCCCACGTGCCAACCCATACTTGCCAGCCCCACGCTTCTGCTGCTCTACCCTGGGTCCCAGCCAGCTCTGGCCCCAGGCACTGGTGGAGGCCTCACACTCACTCCCCCCTTACCCCACTTGCTGTTCCTCACTGCCACTGCTTCTCCCCACCTCACCTGTCCACCAGCTGCTCCGGCACTGTGTGCCAGCCTGGGGCCCTACTCCTGCTGCCCCAGCCTGGGCCCCTGCCAGCCCTGGCCCTCCAGCACCAGTGCAGGCTCCGCAGTCGTTCCCACCTGCCCACTCGCTGCCACTCACTTCTCACCACCACTGCTGCTTCACTGAGCACTACAATGAAACTGGCTCAGCGCTAAGTGAAATCAGGTATTAATTCTAAATGAACACTATAATGAAATAGTGCTAAATGAAACCACATTAAGCAGGGGTTGCCTGTATCCTAACCTACAATACCTCAACTTTATCCTCCTCTGATTCCATTTTGATTAGGGTAGATGTATAATGCTCCTTAATATAGATAGCAACCCCACTCCTCCTCCCTACCCACCTTCCTTCCTATCCCATTCCATCTGTACAACCTATAGCCCTCAATGTGTACTGCCCAGTCATGGGTAGGATCCCACCAAGTTTCCATTAGCCACACTAAATTGAAGTTTTTGTTTGCAAGCAGGAGTGCAAATTCTTCCTCCTTGTTTCCTGTGCTCCTAGCATTAGTATAGAGGCACCTGAGCCCTCTGAATGGTGCCTTTGGTGCCCCCCCATTCTGATGCCCAATGGGCCCCTTATTATTTACATGGGATATTTTGTTACATGTCTCGTAAATTGTAGGTCCTAGATTCTCTCCATCTCTTGCTTCCCCATCCCCCACAGAACCTAGTTTAAAGCCCAGTATAGGAGGTCAGCTAACCTGTAAGGGAAGAAACTCTTACTTTTTGTGGAGAGATGAAGAACATAATGTCCCAGGAAGTCCCTTGCATGGAAGTGCAGATTGTGGTCCAGGAAGCAAAAACCCACATCATGGCACCAACTCCAGAGCCACCAGTTGACCTCTCTGACACGGGTGACGTGATGCCTGCTGCAACCACTGGCTGGGAGAATCGACAAGAAAACTACCTATGCCCCTGTCTTCCTAAGCCTGGCCCCCAGAGCCCTGTAGTCACTCATGAAAAGCTGACCTTCCCTGAGTGGGAATCAAACCCTGGCCACAGCAGTGAAAGTGCCAAATCTTAGCCCTTAGACCACTTTGAACTAAATCTATTACCTACTCCCTCCGGTCCTATGATGTGCCCCTGTGGACACTAGGGGGAGCACCAGCCTCTGGCCAAATGGCTGCCAGCACTTGGCAACCATCTTGGAAACACAGCCCTGACCTCTGATCCCTAGCCAGCCCCTTCTCTACCCAGCACAAGAGCAGGGCACAGCAGCTCCCTTCTTAACCACCCTGCCTCCCTGCACCATGGCTGCTCCAGCCCCTACTCCTGCTCCCTCCCCTGCCAGCAATCCCCAGCACCCCACTGCTCTAGCTCTGCCCCTAGTGAGATGACCAGGACCCTATGCTCCTGGTGACCAGGGAGCCAGCCCTGCTGGCCCCAGCAGCACCCCAGGCCCCTGGAGAGCCGTGCATCCACCAGTGGGAGCCAGGGCATAGATGACAAAGTAGGGGGGGCACGGAGGGGCATATGCTTCCCTTGAGATTGGCAACTGTCGACGCTGCTGCTGATGTCCGTGGGCAGTTGCTGCTTGCCACCTCCCCCGTCACCACTGATACCAATGTGGCCACCTGCAGGGTTCAGCCCACCTTCACCGCCAATGTCACCACGGCCATCTGCGGGCAGTCCCAGCTCACCACCATCATGCCCCCGCTGCTCACACTGCTGCTGTCACCTGCAGATGGTCACCATGCCCCCCCCCCAAGCCTCAGGAGGCATGAGTTGTTCATGGGCCAGGGCACCAGGTGCAGGAAGCCTGGCTGACCCCCTCTTCCTGCACTCCCCACTCCAGCCCACCTGCCCTGCTGCCCACACAACCACTACCCCCTGCCCACCTCCAGCACCACTCTAAGGCCAGGCACATACTTGAAACAAAAAAGCTTTATTCCCCTCACAACACCCACCCCCATCCTTCCCCTGTCCTCCCTCAGCACACAGAGCCCCTCCATGACCCTCCCTACCCACCAGCAATAAAAAATCTGTTTCCCAATGTTCAAACTATTTACAACAGTCTCAGTCTCAGTCTCTATTTAAGTGATGGAGTAGGGAGCTGTAGGGTGGGGGTACTTAGGGGCAGAGCCTAGGGTCAGATGCCCAGCACCTTGGCTTTGACCAATTCCCCCATAGGTCTGGTAGCTGTGGTGACCATGGCGGGTGGCAGGCTTGTCCACAGGCAAAGCTGGGTGGTGCTTCTCAATTGTGGGCAGTTCCCCTTCTGCCTGCCCAAGACCAGGACCAGCATCCCCTTCTAGTGCTAAACCTGGCACCTCTGTGTCCTCAGATCCATGGGCTTGGGATAAGCAGAAGGGCTGGGCCCAGATTGGTAGTGGGAGACCTGGGGCAGCGGCTGGGCCAGGGGCTCCAGTGGGCAGGAGGTGCAGGAGGACCTCTTCCCAGGGCCAAGTGGGGGCCTGCTGCAGGTTGTTGGGCAGGATCCAGGGGCCCTGTGGGGCAATTGGTGGGTGCTGGGCAGTGGAGGACACGGATGAAACCACAAGGCCCAGAAGCGTGTCCAGGTCTGGCAGTCGGCATCCATGGTTTCCACTGCCTGGGCCTGGAGGGCCACCTGCTACCACAGTAGCTCATGGCACTCCCACTCCAGGGCCTCCATCTGTGCTCAGTGCCCCCACTGAACCAAATCCCATGCCTCCTCCATGGTGGTTTTCTAGGAGATGTCTTCTGCCAACCAGGCCTGTGCCCATGCCTTCTCTGCCACTGCCATCAGCCACTGGAGCCGGATGGTTCTGTCCAGGGTGTGCCACCGATGTAGCTAGTGCATGTGGCGGTGAGCCTGGAGCACACATCCCTGCTGGAGCTGGTCTCCCTTGTGTCCAAATGTTGGCCTGCAGAGGCAAGATACAGAAGCCTTTTGTGAGAGTTTGCAACATTTCAGAGATAAGATGTTCTACACCAGGGGCTGTGTGCTGCCTAGCCTCAGATCAGGGGTTGGCTGTGCATGGGTGCCCAGGGCCCAATGGTAAGTTGGCCAGACAGGGCAGATGCTTGCTGAGTCCCTTGTCTCAACTTGCTCCCCTGGGGCTGGCAGCCCACTTGTTGCTGGCTGCAGGCAGCCTGCTTCTCCTGCCCTATTCCCAGGGCAGGCCAGGCCAGACTGCTGGCAGCCACTGTTTCAGCTCCAGACTCCACTTCCCCCCCTCTCCCTGCAGGCCAACCACTCTGCTGCACTGCCACCAAACCCACAGTGCCTGGGCTTGGGGAGCATTGGGCTCCCGGATAACTGGGGCAAGGGGCTGGCTGCACCCCCACCCTCCCTCCTGGGGTCTCTCTGGGGAGGTGCCCCAGGGCCAGCCCCCCACCACACTGCTACTGTGCCCCAAGTGTGCCCCTGCTGTGTATGCCCTGGGTGGTGTGCAACGAGCTGTTTGTGCAGGCTGAGGGGTGCCCAAGCCACTATACTCTGCTACTTCTGATCATCCTGGTGCCCCAGGCACACCTGCATTCTTAGTTTGGGACCCTAAACTACAACAGCACAAGGGCACCCTTGCTGAATGAAGTTTTGAACTGTGTTCCACCCCTCTGCATCCTGTGGAAAGGGAACCCGGTGCCAGGGGAGTGTGGATGGGGCAAGTGGGGAGAGGGGGCAAAAGCAGGGCCAGGGTAGGGACCAGGACAAGGAGGGTCCTCCCCCCTATTGCAGGACTTGCCACATGGCTGGGGCTGGCAAGGTTGGTGGCACAGTGTGGGCCTCCCCATCAGGAATGGTGTTTGGCTGCACCCAGTGTACTTGGCCCATGGTATGCAGTGGGCCAGCAACTGCCCTCCCCCTGCCCCAAAGAAGCTGGTGCTTCTGGTGGCCAGCAGCGTCATGGCTGGCTGCTCCTTGTGGCAGGGTCTGGTGGCGCAGATCTGGGGAAGTAGCTACTGGCCAGGGCTCCCCAAGCTGCTGGTGGGTACAGCAGCTGGGGTGGTGGATGGGGCAGGGCGCTGAAGACCTGACGGCAACTACCATGGAGATGTCACCACCTGAAGTGTCAGGGCAGGACAAGGGCTTGGCCAGGCCACCCCTGCTAGCAATAATTACAGAATTGTGGCCTGGTGGATGGCTTGGGCATGTGCACGTGACAGGACCAGTCCTCAATGGGGGGGGACAGGAAGGACATGGTGGTGCATCCTGCACTGGCTCTCTTTCCCTGACCATTGGTTTGCATGCCAAAACTCAGTTTCCCCTGGGCTTCCTTCCCCTTCCCAAGCAGCCTGCTGGAAAATGGAGTGCAAGCTGCCAATGCAGTCCATTACAAGAGCAAACAGCTGGAGGAGCAAGGGGAGGATTAGGCTGAAGAGCCAGCCAGAGAGCCTATCTGAATTTAAGTCCATCAGGTTCTCATCTGCCCATTTGCTGAGCTTGTCCAGGTCAGCCTGGATCACCCACCTATCTTCTGGCATGGATGCTTTGCCCCAAAGTTTGGTGTCATCG
>NW_017728912.1:37737835-37740195 GCF_001723895.1 Crocodylus porosus
CCCTGGGGTCATGGTCCCTGAGGGCCTGACCGACAAGCCTCTTGAGCTTGTCAAAGTCGGCTTTTCTGAAGTCAAGGACTTCTGCGTTGCTGACTGACTTGCCAGCTTTACGGCAGATGGTGAAGGTGATCAGCTCGTGGTCACTGTCACCCAGCTTCCCATCGATCACTAGGTCGCCGATTACGTCATCCCCCATAGCCAGTAGATGTACAAAACTTCAGTTCCAGACTCAAGATATCACTGCTCACATTGTTTGCTTTTCCTCTTAATTCCTGATCTAGGAGCAGTGATAACAAAAGCCTTGTCCTCTTTGAAATGACTCTGGACAGAGGAAAATACCAATAAATGTAAAGCTAAAATCTCTCAAAGCATTAAGACCTCCAAACATTCAAACATGGGTTTGGCTAGACAAGAAGGTATGTCTACGCCAGTGGTTCTCAATCTCGTTAGCCTCAAGGCACCCCCCATTAGACTCAAGGGCCCCCCTTCTGTGAATTCAATAGTACCCCATTTAAAAAACAATGTATTTCTTACAAGGCTTACTCCCTTCCAGAGGGGTGAGGCACTGTGGGGTAGAACAGCAACCAGGTATGGAGAATATGAGCATGCCCATATCTGGTTATCTTCTCATATCTTACTTATCTCCTCACTTTTCCTGCAGCACCCTTCAAAGGATCTCATGGCACCCTAGGGTGCCTTGGCACCCTTGTTGAGAATTCTAGTCTACACCATGTCTGCAATTCATCCTCCTAGGGATGCTCCTAAACATGAAGCACCCACTCTTCTGCACTAAACCACCAAAGTGAAGCAGTGAAACCCCTCTGAGAACATTCCCAAAGGATTCAAGCTTTCCAGATCTTTAAAATAAGGTGGTGAGGAATGCCTAGGGAGCCACTTCACCACAGCATTTTTGGGTTTCAGCATTTGAACTGGAATAATTATGAACAAATAGCATAAAATATTGGTATTTTCCTCTGTCCAGAGTCATTTCAAAGAGGACAAGCTTTTGTTATCACTGCTCCTGGATCAGGAATTAAGAGGAAAAGCAAACAATGTGAGCAGTGATATCTTGAGTCTGGAACTGAAGTTTTGTACATCTCTTGGCATCTTTAATAGGTTAGGTAATAGTGCTCAGGGGTGCAAGGTCATTCACATTTCCAGGTGCTAGCCAGGGAGCTGGATTCTCACACCCTTGTCAGTTATATCAGCAAAGGCGTCACCATGTTTTGTCTTCCCTCCTCATAAGCATGGGTTGAGCAACCGGAACATCATTCCAGAAATCCTGATTTGGCCTGGGTGTGTGCTTCATTGGTTTGCATGTGCAAGAATTACTGCTGGGAATCATTCCAAAGGGCCAAATATTATGGTTTCCCAATAATTGTTACTGCATAGGGCACACTGAAGTGTGTTGCATAATGTGTATCCTAACATGATATAGCTATTCTGGAGTGGCAACCTTGATGATGTACAAGGGCCTTGATCTTTGAGCTTGTTGAAGTGTAGTGTACCCCAAAACAACAGAGGAGCCAAAAATCAATTCTAGAATTTGTATAAGGTGGGGTACTGATGGGTTAGGGTCACAGGCCAATGGGTTTAGAAGATTATAAACACATAACTAAATACATCAAAATACATACATGAAGAAAACATATAACTGGCAGATAGGTATTAAGGTTCATACACTTGGAAGAGACAGACCAGGTGAATAGGCATTAAGGTTCTTACATTGGGAATAAATATAACAAAGGAATAACAGTTACCTGGTGGTAAATACCCTTCAGCAGTAAATACCCAAATGACAAGTAACAAACACTACTGATGGATATTCGCACCAAGGGATCCTGGGGCTCTTTCTCCATTCAGAGAGCTCTCAAACCCGCCTGTGATTTCCTGAACACCCAGTTACTATTCGTCCCAGATACTACGACTGGGTCCTTTTTGCTGTGACTGACTGGATTGGTTCTACTGCATGCTCAGGCTCTCCCCTGCACATCTAGCCAGTTGCAGCCAGTCAGGATCAGTCCTGCCACAGCCCTGGATTCGCTGCTGCTCAGCTTGCGGACTACAGCGTTCCTCCCTCAAATGCTCTTTCCCTGACCATTGGTTTGCATGCCAAAACTCAGTTTCCCCTGGGCTTCCTTCCGCTTTCCAAGCAGCCTTCTGGGAAATGGAGTGCAAGCTGCCAATGCAGTCCATTACAAGAGCAAACAGCTGGAGGAGCGAGGGGAGGATTAGGCTGAAGAGCCAGCCAGAGAGTTTATCTGAATTTAAGTTTCATAGTTTCATAGTTTCTAGGGTCAGAAGGGACCTGAGCAGATCATCTAGTCCGACCCCCTGCCATGGCAGGAAAGAGTACTGGG
>NW_017728912.1:37740295-37747572 GCF_001723895.1 Crocodylus porosus
GTTGGGATTACCTTCCTTTGGGCTTGGAGGATCGTCTCCTTAAGGAGCCACCACTCTCCTTGGACGCCTGGCTCCCCTCCCCTCCGGGACCTCAGCACTTCTCCAACTATCCTCCTTAGCGCTCTGAAGTCTGCCCTCCTAAAATCTAGTGCCGCTGCCTTACTGCCTTACTGCAAGTGGGGGAAACCTGAAAAGTAGGGGAATCAAAGTAATCTGATAATGGTCTGGCCTCACTGGTTTCCCATGCCAAAGAATGAAGGAGGAAGAGGAATCCTGCATCTAAGGCGTAATTCCTTCCCTGCACTTACACTCCAGCATCATACAACGCTGCCTGCTACTTATGCTGGGGTACACCTAACAGTCAGTCTAGCCTGGGATCCATTAGGGCCTTAACTTACATAGAATCATGATGGAATCATAGGAGTCATAGAAAAGTGGGACTGAAAGGGACCTCACAAGGTCATCTAGTCCAGCACCCTCCACAAGGCAAGGTCATCCCTGACTAAACTGTGCCAGGCAAGGGTCTATCCAACCTGATTTTGAAAATGTCCAGGGATGGAGATTATACAATTTCTCTATCTTGTTTCAATGCTTGACCACCCTCAGAGGCAGAAGGTTCCTCCTAATCTCCAACCTAAATTTCCTCTGCTGCAGCTTGACTCCATTGCTTCTCTAGCCTGTCCCCAACAGCCACAGAGAAAAGCCTACCTTCATCCTCTCTATAATCACCGTTCAGGTATTTGAAAACTGTTAACAAATCCCTCCTCAGTCTTTTCTTCTCCAGACTAAATAATCCTTAGTCTGTCATTCTAGTCCTCTAATAATTTTTATTGCTCTGCTCTGCTCTTTTTCCAATCTGTCCACATCCTTCTTGAAGCCTAGGGTCCAAAACTGGACACAGTGCTCCAGATAAGGCCTCAGCAGGGCTCAGTAGAGTAAAAAATCACTTCCCTTGATTTGCAAATGACACTCCTGTTAATATAACTCAGTATATTGTTGGCCCTTTTTGCAACAAGAGCACACTCATGGCTCATATTTAGCTTATGGTCTGCTGTAACTCCCCAGTACTACAATACTGCAGCCTAGCCATTCCTTCCCCCATCTGTATTTGCGCATGCAATTATTCCATCCCAAGTGCAGGACTTTTCACTTGTACTTGTTGAACTTCACGTAGTTGCTTTTGGACCATTTTTCCAGTCTTTGCAGGTCATTCTGGACCCTAGCCCTCATCTCCAGAGTGTCCACCAGATTGGTGTCACCTGCAAAATGCTAATATTTCACTTGATCCTATCATCAAAATGAATGAAGATATTAAACGATACTGGACCCAGGATAGACCCCTGGAGAACCCTACTTGAAACCTCTTCCCAATTAGACATTGAGCCATTGTTAAGCGTGAAGATCCAACTATTTATGCAGCCACATTAAAGTACTTTCATCTAATCTGTATTTACTTAGCTTGTCAATGAGAATGTTGTGGGAGACAATGTCAAAAGCCTTGTTATAGTTAAGTTATAATCACATCCACTGTTCTCCCTCCATCCACATAGCCTGTCACCTTATCGTAGAAGGAAATCGAATTGGTTAAGCATGACTTCATCTAGGTAAATCCATGCTGACGGTTCCTGATCATCTTGTTCTCCTCTAGGTGCTTAACAATGAAATCCTTGAGGACTTGCTCCATGATCTTTCCAGGTATTGAGGTCATAATGACTGGTCTGTACTTCCCCACATCCTCCTTCCCTTTCTGAAAGATGGGCATTATATTTCCCCTTTTCAATCATCTGGGATGTCTCCTGACCTCCATGCATTATCAAAGGCTGAAAGCAGACATTACCTTTTGTGTTGCCTGTAACAAGTCTCGTGGGTTCACCACCCTGACATTTGGTGCCGCTTGGGGTTTGACCCACCTGCCAGCTCTCTCCATATCTGCCTCACCTCCAGTCTCTCACCTGCCATACCTTTGATGTTACTATTTGCATATTCAGGAAGCAGTTCCTGGGGCCAGGAGTAGCACCCCTGTTTCCTTCCACTGCCAGCTCTATCCTTGCCACCCTCACACATGGGGGCTAGGTTTCCCATGGGTGATTCTTCTTTAAGGGAGCATTCCCTCAGGCCTCCAAGCACCTTTCAGGGTTTCAGCTATCTTGGCCGTGGGCCCCTTTTTAGCTGAGCCATCAGTCCTGGTCCACTTTCTAGACCTCAGCCTTCTCTGCTAGGGTTTATCTCCAGTCTGCAATGGTGAGGTGTGCACCATGGCAACCCCACCTGTGGCTTCCTTCCTCCCTGTACCAACAATCCAGTCCTCTGGTTTTAAACTTAAACATAAGAAAAACTGCTTTCAAACCAAACATCTTCCCCAGCCTGGGTCTGCATCACCATGATGGTAACAAATAAACATCTAACCAAAATAACTTAGCTTCGATGCGTGGTGCCACTGGGCTTCCTTTCAGCCTTTATGATCTGGCATTCCTCAAGGGCCTGATCCTGTGCACCCCAAAGGGTAATTCCCAGGGTGTGCAGGATTGGGTTTACGAAGCCTTGGGAATGTCTGTCCAGGTTTGCCAGATGCAGAAGTGCACCCCAGGAATACCTATGCAGGGATTGGGTGGACACACATATTGTACTGCCATGTCCCAAATCAGGGTATGCACTTACATTTGCCATGCCCCAGCTTTCCCCTATTTGCAGAGGCATGCCCCAAGTCAGTTCCCCTGTTTGCAGTTGTCCAACAGGATCAAGCTCCTGAAGCTTGGGAGCACTAGGGTGCCAGCCCGGTGGGATAACGGGTAACATCTGCCCAGAGAAGAGTCTCAGCTATAGCTATAACAGAACACATTCCAGCACAGCTGATCCTGTTTCAAGGACAATGTCTGTCTATAGTCAAAGAGGATAGCTAATGGCTTTGCAGTTACTTTGGCCAATGTATTCAGTACCTTAAGGTGCATCCCATCTGGTCCTGTAATCTTGAACGCATCTAGCTTATCTAAGTAATCCCTCATCTGTTCTGCCATTACCCTAGGCTGTTTGCTGGCCTTGTGGCATCCTATTGGAGGCTACATTTTAAATAGACTACAGCCATCTTTATCCAAACAGGATAAGGATGGTACAAGATAAATGGAGTTCTGGACAGAAAGGAGACTGATAGGAAAAGCCAAGCAAGAGCTGCAGGGTCATTTACATTCCATTACTGAGACTGCAGAGTGATATGATTACAATGGCCAGAGCTGTAGGATATGAAGACAGGATTGTTGGTTGTAGCTGTGTTGGTGTAAGGCTGAAGGCAGGCAAGGTTCTTTGGGTAGATGTGATATCTTATTAGACCAACTAAGTAGGTGGGGGAAAGTTCTTTGAAAGCTTTTGTGCACAAACACCCTTCTTTAGGAACTGGGAAACTCTGCTGCTGTTCTGATATCTACAAGGCAGGAAAGAAGCTAAAAGTGTGACAGGAGGTCAGTAAAAATGTAAATAGGTGGAAGTTTGGAAAACAATGAGTAAACAATGGAGGGGGGGGAAGAGAAGGAAATAATGGGTGAAGAAATGCAAAAGGTAAGCAAGGGAGACTCTTGCTGTAGTACTGAGTTCTCCAAGGTAGAAAAAGTAAATAGGTGGAAGTTAGGAAGACAATGGATAGAGAAGAAGGAGAAGGGGAAGGGAAGAAGGTGCGGTGAAATATCTAAATGGTAAGTTCAGGCAGGTACCTGGTGCCAGGCAGGTTGTAATGTGTTATAACCCCAATGTCTATGTTAAGTCCAAGATTTTTTTCATCCAGTAGATTTATGAAGTGAAGTTTGTAGGCTCATCTATGAGTGGTGTTTTGTAAGATTCCCTTTGAGGATTAGAACTGAGAGAGGGAGTGATTGTCTTGTGAGAAGTGTGCACCCACAGGTAATTGGATATTTTTGTCTTTGATGGATTCTCAGTGTGCATTTATTCTAGTATGCAGTTGTTGCTTGGTGTCTCCTACATATTTTCCATCAGAGTATTTGGCACACTAGATGAGGTCTGTTACATTTCTGGAGGTGTGGGTGTAAGATCCAGGGATGGTTATGGTACTGTTGTGGGGTGTAGCTATTCTGGGAGTGGTGGAGATGTGTTGGCAGGTTTTACATTTCTTGTCCTAATATGGACTGGATCCATTTGGTATGGTTTGGGTCATAGGCAGTTTTCTTTTGGTGATGAGGTTAGTGAGGTTTGATGTTTGTTTAAAGGGTATGATGGGTTGTTCTGGAAAGATGTCTTTAAGAATTGGCTCTTCTTCTAGCATGGGTTGCTATTGTTTGAGGATTTTCCATGTAGGTTCCAGGGAAGGATGATATGCCATAACTAACGGTGTGCAATTTGTAGGGATTTTCTTTTTGTACTGCAGCAAATCTTCATGTGGTATCTGGCTAGCTATTTCAGAAGTATGATCTATCTCTCTGGAGGAGTGTCTTTGCTGGGTGAAAGCCCTTTTGAGATTTGTGAGGTGGTGATCACAGGTATTCTCCTCGATGCAAATTCGGTGGTGCTGGAGAGCTTGGCTGTAAATCACAGCTTTTTTGGTGTGTTTAGGGTGATTCCTGGTTTTGTGTAGATATGTATGTTGGTCTGTGGGTTTCTTGTATTTTACCATTTTGGATATTTTGGATATTGATTGTGGTGTCCAAAAAGGAAATGTTGGTGTTCGATTATTCAAGAGAGAGTCTGATGGCGGGGTGATGGTTATTGCATTTGTGATGGAAATCAGTTAGAGACTTCAGGTCTTCAGTCCAAATGACGGAGATGTCATCTGTATATCTCAGGTATAGGATGGGCTTGATGATGCAGGTCTCGAGGAATTCTTCCAGGTGGGCCATAGTGTGGGGCAATTTTGGTGCCCATAGCTGTGCCCATGGTCTGGAGGAAGTGTTGGTAATTGAAGGTGAAGTTGTGTGTGAAGATGAAGTGTGTAAGTTCAGTATATCTTGAGGTCTGTACTCTAAGTTGTAATCTTGTTCTTGTAGAAATGTAAGGCAGGCTTGGTTGCCATCTTGATGTGGGATGTTGTTATATAAACTTGTGACCTCTCCCAGGGTGCAAGCTCCTAGATCTGTGCGCCAGATGACAGGAGGCTGCTCCTGCTGGTCAATTTTGCTTTCAAGACTTTGAGGTGCAGTTTCTGAGAAACCTCTGCACCTATCTCCTTGAAACTTATTAGCCTTCATGCCCTCAGAAGGGGTTATTATCCCTACAGTTTGCATCTGAATCAGGCAACAAATGACAACATTTTAGGCATTTTCATGATTCCCCATTATAGCCTATGGGCAAAACGTTGAAATGAGTCAAAACAGCGAAACAGTTTCAACTAAATGAAATGGGACAGTGCTTCGAAAAGAAATGAAACAAAACACTGTCCCTTAGAAACAGCAAAACAGATGTCAAAACTAAATGATGGTGTTTCGCACAGCCCTAATAGTAATGTGCATGTGCCTTCCTGATGTAAAGTCTATGCACTGTAATCTGTAACTGATATACGCAAACATGTGGGCACGTTTGCATTGTGTATCATGGGCATGTCATGTAATGAAACCTTCCAAAATAAATTCAGATTTGGCAACCCTATTTCCTGTGCCAAAGGTTCCCAAGTTAAGAAAGATATTAACCAGAAAGCTTCTTGATTGCCCATATATCATTTTCATGTGGATGATGCTTCCTTCTTAGTCCTGACCCCAAATCTGACCTGTGGGTTTAAGTCAGAAGCCATTCCACTGAAGTAAAATTCAGAACAACAGCATGTATCTAGCCTGAGTGAAAAGTGATTTTTTTTAACCACATGATTATGCCATATTTAAGCAAATAACCCAGTGGGTTTCCCTACAACATGGTTACGGATGTGTCTCTTATTCTACAATGAAGGTCAAAAGATAAGATGTTGTTTGGCAGATCTCAGCTTTATTTTGTTGTATTTATGCAAGCTGCCCTTTTAAGTTATTCTGTTTCTCTTACTGTAAGCTGTCCTTAGCCTTTGTTCAGAAAGGTGGAATATAAACTGCATAAATAAATAAATACAGCTTGAGGGAGGATCCTATTGACTAAGTAACTATTTTAGATATTAACTTAGCTGCCCTGTATACCCTGACATTTCCCCTGTACCTGTGGGAGACTATCCATGCCCACAAAATAAAATTGCAACCTCTCGCTTTCTATGGACTGGGTAAGCTCCTTTATTTCTTTCCTGCCATGACTTTATGGAAAAAGAAGGTACCAAAAGATGAACACAGTCCTGTGACATAAGGCTGGTGTTAGACCTGTGGTTCAGAAGACTGATGCCTCTTCACAAGGCTCCACCATCCCCTGCCCCTACCACAAATGATGTTACAGCTTCGTTTTCATTAAGTCTCCCCTGGGGGAACTACGGTTCTCAAAGTACTTTGTTCCATCTCTCGCCTGGAACTTTCTTGTTCTCAGTCGCTTGCCCCATTCTTCCCAGCATGGGTCCCAAGCAAACCATCACACCATTCACCCTTATATTAACCTTTCAGTATAGGCGTATATGGTGCTGCCATATACGCCATATAGCTCATGTCCCGACCTCTTTCTTCTTCCAGGTCACCATGATGGGAACCTGTGCCCACTGGATTCAGACTCACTAACCTGACTGTTTCCACTGCCCTGTCTCTCTGGTTTCACAGATAAGCCGCTCTTCAGGACTCTTCCTCGGGTCCCCTCTTTCGGCTGTGCACTGTCGCCCTTCTGTGCTCTCACAGGTCTTCCTCCCATCTGGCTCCCTTTTATTTCCCCCTGGTGATCCACTGCATCTGCCTTGGTAGCTTCCCCTATGCTGCTCTCTATGCTCATGCAGCCACTTACTCCCCACCCCAAGGGATAACAAGGACCAACAGTCATAAACTCCTCCAAAACCATTTTAGGCTGGACATAAGGAAAAACTTCTTTACTGTCCAAGCCCCCAAGGCCTGGAATAGACTGCCTCCAGAGGTGGTGCAAGCACCTACTCTGGGCTAACTCAAGAAACATTTGAATTCTTATCTTGCTGGGATCCTCTGACCCCAGCTGACTTCCTGCCTCTGAGGCAAGGGGCTGGACTTCATGATTTTCAAGGGCCCTTCCAGCCCTAATGTCTATGAAATCTATGAATTTAGCTAGCTCAACACCAGTAGCAGCAGCAGCAGCATCAAAGGTAGCCAAATGGAACATTCAGGCCCTTCTTCCCTCTCAAGTAGGAGCACCCACTAGGTGTTTGTTAGGTGCAGCCTCACTCTGTGTGTGTGTGTGTGTGTGTGTGTGTGTGTGTGTGT
>NW_017728912.1:37747952-37774213 GCF_001723895.1 Crocodylus porosus
GTGAGGGACAGGCTGGGGTGGGGGGTAGAGGGGAAAGGGGGATGTAGCAGTGCAGGTGAAAGTGCAGCGGTCCCTGGGGAGTCAGATGTCCGGCAGGTTGCAATGTGTCAGAATTCCACTGTCTAGTCTGTACTGAGTCCATGAGTTTCTGTACCTAGGAGACTGATGAAGTTCATAGGCCTAGCTCTGAAAAGCGGTTTGTACATTCAAACAAGCACCTAACCTCATCACCAAAACTGAAGCTAACTTCCTACAGCTCAAAACACAAAACCTGCCAACTATCTCCAGTACCCCCACAAACTGCACACCAGAAGCTATCAAAGACAACAAAACCTAATTACCTGCAGGGGCACATTCCTCACCAAAAAAACACTTTTCCTCCAGGCTCTCAGGCCTGATCCTGAGGGAAAAAATTACAAAACACTTTTCACAGCCAGGCCTATGAACTCGGCCTGCCCAACAAGTCACCCCTGCACCATGTGGTTCACGGCCACCATGATTTCCCTTGCCGTGTAGGACTCATCCAGCATCCTGGCTTGGAGGAAAGCCCACCAATGGCCTTACTGATTGCACCAGTGCCCTGTGAGGGAGAGGTAGGCGTGATCCCCACCCTGGCTGCTCCAGATGTCTGAGGTGAAGTGCAAGGCTACCTGCAGACTTGCCTTGTGCAGCTCCTCCCTGAAGTACTCCCTGTATGCCTCATACAGGGAGGGCACCACTGTCTTGCTAAAGATGGTGCATGCGGGCACTTGGTAAGATGGGGCCACAAGCACCATGAACTGCCTGAACCCTGGTTGCTCAACTAGGGAGAAGGGCTGGCTATCCAAAGCAAGCATCTCCCCAGTGATCTGGGTGATCTTGCTCACCTTTGCGACTCGTCCCCTTTTCTATCCACCTTTCCCCCACTGTTCCAGGGTGGCCTGCCTCTGCTTTGGGGGGACAGGGACTTCGGAGCGAGTGGGGGGTCTTCCCTTTTGGCACACTTCGACTGGTGCCAGGCTGAGCAGGAAGAAGGGAAAGAGGGTGCTGCCTCTTGAGATGCAGCAGCATCACTGTGATGGCAAAGTGTTTCACATCCTTGCCCCAGCTGATCTGCCTTCAGCAGTGCTGGCAGATAGCAAACCTGGGATTATCTGCCAGCTCAGAATGATCCCACACTATGCTACTCATCTGCTTCTGGGTTGAGGGTCCAGATGCTGCCTTATCCCCCTCCTCAGCAGGCTGAGGTACAACAGCAGAAGGCACTGCCTCAGCTGAGCCACTTGCCTAAGCCTCCACAACCTCAACCTCCTCCAAGGTGATACTTTCTGGAGAAGGAGACCTGGGTCTAGGGGAACTTTGAGGGGTGTGGAGCACAAACTGATTCCCCCTTGGTCCCAAGAATTGCTTGAGCCAGGGCGCTCAGCATCCCTGGTTCCAGCTCCAGCTTCTCCACTGGCAGTGGGAGCTTACACGGGGAGATGACATTGGGGTGGAGGAGACAGTGATTCTGCTGCTGGTGCCTTTTTCTGGAGTTAGGGGAGGTGATGCAGGTGCAGAGATATCAGGTACAGGTACTGCTCCCACCTCCTTGCTTCCACTGGCAGCAGAAGCATCATGGCTGCTTGGGAAAAGTATGCATCTATGTTTGGGGGGTGGGGAACTTGCAACTCTAGCTCTCCCCCTACCCACTCTCCCTTTTCTGCCAGAAGACCTGGCATCTGCCTTTCCAGCATGCTTCATGTTAATGTTTCCTTTGCTGGAAAAGATGTGTGCGTGTTGTGTTCTTCTTTGATCTGGTCTTGTTCTGACTCTGAATGTGTGGCAGGCTGTCAGTGATAAGTTCTTTTGTTTGTGAGTGCTGTGTGGTTTGTTGTTGACTGTGGCCTGATCGATTATTAATACATACATATATGTATATATGTATGATGTGTTGTGTTCTTCTTTGATCTGGTTTGAATCTGAATGTGTGGCTGGCTGACTAGTTCTTTTGTTTTTCTGTGTTGTCTCTAGTCTGTATGTAAACTATTAAAACTAACAATAACTAATACTATTAATAACTAATGTAATAACTATACAATCTCTTCTATGAATATGTGATTTGTCTTCTTCTATGTGTGTATAAGTGTGTGCAATGTGTGCCTCCCTGCACAGTGATGGATCACACTGCCAGGGAAATCACTGAGCTTCCTTTTTTAAAAGTATTGCAAAAAAAAGAGAGCAAATATAAATGGAAAGAAATGAATTGGATAGTATTAAGTAAAGAGATTCTTAGCTCAGCTAAGCTAAGCTAAACTAAATCCTATCCAATCCTTTCTAAGAACAAAAAGGAGCAGGCAAGTTGCAACTTACTGACTATGAAGCAAGCCAGGCAGCCCTGTATCTTTCTAACACTGTCACTCACTCAGAACCAGCTCACAAAAGGCACAGCAAGCCTGAAGACCAAGGCTTTTATGCTGTTTCTATGTTCCTCCCCCAGACACTGTAATTGGAAGGGCAGTCAGAGAGAAATCATGTTCACTGGCCAGCTCGACATGTCAGCCCTTCCCCCCGCTGTTCCCCCTCCCACCCCCTGCTCCCCCTCCCTCTTCTAAGTTTCTGTTTCCCCATACAGACAGCCTTCCAAATCTCTGAATTGCTGAATCTTTTCCAAATCTTTTCCAAATTGACTCAGAAGCTCCAAATCAATTCAGAAAGCCTAAAGCCTCTACCAGTTTGATTCAGATTCATGGATTCGGCCTCTGAATCATCTCCAAATCTGAATCATAATCTGAAGTTTTGCACAACTCTGTTGTGCACTACTGGTATCCTGCTGTGCCACAGAGGATGCTTGCCTCTTACTACCCTAGTTACAGCCCACTCCATGCTCCTGCCAGGGAGTGCCATTTTGAGCTATACCATGTTGCTCTGTGTTTGTTAATTTTTGAACCAGAAACAGTTTAGTCACATTTTCATGATGCTGCAAACAGGTTAATAATCTCTGCTGAGAGTCACTACCAGGCACATCAAGTTAGGTGTAGAGATATTCCCTTGAAAGGCTTACTGCTTTACCTCACATGGTGGAAGCTCATGTTTTTTGCTCTGGAGGTTGGTTCTCAGTGTGCTGGCTAAGGTGGGAGCCATCATACATTAGGTGTGTGTTCCTTCCATAGGAAGAACCTGGAACTCAAGGCTCACAGGGGGCACCCCTGCTTTCCTCACACCTCTCTTTGGACCCTGAGGAGGAATTAGGATGCAAAGAGAGCCCAAGACACTGTCCTAGCCAAAACTCCCCAAGCTCCTGAATCATAAATATTTGAGAGACAGTGGCTGAGACCATCATTCAGCTCAATGCTTGCCTTGCATGCAAGACAGCACCCATGTTTCTTCTCAGTCTCTCCATAGTCCAACCAACCACTCTGCAGTTTCATTGGCAGAGGCAGCAAAAAAATAGTAACTGATTCTTGCCTCATTAGCTGCTCAGTAGAAAGGAATGATTACTTTATGGCAAAAATTCCAGAAACAGAGCACAATGTCATAGTACCTTTAGGTGTCTTACGGCTACTTAAACCAAAGGCAAGCCTAAGCATCAAGCTCTTCCTAATAATTAGACATAATTACATTAGTTCACTGTGAGTCCATTAGAAAATCAAAAGCTTGGCTAAGCAAATACATCTAGCATTGTACAAAGAAGCTTGCTGATATCGGAGAAAGTTAAACTTGTTCAGCTGAAGGGCCTGATGGGTGACTTGAAGTCAGGCAGAAGTCAGGAGCCAGAGATACCAAGCCCAGGAGCAAAAGAAAAAGACAGATCCAATATAAGAGGCAGAAGGACAGGTGCCAAAGACTTACAGCCAGGACATTGAGCCAAAGAGTGAGGAGCTAAAGGCCAGAAGCTATAATATCACCCAAGTCAAGAGAGTGAAGCCAGGAGACAAAGCTGGGAAGTAAGTATAGACCAGAGGCTACTTATAGACTGGAAGCCCAGGATGTTGCACAACAAAGATTAGGTGTTAGGTCAGCCCTTCACATACAGATATGTAGCCACTCAGGTGGCAGGGCAATGGTGCCTTGGGACGCTGCTGGGACTGCTTAGCTCATTAAGCTGGGGAACAGGAACTTACCCTTATAACCAATATCATGTTGCCTGCAACTGAGTAAGTGCACTGCATAGGGAAAGAGATGCTAGAAGAGGGAACCTTGCCTTAAAAATGCCAGTTTTGAACCTTTGAAAGCTTAATTGCAGGCACCCAGAGCAATCTGCCAGTTCATTGTGTTAACTGAGATAACAGAGCACAGGGAGTGTTGCGGATAGGCATACCACATCCTCATAGTGGACAAGGGACTTCGCTGGTCTATCAAGCTTGTAGACTAAAGACAGATGAACAAGCATACAAAAGTGACAAGAAGAGGATAAACAACAAGCAACATATAAAGGAGTCAGTGTGATTCACTGTATGGAGCCTGGTGACTTAACTCTATTGTGTGATTTACTCGCGTAGTTCTGGACTCAACTGTACAGAACATCCTGAGCCAGCCCTGGCATTCTGAGATATTTTAAGGACAGAAAGAGTTTGCCACACAGAACCATTCATTCAGAAGAACAACCCCTTCAAAAATATAGGTATAATCTAAGTGCTGCCTGCCAAGAAAAGCATCATTCCTTTGTACAGACAGGAACATGCTTTCTATAATGGGAGAAGCACAGAGACTAACCCAAAGAGAGCAAACAAGGTCACAGGAAAACATATCTCCTTTTAAAATCATATGGAAGACTTGCACAAATAGCAAATTAGTGACATGTCCAGTACCAAAGCATAGTCACAGAATAAGGACATGTTCCCTGGAACCCCAAACTATCAGGGATGGATGAGGAAAATAAAAATGAACTAGAGAAAAAAGACATGATCAAACAAATCCACATATACAGGGTGGGGGGAAAGTCAAGCTGGCTTATGTGACAGAAGCCCTAGCCCTGGGCCAGGGGTTAGCACATTCAAGTCATGCAGTGGGATTCGAGCCCAGAGGTTTCCCTTTTATCACAATCCTGTTGTGCCACTGGAGGAAAAGGGATTTGTGTCTGTGCCATTTCAATTCATGGCAATCCCTGTATGTAGATGGCACACTTCCAGAGGTTTCACTAATAAGGTGTCACCTTTGGCCAGCATTTCCCAAACCAGTGGAACTTCTTACGCCCCCAAGGCTGGCCACCCTGGCTGCTTCCCTTGCTGTTAAGGGCCGCCAATTGCTGTCACTGGTGGCAACAGGCAGGGGGGATATTGGTGGCGAGAGAAGCAGTGGCTGTTCACTTTGTGGCAGAAATGATCCGGTGAAAATTGGAAGTGTCTTCGGATGCCTGCAGAGCAATTAGTCCTAAATCAAAAATGAACCCTCTTCCCCTAAGCTAACCCTAAGCTAACATTAGATTGAAGAGGCTGGTCCTAGCTTTGCCTATCTCTAATGTGCCTATTTTTCTTCCTTTGCGTCTATAGATTGATTATTGAGGTGCTGCTTGAGACTTGCTCCAAGTATGTAGAGGTGGCAAAGGCCTATGTATGTATAATATGACATATGTAGCAGACATGTATCTGTTGGGCTGCTTGGATTACAGCCCTGAAGAGGGGAGCAGGCATGTGGGCACTCTTGTTTGTTTTTTTTCTGGAGCTGCTACCAGATATAAGCATATCTTTCTATGAGATGATTCTGTGGGGAAATATTTAGCTGTAGGGGCTAGTAGGGGCTAGTAACAGCTGTGTTAACCAGCATTTTACTCACTGGAATATTTTATTAACCAGAATTTAATAGATCTGCACGGGGCACAACGCGCTGCTGCTGCGGGCTGGGGCTGGGGCAGCTCTGGGCTTTTCCCTGCAGGGGTGGCTGCGCTCCAGGTGGGCAGTGATGGCACTGGGCTCTGGGACTGGCCTGCCTCACTGTCCAGCCCACCCAGTGGCAGGACACGCATGGTGCCACCTCATGCTGCTTTCAAAGCAGCAGCAGAGGCAGGGAGCAGATCCCAGCCCACAGCTGCAGCCCACCCTTGCCCTGTGCATAAATTAAAGAAAGTAGATCAAGAGAAACTTACCTGCCTGTTGGGTCAGCTGTGATCCTGACTGCACAGGGTATAACTTTCAGATAACTGGAATTTTTAGATAACCGGCATCCCTTTTGCCCCACTCATGCCAGATAACAAAGCTTTTACTGTAGTCGTATTGGGATGAACAGGGTGAAGTCTAAAATGCAGTGGAGTAAGTAGGAGTTTCGCAATTGATTTTGATGGGGCTAAGATTTCACCCATAGACTGGTGAAACATTTTCCACTACTTTCCATCATTCCCATTATAAGGAAATATCCGTATTTTCAGTGTTGGAATCTGGTCCTCCCTTTTGGTTGGCATAATTAGCCACCTGAAGTTTTGAAATTTCAGAATACTTGTGTTTCCAGCTGCAGGTCTTCTATACTGGTAACAGTGTCTAGAAATAGAAAAGAAAAGATGTACAGCTACAAAAGAAAGCTAGCACTTCAGAAAACGTGGTCCCCAAATACAAACACCCAAGACTTCATTTGCAACTGAGATAGCACTTACTTCTTTTCAGAAAATGAGCCTCTTTTTGTTGCCTAACTTTTCTATCCCAACTATACAGTTGGTAAAACGTATAACCAAAGAATCCTGGTCTCCTGAGTTAACTGAGCATCTCAACACCTCTGACAGGTATTTTTATGGCAAAGGAAAATACCTCCATAAGATCTTTCTGTTATCAAAGAGCATGTGGGAATGAAGTTCATGGTAAAGCCCAGTGTTAATTATTGGTCATGTCATCAGTGACTAAAACTATGAAAATGTTTTATGTGGCATGCCAAAACAGATGGCCTGTGGGTAGGGAAATCCTTCTTTGCCTGATGCATTCAAGTAGGGCTGTGGTTTCCCTTAGATAAAATTATACAACTTTCTACCACTTTTATGGTGCTAATATCTCTCTCAACTATGTAGTTGGTCCATTAAAAGATATCACCAAAATATCCTTGTCTCTAGTATGTTTCCTGGGCTGTCATGGCTACATCACTCCAACCCTACTACAGTTCATTCAGATCTGTGAAGTTCTTTTGAGTTTGCATGTATGTCTTGACAACAGACTCAGTCTGCTCTGCTAAGCCTGGTGTTCACTGCTGTCTCTAGTTCTCTTGTCTCCTGACTTGACTTTGGCTTTCCCTGACTCTGCTTTTGGATCTTCCCTGGAGCTCGGTATCTAGCTTTCTGATTCTCCTGGCTTTTGACTTCAGTTTGCAACCCAGACTACATCTCTTGGATCTCTGCTCCACTGACCTAGACCCCAATCTGATGTCCCAGTAACCTGCACCCCCACCCAAATGACCTCCTAGTTGTACTTCAGGAGCCTGTCTGCAAGCCTGGCTTTCTACATCCTGGCGTAGGTTAGGGAAGAGGTTGTCAACCATGGTTAAGTGTACTCCTGTGGGTACTTGGAAAAGGGCTGGGGGTATGTGTGGGCAGGCGGGGACAGAGTGCCTCCACCCACCACCCTGTGCCACTGCCTCCCAGGAGCAGGACTGGGGGAGGTGAGGGCAACGGCTCCCCTCTGCAGGCTGCACAGGATTTGCCCAGCCAGCCAGACATGGGGGGGTGCAACGCTTGCATGCAGCTGCTGCCACCATCATCTACCACCCCATGCCACCAGCGAATGCAACCCCTCCCCCACCACACACTCTACCAGAAGTGTACCCAAAAAGTGTATACTCCTTTAAAAAGGTTGAAAACCCCTGGGTTAGGAAACTAGCCTGGGGCTCATAAAAAGGCCCTGCCCACCCTAGCTGCCAGCACCTAAAAATCAAACTGAACTCACTGGGTGCTGTCCAGCAGGGGGCAATCCCCACAGCACCCCACTGCCCCATGCTGTGTGGAGGACTCTGCACAACCCTCCTGATCCCTGCCCCCTGCCCCCGCACTGTCCTAGCCCCGCCCCCCACCATGGCTGCCCCACCTGCCCCAGCTCTGGCCCTTTAAGGAAAAAATAAACCCCCAACCCAGAACTCACCAGTTCCTGCCCAGTCGGGGGGGGGGGGAATCCCTGCTGCCCCTCACTGCTATGCACCACATGGGGGGGCTCTTCCACCCCCTACTCACCAGCTCCAAGTCCAGGTCCAGCTCCCTGCTGCAGTGGGCAGGGACTTCCCAAATCACCAAAGCTCTCTGAATCTTTTATGAAGATTTGGAGAGCTTCAAATCGATTCAGACATTTTTATTGGTCCCCTGATTTGATTTGGATTTGGAAATTTGGCCACCAAATCGGGCAAATCTCCAAATCAAATCATTGCCCAACGCTTCGCACAGCCCTATAAGATAGTAGATGGAGAGCATGGGCGTGATATAAGTACCAATGTAAGTGATATTAGTATCAACAAATTATTGAAGGAACAGTTCCTTTACAGCCTAGGCCACAGTCCCATCAGATTACATGCCTCCCATTATTGTAAAGGCTTCCCTAGCCACCTGCTCCAGTCCCTGGGAAGCAGCAACTCACCAATGCAAAACCAAAGATAGTGAGTTAGAGCCCAGAGTTAGTCAAGATCCATCCTGTGCATTTATTGATTTAATGATGGAATTCTTCCATGGGAGAAGGAGGTTGATCCCTTAGGAAAAGGGGAGAAGAAAAGAAGCATCTGTGTTATGAAGCTTACCTACATACAGGAAATAAGTAAAAATCAACTCCAGTTTCTGCCAGAAGGTTGTGATGAATTCCTAAGTAAATATGAAGTGAAATGAGCTCATGAATAGCAGCTTGTTGGCACAAGTTGAATCACTGTTTGGGAAAACATGCTGACATGTTCTTTCTTATAATGATAGCTTTCCCATAACAGTGTTTATTGTTATGTTCTGGAATGCTGACTTGACCCTGACTGGGTGCTAAATCCTGTCTCATCATTTACTGTAATTCCCCTCTGCTTAAATACAACTCATAAAACAATGCTGAGAAAGAGGAGGCTCTTGATTCTAGCATAGGTTGTATGTACTGTGCATGCACATGCTTTCATTGTAGGTAGCTCCCTAGCACTTCTCTTAATGAAGGCAATCCTCATGGAAACAGGGTCTGGTCCTGGAGCAGGGCATTGTACTGGATATCCTCCTAAGGTCCCTTCTAGTCCTGTCTGTGATTAAATGATGCCATTGTTCTGCAAATTCTTAGTTTTCTGACTGTTGGGTGTGTACAGCCTCTCATAAGCAATGCTAACACTAGGCTTATCAATCACACAGGAGTTTTTCCTCTGGCATATTGTGTGCTGACTGCTGCTTCAGACAGGATGCTGCACTAGTTGGATGATTTGTTTCTTGTGGTCTGGTGATTCCTCTGATCCCAGCTTTAAAGAGCGACTGTGGATTTGAGGCACCTTAATAAGACCTGATTGCCTTTGGGAAGCCTGCCCAGCAGTTTCTGGAAAGCAGACCCATTTGAAGTGTTATGAGTGAGGCATCCAAAAACCAAGGCACCCAAATCATTCATCACTTATAAAAAATCTTGGCCTAGAGCACCATCAATCCCTGGGGAATACTTTCCCACAACAAACATATGTCCTGCCTGAGTATGAGCAGACAAGGATAGAAGAATGTGGAGGGATTCTGAGGACAACACCTTTCTGAAATGTGCTCCTGCTTCCTCAAGAAATGGAATCAAAATGAGAGAGTCTCCAATGAAAGATTAGAAAGAAAAAATGAAACATTCCACTGTCAACCCCTGTGTTTCAACGGATCCCCCAGGGGTAGCTGACTGACATACATTTTGCTGGTAGTGTTCTCCCCACTTCAAGGTGCCAAGGGCAAATCAGACACCTTGCATGAAACAAGCATTCCTGGAGAAATTTACAATCTCACATCTAAGCAGAAAAGCCACAAAGAGCCCAGTAATGTACCGTTTTAAGATACAGGAAGCCTAACATTTATGAATCTATGAATGGAAGAGGGGTATGTTCTAACGTTAACCAGGTACTAATGGCCAGTTGTACCTTTGAAAATCAGATCCTCTTCAAAGTTATACAGGGGTGTGACAGGAGTATCGCTACTGGACCCTTTCTGTTGGTGACTCCACTGTCCTGCTATGGGCAGCCGCCTGCTTACGCTCCTGCCATGCCTTGATCTTAATTAATTGATTGATGTAATTAGTGGGAGGCTGCCCACTTTATGTGTCCCAGTGCTGGAGGTGCTATCTGTGGCTCCTTTTCCTCCCCTACACCACAGCCCAAGCCTCACAGATGGTACTGATGCAGTTTTGACCTGGGCCCTGTTGTGGCTTGGCCCTCTCCTCTACTTCCCTGGGGCTGCTCGTCGCCCCCTGGCTCTGGAGCCTCATGCTGCCCCCTCGCTCTGGGGCTTGTCATGGCCCTCTCTCTGGGACTTCTCACTGCCCCCTTGTTCTGGGGTTTCTCACCACCCCCTTGCTCTGGGGCTTCTCGCTCCTCATGGCCCTCTCTCTGGGCTCCTCACTCCCCCCCTTGCTCTGGGGCTGGGGTCAATGCACCTCAAATGCTGCGCCCTTGTGAGGGAGGGAAGGGGCTGGCAGACGCCAAGACTCCTTTCCCCGGTGCAGTCACCATGCAACACCCCTCTCCAACCCTGAGTACAGGGCATGAACCTACCTCCTGCAGGTGTAGGGAGGAAGGAGGGGCCTGGACAGAGAGGGCCAGTATAAATGAGACACCGGCACTAGACAGAGCCCCGGCAGAACCGGAAGAGCCTGGCAGGGAGACAGACACCAGCAGGAGCTCATTCGGGTGGATGCGCACCGTCCGGTGCCGTGGCCGCACTTTCTGGAGCAAGGGTAAGCCCCTTGCAAGGTTCGTGAACATGGGCGGGGAGCCCAACGAGCTAAGGGACTAACTTAGCGGGCCAGGCGCGATTGGCACCTGACAGGCGCATACACTGTAAAACCCTTAATAAAGGGGCACTCAGACGGTGAATTCACTGCGGCAGCAGTAAGGGACCGAACAGTCTCTCAAAGCCCTAAGGAGGTCTGAAGAACCCCTTTGGGGGAAACAGGGGAAAGAGCAGTGGACTCCGCTGAGGATTGGAGCGAGAGTCCAAGCTCAAGAGCTCTGGTTCGGTGCTTTGTTTGTGTCGTCCTGTATTTTGTTGTGAATTAATCTGAGGGAGGAAGATCGGACTACGTGACAGACTCATAAACGACGGTCGCGTTCCCAGTGGTATGGGCGAGGGTGTAGGGGTGGCAGAGCCCTCATCAACGCGGGACCCTGAGAGGCAAGGAGTCTCATTCTTGGACTGACATGCGTCGGACAATACAACTGAACCAGATTACCATCAAAGTCGTGGCAGGCGAGCTGGACGCGTGAAATCCACAGGTGAGCGACCCCTAACCCCGGGAAGCAGTCCCCGACGTAAGGAGACCGTGGTTACCCCGGAGCCATGACCTCACAGCCCTCTCTAGTGCCAGGGTCCCCACACTACCGTGGAGCCCCTATGAGGCCTCCTCCAACCCCGTGAGCCTCACCCGGTCCTCCAGTCAAAACAACGAACACAAAAACACAAAGCCCCCAGGCCATAACATAAAAAGCTAGACCGTCCAGCCAAACAACATTCAATCCCTACTGGGAAATACTCCAACCCATAGAAGCAATCAGGGGAGGCTCATGTAGTCAGGCTTCTCCCCTCTGTCTGCACTGACCAAGCTCCCCCTCCCTTGGCCACCAGAGGGGAACTGCCCTTCCTGGCCTCACGCTTGGGGCTTAAGAAGGGCCAAGCCCTACCTCTTCCTGTCAGCTGGCTCCACTGGTTACTCTAGCAACCAGCACTTGTGACTCTGGCTGTCCTGATGACTGGCAGCTGAGCCTCCCCCTTCTTCCCACTAGGGGCCTCTCCCAAGCCGTTTCTGCTCTCAGGCACAGGGCATCTGAGTGCTCTGCAACAAGGGGTCTGTCTCAAAAGGTAGCCTGACTAGGGTGGGTGAGAGCAAGGGCCTGGAGTGGCAGGTGCTCTGAAAGGTGGCACAGGCAGAACTGAGGCTGAAGGGCCAATGCCTGACCAAAGTGACCAGAATTAGAGGAGGTCACAGGTAAAGTGTCTGGGAGACAGTCTGTATTGTGAGTGGCTAAGGCCGAGACATAGCCCTGCCAAGGTCTGAGACCTGACAGTCAGCTACTAGTGGCTAAAGCAGGGGCGGACAATTATTTTGGGTGAAGGGCTTCTTACTGAGTTTTGGCAAGCTGTCAAGAGCTGCATGGGTAGCCCTGCCCCTTGATGGGAGCCTGGCCCCCTGGTCATCATCTTGTGACCAGAAGTCCCACCCCCTGATCCCTGACCTTTGCCACCAGAAGTCCCACTGCTTGCTCCTGGAAGTACTCCTTTCAGCAAGGGTTTTTGTCATCTCCGAACCAGAAAAATACCAAATTATATTCTAAAAATCAAACATCTAAAACATTCATTAATTTGGTTTCAAAAAATATTTTTGTCCTGATTTACATGTGTTTGTGTAGTGCACATAAAGATGATTGCACAAAAGCTTAAAATGAAGTTTTACTCTTTTATGTTGTGAGGGTGGGGTGGGTATAGGTTTGTGGAGGGTTGTGGGTGTCTGGTTATGTAGGGTGAGGGAGCATGTGGGGATGTGTGTGGATACATGACTGGGTTGGGTATGGGGTTTGTGGGGGACTGTGTCGGGGGAGGGTGGCTGGGGTGTGTGAGGGATGTGGGTGTTGGAGTCTGCATGTATGGCAGTGCAAGGGGGGTGTGGATGCAGGGGTCTGTGGGTATGGCAGTGCAAGAGGGGTGCATGTGTATGGTTGGGTGTGCGTGTGGGACTCACCCTACAAACACACACACACTGCCCCTGCCTATACACACACACACGTGCCCAAGCACATGCACTCTCTCTGCCCCTGCCTACACCCCCCACTACCCTGTACTGGCATGACCCTGTGCTCCCTAGTCCCGTGATGGAGCTGGGAGCCACATGTTGCTGAAGCAGGGCAGGGGCAAGAAGCAAGAAGCACCTACAAAAGAACAATAGCACTCTGCCTACGATTGAAAAATGGTTTGTAGACAAAAGGCATTACAATATCATGTGGACACATGACAAAATAAGTTGATGCTTTTATGAAACAGGGTAAACCTAGAAGCACATGTGCAATTTTTTTATTTTTTTTTTGCTTTTTGGCAAGGTGGAAAGACTAGCAGCTATGACTTGATACTTAATGACAGTTTGCACACAGATTTTGAGACAGCAAGATATTAAATCTCAAAGGTGAACCCTCAGCTCATTGAAGTCAATGGCAAAGCTCAGTTTGATTTCAATATAGCCAAACTTTCAAACTTACCTATTCACAGACATCAAAAGCAAATTCTAACTTAATGGTGGACAGAATTTACAGCCATAGAGATTTCTTTTTTAAGTAAAGACTTTTTGGTAGACTTCCTTAGCGGTCTTAGAGGTATTAGTTGTAGCAGTGTTGGTTTAAGGTCATAGGCAAACAAGGTCCTCTGGGTAAATCTGGTATCTTTTATTAGACCAAATAAAATATCTAATAAAAGTATCAGATTTACCCATAGAACCTTAGCTGCCTTTTGTGCTGAAGACACAGACTACTGAACACTGCAGACATGACTACTGAACACTGCAGGGCCCTGATTCAGGACGGCATTTAAGCTTGTGCTTAAAACCATGGCTATTCAGGAAAGCAAATAAATACCTGCTTAACCTCAAGTATGTCCTTAATGAGATTTAAACCAGGAGCAGGCAATTATTTTGGGCAGAGGGCCACTTACTGAGTTTCAGCAAGCCATCAAGGGCTTCATGACAGGCAGCCCAGGGCAGATTAATATTAATTTTCTAAATTTTTCAGGAGCCCCACAGGCCAGATAGAATGGCAGCCCCGGACTGCATTTTGCCCACCCCTGATTTAAACAGATGCTTAAGTGCTTCCCTGAATTGGGAAGTATCCCTACAGCCATTTCCCTGTGTTCATAATTAAGGTTGCAACCAAGTTTCATTGTAACTGGAGCTGATTAAAAAAACTCTCAAAATACTTCATGCTTTTTGGAATAATTTGGATGTCTTCAGAAGAAGGTGCAAACTACCCCTTACACACCTAGGTTTTCCAAGCACTCCATACCATGCAAGGACATTGGGAACATTTGCTTTACTACTTAGTAGCATAGTTTACTGCACAGTAAATGTGTGTATCTACACATGCACATGCTTACTGTGCAGTAAACTTCACTACTCACAACCAAATTTTCAAACTACATGAGCCAGGGGAGAAATGGGTAGGCAGGGTCCCTGATGACAAGGGGTGGGACCACCACGGCATCCAGCTGTGAGTTCAGTAGCCCCAGAACAAAGCACCCACTCTGCACCAGGGCTGCAGGGCGGAGTTCTGGAAAATTTGGGTTTTATAGGCACTGCCCACCCAGACGGCACTCATGTTGGTGAAGGCACTAGAGTGGTCGACAATGGCTTAAAGCATAATGGATTGAAAGCCCCTCCGGCTGTAGTAGGGGTAGTCATGTCAAGAGCCCTGATGCACTGGGGGAATTCCAGGGCACAGAACCACTTCCAAGAGGTTGTGCACATGAAGAACAGTGCACCGCAGCATGTCCTGGAGGACACCGCACACCTCCAGGACAGCCTCTTTCCCTACTGAAGGTCTTGCCCACACCAAAGAGGTGGCCAATGTAACAGAGGCTGACAGGCATGGCCAGCTTGGGCACAGCTATGACCAGCTGGGTGTCTGTGGGGAGGGGCTGCCCCATGATGGTGTCCTGCCATTCCAGGTGCAGGCAGAGCTGCTCCAGGAGGTCCAGGGAAATGGCCCAGGTCAAATGCAGACATAAGATGCTCTGCACCACAGGCCCTGTGCTGCCCAGCCTCAGATCAGAGGTTGGCCATGTGCAGGTGCCAAGGGACCATGATAAGCTGTCTGGGAAGGGCTGGGCCCAGCCAGACACCAACCAAACCCCCACGCCCACTTGCTCCCCTGGGGCTGGCAGGCCACTGGGTGCAGGCCACAGCCAGCCTGCCTCCCCTGCCCCCATTCATCAGAGGCACTTCACCACAGTGCCTGTAAAGAGAGGGGAATCTCAGCACTGGGCAAGGAATCCAGCAGGCTGCAGTCCTTTGGCAACACTTACCTGTAGCCAAGGAGCAGCTCTGGCTATGGGACAGAGCAGGCAAAAGCTGCCTGGGTCCTCTCCAGGGGGGCACACAGGGCCTGGTGGGCTCCTTCAGACTGCACTTGCTCCTTCAGCCTCCCTGTGCTGTGTGCCCCAAGGCATAAAATGGCTGGGGGATTTATAGCCTGCAGCTAGAAGCTACCAGAGAGCATCCCAGCCCTGGAGGAAGAGAGGTGGCCAGCCAGGAGCCCTGGGGCTGGACTTTTTCTGGCCCCCTAGTGGCTGGGCAAACCCAGCACTAAAGTCCCTACATTAATGTGCATTAAAGCATCTACTTGTGTGTCAATGTTCTTTAACTAATTGTGCCTAAATTTGATACTTGCTTTATGCAGGTAACAAATTGAGGTAGAATTAGCTTAAATTCAACATTTTTACGGTGCATTAAGGGTGCACATGTGTAGACACACACCTTTAATGCACCTTAAATTGGGCTAATGAGCCCAATGCTCACATGTAGATATGTCCAAAGAGAAACTCGTTAGCTTGTTCCAAAGCCTGGGGCAGCTACCTCAGGTCAGGCTCTTGCCAGTGACTCCTTGCAGCACTGAGTGCCCCACCAGTCCCCCTTCCCCTTCACCCAAAGCAGCTACTCCGCTCCCCTCTTCACTTCCACACTTCTACCCTGACACTGGATCCCCTGCCTTTTTTCCCAGTAATGCATTGCTTTTCACCCTTCATTCAGTAGCTAGTCTCACACCAGAATCCTAGGCAGCTCAGCAGCTTCCCTTCCTCACCAAGACAAGTCCACGGTGCTTTTGCTTTGTGGAGGAGAGAAAGAAATTGCAAGACTGGAAGAGGCACCTCTGATACTGGAGGTGATGGCCAAGGGATTGAGTCTGACCTATGCATTATACCCTCTGACCTGCCAGTCCGTGACTCATATGCTAGATATTTAGTTGTATTGGCATATAGATGAGTTCAGAACAAATGTGCACTAGGTAGGACCGTGGAACAGTGTAACTGGGGGTAAGTCTCCTTTCATTTCTTCATGTCTCCCCCACTTTCCCCAACCTTATTTTCCTTCTCCTTTCTCTGTATCTGCCCTATAAGCAGCTCATTCTAGCATGACACCGCAGAGTACACCTCTCATTCATCTCCACATCAGACAGAAAGTACAGTCTAGCAGACTGAGCTCATGGCTTCCTAACTCTTAATTTTATCTCTGTTTCTGACTCCCCACTACAGTTAATCTTTCTTTCATCTAAAATGGGGGAAAGATCTGGAGAAAGATTTTCAACCTTTTTTCCCCACATTTTTTCAAATTCAGAAAATTCCAGCCAGCTCTAGTTGCATTCCTCTACAAAAGCAATCATTAGGGTTGCCAATGAAACCTCAGTTAGTTCTGCAAATCAGTCTTGCCCACCTAGGGCCTTTTATACAGTTTGCAATTTTGACTTTTCTTGGACTTAATTCTTGTATAATAGCTGGGCATGAGTTGTGGCTTTGCTTGTTTTTAAAATAACATTTGATGGCTTTGGAAGTGTTTTCTGTGCCATACAGACTCTGCTAATTATTTGCTTAAGCTTTATATGTTTGAATATTTGATTAGTGCTTCAGAAATTTGTGAAAGGGCCCTGGCCCTCTTGGGCCCCTTCCCATTCTTTCAAACTGCCAATGGATCACCAGCACCAAAGTGGGTTTCACTCCAACTTCTGAAATAGTTCACTTGAAACAATCCGTTTTTCTATTGTGAATGAATGACTACAGTGCAAGGGTTACTCATCCATACCACCAAAAGTTTAAATGTTTGCAATTCTGTATAGGGATAATGCTATTTAAGTACACAGCATACGAAAGACAGACAGACAGACAGACAACAGATGCTACTGTAGAGGCAAGTGAGTCACCAAATTTAAGTGTATAAATCAGCTAAGGATCAAATTACTGTAAGGTAAAATGGGTCTGAACTTAGAGCACATCAGGTATTCAGTGGTAAGTTGCTGTGTGCATGCCCTTAGCACACTTGCATTGAAGTATAAACTGCCTCAGAGCTCTGTTTGCATATAGATGGGCAGTAACCATGGAGTAGCTGGCAGGCAATAAGATCACACCCCAGTTTATGTAGTGGTAACTTATAACCTAAGGCAGCTCATGAAGGGGCCTGAGATGGTTTGACCTATTGGTAAATGCTGTTCCTTTCAGTTCTAGGTAAACTGCCTAAATGTAGCTTAGCCATGCCTGAAATATGGACATTTTGGGAGATGCTTGCTCATCTTAATCCAACTCTTAATAGATGTGAACATCACCAATATTACCATGCGCCTAGCAATCCTTGCTAAAAACTGAAGTTCATCAAGGACTGAGTGGATCAAGCCAAAAAAACACTCTGGGTGCAAATGCCATCTTATCCACTCAGGTCATATATCTGTTACCTCGATCCCACGCTGCTTGGGCTCCCAGATAAATGCATGTGGTTGGAACATTCTCCCTTTCTTGGAGATGTGGTTTATTAACAGACAACTTTAATGTCACCCTCTCACCCCCAAAATGCCAGGTTTCAAATTTACTTCCCCATCTGTCTCTCTCCTAAAATCCTACCGAGCTGATGTTTCTATTCCTATTTCTTGCACCTAACTGGGTAAGAGAGGCCCCTCCCAGGGCCTGACTCTCACCCTGGGTCTGATACGCCCCTAGATTGCCACTGAAGGAACACTGGGGTCTAGAAGCAAGCACAAGCCTTGAAACAGGGTACATATATGTTCATGAACCAACACACTGTTATACAGTGACCTCTGGAAGCTGCTCTTCCCAGTGAAGCTTAATATTCTTTGGTAGGGAACCTTCCATTTTCCCAATCCCTACCTGTTTTGTGGACAAATAGTGGACTTTATTCTTTGGGACTGCCAATCCTTCAACTTCCTGCATAGCACTCCACCATACAGTCTTTTCTAAAGAAGGTAGTTTAGTAATAAAACTTGGTGGAATCAGAAATATTGACAGTACATTAAACAATGTGGACTCCTTGGGGGTTCACAAACATGTTAAAAGCTATGGACATCAATCATAAGGTGATCATTTGCACTTTAATGCAGTTATCAAAGCATTTTGCACACATTACTTAACACTTGCAATGCCTATTGTCAAAGCTTTGCGAGTTATATATAGAAGGCAGCAATTTTCATACCAATTAACACATACCCAATAACTGTATGACAAATACAATGCAAAATAAATATGGTTATTTGGTTATTTCCAGACTCTGGAATAGACTCTCAGTGGGGAGGCACCTACCCTGGAGATCTTCAAAAGGAGACTGGATGTATCCTTGCTGGGTTTATTTGACCCCAGCAGTCTTTCCTGCCCAGAGCAGGGGGCTGGACACAATGATCTCAAGAGGTCCCTTCCAGCCCTAAGCTTCTGGGAATCTGTGAATCAAATGAAGTCACCTGAGTCAACTGGGTTAACATACTTGCAAGGTGAAGAGTGCCACCTACTGAATTACCAGGTTGACTTCAGATGCCATGTAAGTTATCCTTGAAGGAGAGAACATGCAATGGCCTAATGTCAAAGTTTTGGTAGCCCTTGTAATCAATAGCAGGATTATGAGTGTGTATGTGGAGGGGGCGTACACAATATGTCACTTATGTTGTACTTGTATCTATTTGATTAGCTGCAAAGTCGTATCAACAACTACATTCATTATACTCTTTGAATCCAATGATTGCCTTCTGTCCATGAATCCAGTTGAGCCAGGAATACAGAGACTAATTTTCGAAGCTTTTCAGCAGCTGTTATTGAAAACAATTTAGTAATAAAGCCTGGTAGAGTTAAGAGATGATGGCAAAATGCCAGTTAAGTGTTCTCTGCCTGAAAAAAACACCAGGGCTTTTATTATTATTATTATTATTATTATTATTATTATGAATAGGAACATGATGGAGGGGGTTATTGTCAGGCAGCCAAAAAGCAGAATATAAAGAAAACCTGAAGGGATTTAATTTAAATTTTGCAACAGACATTTATCTTTAGATACATCTTGGTGTCTACACATGTGCCCCTATTAGGGCTCATCATGAAACTAATAAACTTTGGAACAGACTAGTACTTGTAAATCTGAGTACTATCCTGCTATGGAGTTGTTTTGTGTGCAGCAGTGCATGTGTAAATGCTGCCTGTCTGGCTGGCATATGAGGGTGCTTCAGTGCAGGGGTTGTCTGCTGACTAGCCCCACACTGAAGTACCCTTATACCTCACACAGGGGCAATGCGTAGGGGGTGCACGTGGTGGGGCAACCCCTGCAAAAAGGCACCGCCAACACTGTCGGTGGCACCTGCAGGCTGTAACTGCTCACCACCCTGCCGCTGGCACTGCCATCGATGCCTGCGGGCTGTCCCTGATTGCCCCTGGCCACTGCCAACACTACTGGTGGTGCCTGTGGGTAGTACACTGACCCATGGTCAGCGCTCGCCACCCCCCCACCACTGAGAGTGCTGGCGGTGTCTGCAGGAGATCCCCACTTACTGATGCTGGGCTTCTGCCGCCACTGGCGCAGCCATGCCTCCCCAGCTGCCGGGGGCACATGCCATTCATGACCCCCCCCCCCATCCCCTCCGCAGTACATTGAACCCAGCCAGAGAAGCCCTGGGCTGCTGCCAGCTTGGGCTGCTCTGACCAGGCTCAGTGTGCTGAGCACCAAGAAATTTCAGAGCAGTATACTCTGGAGATTTTTGCTCCTGGGCTCACGTTCAAATGGCACGCCCAGGAGCAAAGAAATACAGAGAAATAAGCTCTGGAGTGTATTCATGCACATTAATTGCATGTATAGCGCTGCCAACTATTAAGTTCTTTAAACCTCACTACTTCACCCTGCAGCACTGAAGGAGAAGAAACATGTGCACTAATGTAGATTAAATCATTGAAAAAAGGTGTGAACAGCAAATCCTAATTTGAAGTTGCCCAAATTTCAGGGCTACTTGGATCCTAGGATCTGTTTCAAGTCCTATTAGAAAAACAGACCTGACACTCAACAGGACTTTAGACACTGACCTCAGTAGAGGCAGGCTTAAGCAGTAAATTTGGACTTGGATTTTCTATACATAACATTCCTGTCCTGTTGTACTTGACACGTGTCAGTCTAAGAGCAAGGCCTGTCTATCCACTGTCTATGCCAGCAGTGGCTGGACTTCTCAGCCTGAGGGGTGGGTAAGTGATGCCAGGTCTGTCTGTGGGCAAGATCTGATCCATAGGCCCAATCCAGCATGTGATACAGGTCCAGCTGGGGCCCAATCCAGCTGCACAGGGATAGCTTGGCTGGGCCATTCCCCCATAGCTTCATCAGGCCTTGGCTAGGCTGTTTCTACAGTCTGGATTTGGCCCTGGTTTGATCCAGCCACCTGGGACTGGAACCCAACCCTCTGTGTGGGGCCGGCTTGGCAATTAACACCGCCCCATTCCAACCATCACATTTTCAGACCTGTAGGAAGACCTGAAGTCACATTACTGGGCTCTGTGGACCAGATCTGGCCTTCAGGCCAGGGGATGAGCCTATGATGATTTACCGTATCAGTAAAAGATATTTTCCAAGCTGTCCAAGGGATTTGGACACCCAGCTCCTATGGATTTTGAAAGCTGATAAACTCCCAAATAAACTCCTTGTGCATACTGATGATAGTTAGGTCTACCACAGAACAAATGTTTGGGAGGCACTCACAAAGTCAGACAGTAGAAAACTTCAGTACAGCCAGTCTCCATATGTTCAAAAGCCATGAGCCAATCATGAAATTGCCCCCCTCCCCCACCCACCAGATAATTTGACTGTTTATTATAATTGTGGGGTTTGGTCTACTTTCTAATCTTTGAACTCTCCCTGGCCATGCTTAGTAAATTTGAATGCAAAGGTGATAGCATTGCCTAATCTTCAAAATGTAGAGTTAGGTGATTTTGCAAGCAATGAAATTCCACAAGTTGTATAAAATGCTCCTGAATGATTTAAAGAGCTTTGTTCCATTCTCCCTAATATCAATTGATGCTGTGTTCCCAGCTCCATCTCTGCACCCTGCCCCAAATATCAGTAACTAATTATGTTCCCCTCTCAATTTATGTTCCCCCAGCCCAGCCACTCTGCCATCCTATGAACCTCTGCTCCTCCTGCAGCTCCAAGATCCTCTTTTCATTAAACCAGTTCTGGAGAAAAGGAGGCCCCTAGGGTTCTTCCCTTTCCTGGAGAGGAGGAGGTGAGGAACAGAGAACAGACTGGCATATTTGTCACAGGAGGGGAGAAAGCAGTACAACTGATTCCTTCTATCCCCTTCTTACCTCCAACCTTTTGTGAGAATGATGCCATCTCTTCTGCACTACCCAATACTCCTCATAGCCTCTTAAAGCAACTCTGATTGGCTATTCTTCCTAAAGAGGCAGAAAAAGGGGAAGCCAATCAGAGCAAGGTCCCTTCAGGCGTGAGGAGCCCAAATCCCATTACCTATAGAAGAATCATGAGTCAGACACACTGGCTTCATGAGATGCTGACTGTGCAGTAAGGCTGTGCAAAATTTCACTAAGTGTTTCATTTTGAAGCTGTTTCAATGTGTTTCGAGCTTGAAACAGCGAAATCAAAACAAAACAAAAACCATCAAAACAGCTTTGAAACAAAATGAGGGCACTTGAAACATTTCAAAAGTTCTGAAATGTTTCAAGCTTCGAAGCAGCCTGGTGGTGGGAGGCAGGGGAGATCTCGGTCTGCACTCTGAGCAGCTCTGCAGCCCCATGTATCTCAGTCTGGTGGGGAGCACAGCCCTGGTTCTCCCCGTCTCCTGCTGTTATGCTGCGCTGCCAGGCTGAGCTCCATGGGGCTAGTGGAGCCAGTTAGAGCACAGCCGAGCAATGGGAAGCAGGCAAGCCGAGGCTTTGCTCTGCCTCCCTCAGCTGACTTGAGCTCAGTGCAGCCTGGCACTGGGCTCCATCATGAATCTGATTTGGATATTTAGCTGCCGCCAAATTGGCTGAATTTCTGAATGGAACAGACCCCACACAGTCCCAGCTTGCCAGTGCTTTAAAAAAAAAAGCCTCACTCACACTGGATCCTGCCAGATAATCCCCATTACCCCCCACTGCCCCACGCTGCATGGGAGGGCTCTGTCACAATCCCTCAAAGGCCCCAGTGATCAGTGCAGCAGCCGGTGAGTAAAGGGCTTTTTTTTTTTTAAAGTGCCGGGATGCTGGGGCCAGGTGGGGCAGCCATTGACGAGGCTGGGAGAGCAAGTGGGGTTGTGAGGCACACAGAGGGGCTGGGGGAGCAGGCAGAGGATGGGGTCTGGTGGGGTCCCCCCCTGGTCTGCTCCCCTCTCCCCCCCCTCCCTACCTATTTACTGGCATGGAGTCTGGGTCCAGCTCCCTGCATCGGTGAGCAGGGACTGCCCTGATCTCCAAATCTCCGAGTCTCTCCGAATCTTTTCCAAATCAATTCGGAGGCTTTGAATTGATTTGGACCTTTTTATTGGTCTCCCAATTCAATTCAGATTCAGAGATGTGGCTGCCGAATTGGGCCAAATCTCCCCTGAAGCAAATCAGCAACCGAAGCTTTGCACAGCCCTACTGCACAGTAGCGTTGCATAGCAGAAATTGTGAAATGACAGTACTGTGCAGTAGTCTTGGGCTACTGTACATTCAGTGTCACAAAAAAGCCATTCATGAGTGCTACTATTCAGTAATGTGAGTTACTGTGCACTCATTTAGTACTTGTTTATACAAGTACTAAATGACTGTGCAGTAATGACTGCACATTCAGCATCTCATGTAGACGCAGCCCCTGTAATTTTCAATAGGAACAATTAAAGGCCATTTGCAATATAAATAAACAAGGGCATTGCCTGTTTCAGGTAACACCTGCCTTCCTCTCCTTTCATCAAAGATAATTCAGAAGTTCAATGAAGTGAATTAAAAGTCATCTTCCTGCTTTAAATTGTCCCTCAGTTTTAAAAATATCAGTGCTCACAGGGACCACAGGGAACTTTAAAGCGTTCAGTGTTCAGCTTTGTTTTATATTCTCACTCCAAGTTTATCCATGACTAATAAACCTTCACAGTCTGCAAAGTAGGCTTGGAAAACTCTCATTATAACAGCATTCGTATTTCAGCACTGTTGGTCCTAGAAAGCAAGGAGGAGGAATCTTAGCCTGAAGTTAGGTATTACATATAGATCATACTGTATCTGTGGAATGTTAAGTAGTGTTCAAGTTAGAATATCCTGTGAGCAGTTGGATGTTAAGGGTTAATACTGTTTCTTGCCTGAAAAGCTCTGATTTACCAGGGATCGACTTACCAGGGATCCCCTGGTGGGACGAAGCTCCAGCAGACAAGCAGGGTTCCCACAGGGGGCAGGGCTCCAAGCAGACACAGCTGATTGACTGGCTCAGCTGATCGTCTGATTGGCCCTGCTGATTGGCCCGGGAAATTTGAACCCAGGCTAATCAGCTGGCCAAGGCAGTTGTACTGAGGACGCCAGAGGGAGCGCACATGCCCCCAGTGTCCCCCGACCCTTGAGGCGGTGGCAACAGCAGGAGCAACAGCAGCAGCAGCAGCAACGATCTGCAGCTGAGGGACAGCTGCAGCAACAAGGTGGTAAGCCAGGGAAGGGGAAGGGAGCGAGTGGGGCCAGGTGAGGGCAATCAGGCAGGGGATTCTTTCCCCGCCTGACCCCATTTAGCTGCACCAGGCAGAAGCCGCGCTCCCAAGCTGTGCGAACAGGGAGTGCAAACAGGCGCACTCTTTAGGGGCGCGCTGGGGTTTGCGCCAGGGTTTGCGCAGGGAGGCGCACGAGAGGCTGCAGGCAGTGGAAGAGCCAATGGCAGCAGCAGCAGCAGTCGTCTCCAGGTAAGTGCGTGGGGGTGACAGCATGGGAGTTGTCACGCGGAGTGCAGCCAGGTCTCCTGCCCCACAGCTGCCTCCTGGCCTCGGGACCGGTGAGGCTTCCACACAGGTGGGGTCACCTGCCTGTGGGGGCTGCCTGGCTTGGTCCCTGGGGCCGGGGGGGACGTGGGAGCAAGGGCTTCTCTCACCTGTCCCACCTGTGCCAAGATTGCAGTGCTGGAGGGCAAGTGAGAGAGCTCCAGGCAGAGGTGAGCAGGCTGTGGGGGATCAGGGCCATGGACGACAAGATTGACGGGTACTTTCTCTCTCTGCAGGGCCCATCCCCTCAGGCTGTCACCACCCAGGAGTCTGCAGGAGGCGAATGGAGGATGGTCACCTCCAGGGCAAGGCGGTGTTGCAGGCAGCACCCAGCTGCATCAACTGTCACCCCAGTACAACTGGGGAACAGGTATGCAGCCCTGGCAGTGCTGGAGGAGACTGGGCATGAGGAAGGAGGAAGGAAGGAAGCCACGCTCTTAACCAAAAAGCCGGCATCCGTACCTCCAGAGCATCATCCAGTGGCCCAGAGGAAGAGACACCAGGTCATCGTCATAGGGGACTCCCTCCTCAGAGGAATGGAGGGACCCATCCGCCGCACGGACCCCAATGTGAGGGAAGTGTACTGTCTCCCAGGAGCCAAGATTGGGGACGTCACAAAGAAGATCACTGACCTCATCTGGCCTTCCTACTACTATCCTATGGTCCTCATCCACGTGGGAACCAATGATGTGGCCCAGAGTAGTCCGGACCAGATCATGGATGACTACATGGTTCTGGGGGCCAAGCTTAGAGAGTTGGGAGCCCAGGTGGTCTTTTTGTCCCTCCTCCCAGTTAGTAGAGGCCGTCAGCGGCAGAGCGCCTGTATCCATGAGGTGAACTGGGCCCTCCTGAGTTGGTGTCGTCACACCGGATTTGGCTTCCTGGACCACGACCCACACTTCAGAGCAGAAGGCATCCTGGGGCGTGATGGTCTCCATCTCTCCCCCAGAGGTAAGAGTTTGTTTTCTTACAGGCTAGTTGACCTCCTCCAGCAGGCTTTAAACTAAGTTCATTGGGGGTTGGGGATCCACAGAAGCAAGAGACAACTGAACCAGGTGTAGGACCTGCCCAGGTAAGAGCTCAGGTATATATCACGGGACCAGTTGTCTCTCAGGAACGGGGGGTGCCTGGGGCTCCCACAGGGGGACTAAGGTGTCTCTTCACTAATGCAAGAAGCAAGGGGAACAAGCAGGAGGAGCTTGCTCTCCTGCTTGCAAGTAGTAAAATTGACCTGGGTGGCCTAGTGGAGACATGGTGGGATGAAACTTTTGACTGGGCAGTAGACATAGAGGGCTATAGGTTGTTTAGAAGAGATAGGAAGGGGGGAAAAGTGTGTGGGGGGGGTTGCACATTGTTAGGGAACAGTATACCAGTTCTACCTTCCAAATGGGACCAGAGGAAGGTTTAATTGAGACCCTGTGGGTCAAATTTCAAGGAGGGCAAGGGGAGAAGGATCTGGTGGTAGGGAATTCTCCAGGCAGCTGGGGGAGGCCGTGTATGCAAAGGATGTTGTGGTCATGGGTGATATGAATTACCCTGATATCAACTGGGAGAAGCAGCCGGCCAGGTTTAGCCACTCACGAAGGTTCCTGACATGCGTACAGGACCTAAACCTCGTGCAGGAGACACTTGTCCCCACTAAGGTAAATGCCATACTGGATCTGGTGTTAGCCTCTGGGGATGATCTGGTGGGGGATATGCTAGTACAAGGGAGGCTAGGGAACAGTGATCATTAAATGATCCAGTTTGCTATTCAGAGGAAGGTGGGGAGGGTAACTAGCACAGTGCAAATGCTTGACTTTAGGAAAGCCAACTTCGATGTGCTCAGGGCAGTAGTCAGGGAGGCACTCGGAGCCCAGGGAGTAGCTATTATGGGGGTCCAGGAAAGGTGGGCCTTCCTCAAGGAGGCTATCCTTGGGGTGCAGCAGAATGCAATTCCTCTGCACAGGAAGGTGGGAAAAGGGTCCAAGAAACCTTCATGGCTGAGCGTAGCTATCCAGGTTGGCCTGAGGGCAAAGAAAAAAGCGTACTGGCGGTAGAAGCAGGGGGCAGGGACAAAGGAGAAGTACACCTCCCTGACCTGAGCTTGTAGGGCTTTAGTAAGGGAGGCTAAAGCAGCACTGGAGCTTAAATTAGCTTCTGGGATTAAGGATAACAAAAAGTCCTTCAAGTATATAGGTAGCAAGAAGAAGTCTCGGGGTAACATTGGACCCATACAAGGCAGGGCAGGG
>NW_017728912.1:37776658-37791169 GCF_001723895.1 Crocodylus porosus
CAGGGGGTCAGACTAGATGATCTGTCTAGGTCCCTTCTGACTCATTGATTCTATGATTTGACACTAGAAGGCTAATGAGCAGGGAGCCCTCCTCTGACACCTGCTGATGCAGTCCAAGCCCCCTGCCCCAATCCAGCATCCCTCCTTTGCCTCCAGCCTTCCCTAGTAAAGGCTGCTCTTTTCTCCTAGAGCCAGGCAAAAGCTGTGGAAAAGTTCTGTTGACTTTGGACGTTTATACATGTGTGCTGAGAGCCAGAGGGGCACTTTAATTAAAGTGGCTTTGAGAGATGCTCTAACTAAAGTGCCCAGAGTGTCTTGTATATCAGTGTCCCTCACTGAAATATGGTGGCTGCGAAACTTTAACTAAAGGTCATCAAATGCTCTTTAGTTAAAGCACCCCCATCAACATTTTTCATTGCAGGGATGCTGATAAATGTAACACTGGAGCCTGCTGAAATGCAGTAATTACCACGCTCCAGTAGATTCGATTAATCGAGTCTCTTCCAATGTGCTGCATGTCAGAGTTGCTTCACTGCACGTTTATAGGCCTTCTTTGATTACTGGAAGAGGATCTGCTGGGATTTAGTTTGGCAGGAGCAGAATCTCTCAGCATGCTTCCTCATTCCCTGTGGCTTCATGCTACTGCCACACTAAACTCCATGCCCCTGCTGCTGTAACCATTCTTCTGGCATTGTCAAGGCTCCACCTGCTCACAGGCAATACCACCCCATGGGCAGTAGAGTTTGGGAGGTTGCAAAGTTCATCCATGGAGTGCAGGAGTGGGGAGAAGTAAATTCTGGGATACTGGAGGACTGAAAATTGCTTATTTTATCTCCATGGAGCAGACTGAAGTTACCCTAACATGAGCTGGGTAGCACAGCCCAGGGTTATCCCTTGCCTGAAGTGGCATACCTTTAAGATGCTCAGAGGACATTTAGTATGAGTTAACAAGCTTTAACATGCAGATGCTTGCATTTTGAGTGCCATTAGTATGATCTAAGTTTAACATGTAATTTCACCCTTATTTGACTCCAGTTGTAGAACACTCAAGTGTTCCATTGATCCAGTGTTGAGTCACTCAAACAAAGCCCTGCATCCTTGCACAAGTTTCTTAACATTTCCTCAAGAGGAGGAAGCATTTGAGTGCACTTGGCAATACAGTAGAGATCTAATATGGTCCTGGGAGCATCATAGATGAACTATGATCTAGGAAACGTTATGCACAAATTCCACTGGCCAAAGGTATGGGAATTTGTGTATGTGGTATGTGGACTATAGCTCTGGCTTCACTGTCAACTTCCAGTGTGACCATTCACAGATTAATTTAACTCTTCTGTATATCAGTTTCATTGTTAATAAAATATGGATATTTCAAAGGGATGTTGTCAGGGTTAAAGTAATTCAGTAAAAGTGTGTGATTGGTGTTCAGTGGGAGTTGGGTGCTTACCCCTCTTATGTGTCTTTGAAAACCCTACCCTAACTCTTTTAAAGCTCTTTGAGCTTTCAGTTAGAAGACACTGTTTGAAATGCATGGTACATGCACAGAGGGCACATCTACACATGCATTTGATGCAGCACCTGATTACTCATGAGTAAATGGTGCTGAGCATGCATCTACACATGCAGGGAAGCAGGGGCAGATTTGCTGCCAATCTGTTGCCACTTCCATGGGCCCTGCAATGGGCCTCTGCCACCATTTCAGGGAGCTCCAGGCTCCTGCTACAGCTGCCAGCAGCCAGCAGCCTTCAGCCCTCTTCAAAAACTAGCCCCTCTCACTGCCCTCTGGCCAGCTACTTCCCTGGCCAAAAGCAGCATGCTCCGTGCAGGGACAGCATGCAGCAGTGTTCTCCTCCCTACCTATGCCTTTCTGAACCATGTCTTCTCCATCCCCTGCCCCTAGCAGTGATGACCAGCACTCCATGCTCCTCCAGGCCACCAAGCTGACCCTGATGGCCAGCCACCCCAACCACCACCTGGCCCACAGCTGTCTCACCCCTCACAGCTCACACACACACAGTGATGACCCACTGTGCACTGTTTCAGGGCTGCTGCTGCACAACTTCTGTCTTCACCCAGTCCGCTTGGCTGGACCCTGGCAGGGGCACCGATGATGGGCTCCTGGATGCCACCAACAGGGTCACCATTACCCCCCTGGGCCTCCAGCCCTGCCACCTCTGGGCCCACTGGGTCAGCCAGGATTTGTGGCAACACAATGCACAGCATACCAGTGGCTGGAGGCCTTCTGAATGACCTGGGCCTCCTTTCAGGAACTTCTGGAGCAGCTCCAACCCCACTTGGAGTGGCAGCACATTGGCATGTGGCTGGCCCTCTCCATGGACACCCAGCTGGCTGTTGCCCTGCTCATGCTGGCCACACCCACCAGCCTGCTGTATGTCAGCCATTTCTTTGGTGTGGAAAGGCCAGGGAGACCATCCTAGAGGTATATTGCACCCTCCAGGAAGTGCTGGGACAAACTGTGCTCTTCATGCATGACCCCCTAGAGGTGGTGGCAGGGCTCTGTGCCCTGGGATTCCCCAGTACACTGGGGCCCTTGATGAGCCCCACATCCCTGTAACCTGTCCACCCCATGGAGACTGACCCTACTACAGCTGGAGGTGCTTTCACTCTGTGGTGCTCCAGGTCATTGTGGACCACTGAGATGCCTTCATGCACATGAGTGCTGGCTGGACAGGCAGCACCTATGACCACTTCAACCACTGCCTGGGCTGGACCTGTGCTCTGGTGGAGTGCACCTTTGGCCACATCAAGGGCTGCTGGCACACCCTGACTGCCTTTTCCCCATGAAAACTATGTACAATGTCCTTTGTGTGCTGTCCTGGGTTGGGGGGTCCATAGGATAGGGGCAACTAGGAAGCAGAACCCAGGGACAGGCAGCCAGCACCCCAGCCACTGGCTATTCCCCTGCAGGTGTCCATCCTACAGCAAATGTGGTGAGTGGGGGGCTCACCTAGGGATGAAGGTGGCTGACGGTCCCCCAGCATGGGTAGCTCCTCCTCCAGTAAGTGATGTCCAGGGTCAGCAGGGCCCTGCTGCAGGCAGCTCTGACTCTGTGCCCATGTACAGTGAGTGGTGGGACTGGGTGGTGCCAGACCTCGGGTAGGGGCCAGGCCACAGGCTCCTAGCTGCTGGAGGCAGTACAGGATCTCCTTCCAGGCCCAGATAGTGGCCTGCTTCTGGGTGGTAGGTAGCTGCCAGGGGGCAGGTAAGGCTCAAATTTGCACTGCCTCTCCACCTTGCCCCATTGTGCCACGAGGTCACCAGTCTCCTCCATGGACTAGGGGGGGCCTTGGGTGGCAGTCATGGGTGGGCACAGCTGCAGACAAGAAGAATGCCATCATGGGTCCCATGCCAGTTCTCTGGGCCTCAGGGTGGCTGTGATGCCAGGCCTGGACATCTGCCTGCAGCACAGTGCAGAGACCCAGCATGGGACCGTTAGCCATGTGGCAGAGACAATGCCCCATAGCATCTGCAAGCTCAGAGCAAGCTCCTGGTGGTGAGCTGTGGGTAGATGGACCTGGTGGTGGGCTGTGGGTGGATGCATCTGGGCCTCAGGGCTAGCAGGCCTTGCTGGAGCCTGGAGCAGCCTGGAGGCCTGGACAGCACAGACCTGGCAGGCATGCACCAGTGCAGTGCCAGACAGTGGCACCAGGGTACAGGCAGGCTAGGGCAGCTGGCCTGTGGCCTGCCCAGGGGGACACAGGGGCCTGGAGTGGCCTCAGGCTGCCTCCTGGTGTGCCCCAGGGCTATGACTGCCTGCATGTTTTTAAAGGCCTGAGGCAGGGGCTTCCACAGGGGCAGCTCAGTCCTGGGCAGGAAAGGCTCCCAACCCAGAACCCTGGGGCTAGCCCAGGGGTGTGCAAAATGCGGCCTGCGGGACAGGTGCAGCCTGCCAAGCCATTCTATCCAGCCTGTGGGGCCCCTAAAAAATGTAGAAAATTAACATAAATCTGCCCCTGGCTGGCTGTCATAAGGCCCTCGGTGGCTTGCCAAAATTCAGTAAGCTGGATGTGAGGCAACAGTGTGCCCTTGTTGCCAATAAGGATAACAGTATACTGGCTGCATTAATAGGAATGTTGCCAGCAGATCAAGGGAAGTAATTATTCCCCTCTATTATGCACTGGTCATGCCACATCTGGTGTATTGTGTCCAGTTTTGGGCCCCCCATTACAGAAAGGATGTGGAAAAATTGGAGAGAGCCCAATGGAAGGTAATGATTAGGGGGATGGGGCATATGATTTGCAGCAAGGGAAGTTCAGGTTGGATATTACAAGAAACTTTCTCTCTTGGAAGGTGGTGAAGCACTGGAACAGGTTACCTAGAAAGGTTGTGGAATCTCCATCCTTGGAGGTTTTTAAGGCCTGGTTTGACAAAGCCCTGCCTGGAATGATCTAGTTGGGGATGGTCCTACTTTGAGCAGGTGGCTGAACTAGATGACCTCCTGAGGTCCCTTCCAATCCTAATTTTCTATGATTCTATGATTCCATGACTAATGATTTTAGGCACTTCAATTTTCAGGTATCCAACTGGAGATGCTTCAAAGGCCTGATTGTCAGAGCCTTCTTACAGTTTTAAGTGGGATGCCCAAAAAACTAAGGTACCAAAACTCACTTATTAACTTCTAGAACATAGGTTTGCAAATGCTGTTTCCTCCCTAAAGCACCTCAAAGGAAAATGAAGAAAGAAAGAGTTGCATGCTTATTCTAGAAATAAAATAACTTTCACATTTACATGGGTAAGTCTAAGGAAGTGGTTTTCAACCTACTGAGACTTGAGGCACCCTTTGGAAAAGGCTATCTCTTAGTTTTCACTTGTTTTTTGATGATGGAAAAAATAAAAGCAGTTTTTTTCCTTCTGTAAAATAACTCAGAAAGACCACAACAGGTCAGAATTAATTTAACACTATGGATTCTTGTTTGAAATGTCTGGATTTATCTTGTGAATCATGTTTGCACATCTAACAGTGCTAACATTACATAGCACCCTGGGGCATCCTTGAAGGGATCTCAAGGCACGCTGGGGTACTGTGGTACACTAGCTGAGAATCACTGGTCTAAGGGGAAATTATTCATGGAGGTGAGATATTAAAGGATTACTGTGATGGAAATGAAGATTTACGATAGACCCCCTACATATAACTCCTGAGACATGCATGTTCTCACACAAGTGGAACTAGAGGTCATATTCTTAAACTGATTAAGGTCAAGTTGCATTATTTATTAGTTAAGCAGAGGTCACAATGGATGGAAAAACACTATGGCTAGTAGGACTGTGTGAAATGGCACTGTTCCGTTTCACCTTGAGTTTCAACGGTTCGACGGAACAGCATTCTGTTTCAGATTTCATTTCAATTCGAAACAGCTGTTCCCTTCCATTCCATCAAAACAGAAAGGCTGTTTTGATGCTGTTTTGACATTTTGCTGGGGGCAGGTAGTCAGCCCCCGGCCCTATATCGCCCTGGGGTCGGGGAAATGAGTCGAAACAATGTTGAAATGAAACAGCTGGCAAAATTTCACACAGCCCTAATGGCTAGGTATAGACATTACACTGTTACCAGTACAGCTGATCAGAAACTGGTCTATACCCATAACAGAAAAGAATTTCAGTACACAAAACCAGTCTATACTCAGAACAGAAGTTCAGCACACATAGACTGGTTTAAAAATGGCAGAATCTGGTCTAAGATTTGTGCCCCTTCCCTCTCCACCAAAGGGCAGATGTGTGGTCTGTTTGCTACTGAACTAAACTGTACCACTTACTGAAAACAGCATAATTTATAATTCCGCCTCGAGCTTTTTGAATATCTGTACCTGGCCTATGAGACTCTGAGTTCCACTACCTTTGCTTCAAGAGGCTGTGGGATTGCTTCATGTTAGCATTTCTCTAGAGCACATGTTACTTTGTTGTTGCTTGGCATATTATAATAAGGGAGTCAGGCTGTATAATTAATTAATGGTAGTTGGTTACAAGCAGGGAACCCAATGAAACTCTATGGTTACCCAGACCTGTATGGTTATGCTGGAATGTTTTAATGAGTGCTATTGAGTAGGTCTTTGATCTACAGACTGGGTTAAATCTCATGGGTGTGTTGAGAATTCTTCTTACAGACTGAAGGAGCAATTAAACTCCCTAGCATAGTGAGATATTTGAAAATAGAAAAAGCTACAGCCCAAGAAAATGGGCCACAAGACAAGTCCTACTCATATGTCAAGCCATGTAGGCTGAAGAGTTCCATGACTGCAAATGCTGCATATATGGGAGAGGCAGATAGCTATGACAAAGACTACCACAAAGTGGGAGATGAAGTCATGAGTATGGTCCTGACAGGGTGCAAAGAGATAGACCTCATTGAGCAAAACACACATAAGAGAGGTAGATTTAGAAATTCTGTGAGCTGTTTCTGCGCTCCAGGACTTTGCACACACTGCTTGTAAATAAAAAGGCTCACAGTAAAGAATAATCCTGATACATATTGTGTGAAACCTGGCTCTGTAATATCATACCTATTTGTGTCCATCCTTGTAGGACCTGAGCTTTTTCAAACTGATTTTATTAGGGGGAGCACTGCTTTTGACTCACAAAATAATGAGCAAAACAATAATTGTCTGACTGCTACATTCTGGGATTTGAAAGATGTCTTAGTACTGTTTTGGACTACAAAGTACAGTGACATGTCACAGTGGTGACGTTGTGCAATGGGGAGATTTTCAAGGGCAGGCAAGACAAGGAAATGCTCAATTCTCATTGAAAATATTTGAGTGTGCCTTTGAAAAGCTTCCCTGAATATATGAGAACTTTCTCCTAGTGTTGTATATAGCAGATAGCCAAGCCTAAAGCTATATTGCTCAGTGTTGTTTTCCTACAGCATCTGTATTGTTTAATGGCCACCCTACCTAAGATTTCCAACCCCTTGACCATATTTCTGTTCAATGGCATTATATAGACACGTATTTCCAAACCTATCAGTCATTTAAAGTGCCTCCATTTTTGGATGGGCAACTTGCACAACCTAGGGCCTGGTTTTAAGAGGGACTGAGCACCTGCAAAAATTCTAATCTGGGAGTGCTCAGCACATCTAGTCATCAGGTCTTTTGTGGATACTTCCAGATGAAGATCTCAGGAACAAATGTTTTATTTGTTGCAGTTACATGCATCCAGATACTGGGGGGGGAAAGGCAGTAAAAGCTGTGTTAACTGGCATTTTACTAACCAGAATATTCTATTAACCAGAATTTTCAATATCCCACAATATAAATCCTCACTTTAGCAACTTGAATCATTACCAAGTCTGTATGGCATGCGCATCAAGTATGCCTTTTGTTTACAGTACTTAGTGACACTGCCAATAAAAGAGCTGCCAGGAGTCTATGGGGAAAGGGACAGAGGGAGGGGAAAGGGATCTGCGCAGGACAGGGTGGGATGCTGCTGTGGGCTGGGGCCGGTATAACTTTCAGATAACTGGCATTTTTAGATAACTGGCACCCCCTCTTACCTCACTCATGCCAGATAACAAAGCTTTTACGGTACATATGTATAATAATGCAGTCAGGGTGACAGACAATGGTAATAAATAGATCATATTGAACACAGGTGCTGAACACCTGACTTGAACATTCCTTAGAATTAAATATTTGTTCATAAAACACCCATTGTTTGATTTCAAATCATGACTGCATTCAAAGCATAAATGTGAAAATGTCTGCTGAGACGCTGTCTGGAATACTGTGTAAAATTCTGACTTTTCAGTGGGTAGAGCTCAGAAAAAAATGAAAACAGGATTTGAGTTTTCATGGGTTTTTAAAACAACTGGAAATTGTCAATTGAAAATTACACCAGTTATAATTTCATTTTCAGCAACACTGGCTATTAAAATGCCTCCATTCTCGAAGAGGCAAAGCTTTATTAGGGTGATAGCTTGTATTGGACCAGCTATGTAGCTGGGATAAAATTAGCCAAGGTTTCAAATACAAGACATTCTTCCTCATGTCTCTGATCACAGGGATCCAGGCACAGAATACTGAAAAATAGTAGAGAGGAGAGAGTTAGAGAAAGTCCCACAGGTAGCACACACACAATTAGCAGAAGAAAAGCTCATTACTGGTAGATCAAGGCCAATCAAAAGGCAGGAGGGTCATTCTCACCTTTCCTGTGTGGAAAGAATTCAGGAATTGGGTAAATTATAATGGCCATAAAACCAATATCAATGTTTAGTCCTTGGTTCTTAGTAGTGGATTTTGATACCTTCTATATTACAGTAGCATAAGAGTGATGTCTCTAACTCAGGGGTATCAAACAAGCCCTCCTTGTGGGCCAGATCCAGACTGCAGGACTCCTCATGGACCAGAGCTGGACACAGAGGGGCCAGTAGTGTGACAGTGGTTATAGGAAATAACGCAGCCATCTTTTACTGTCCCACTGCTGACACATATCCCCAGTGGGTACCCCAGATCCTGGTGGCGGGCATCATCCCCACTCAAATTCTCCCACCTCCCCCACACAAATTCCTGTCTTGTCTGGGAGCCCTGCAGGACAGACAATACAACTCCATGGGCCAGAGCTGGTTCATGGGCCATAGGTTTGACACCACTGCCAAGATCTGTCAACTAATAAATCAATCAATAATAACATGGCAAATTCAGTTGAATAAACTGTTTTCTGGTGAGACATCTCTCCATTTGAACCTCTGTATTCAGATTCCTTAGTGATTGTAAATAAATAGAGAGTAATAGATATTAAGGCCTGAGTGGACTGGTAATCATCTCATCTGACTTTCTGTATAGCAAAGGGTAAGCCTTTTTTTATGTATTATACAACTCTTAAAAAAGTAAAATGCTGCCAGAAACTTTTGCAAATATGTTCAGATTTTCAACAGAAACATTATTAGAGTGTGATTCAATGCATTGTTCTCAGAAGCAAGTTGCTACAGGCAAAAGTCAGCATGTGGAAACTGAGTGCATTCCAATAGCTGCCTCCATAATAAAGAGGTTTCATTTCTTGTGAAGCATTAGTAAATATTACATCCTTTCTTGTTTGAATAGGTGGGGAAAGAACTTCTTCCTGGTGGATATGATGTGTTTGCCTGGGTTCCTTTGTATGTTCTGGGCACTAGCACAAACCCCTTAAATAAACAAAGCAATCTGCTGAAAATGTGGTTTGTACATTAGAAATGAGGTGAGGAGCATGTGCAGCATTTGTGGTTGCCCAAGCATTCCAAGACCCACTACTTCATGGCCACTGCATGCCAATATAGGGTCAGACGGATCTATCCTTACTCTATCCTTACTCTTGCTGTACTACCACTGAACAAAGCTATGAATCAAGGCAGAGTACATCCAGCCCCTCTAGACCCAGGTATAAATGGATGCCTGGTCATTTGGGCTGCGGAGGCACAGGTGGTCAGATATGACACTGGCTGTTTCTCTCCCTGGGGTTGTCTACAGAATCGGGAATGCCTGGTCCACACTAGCGTGCTGAGCCATCTACACTCCGGTGCCCCTTTGCCCTAACCTTTATGTGGGAGAGCAAGAGAGTGTTGCCCCTTTTGTTCCCCTGTGCTAGCTATTGCATCCTGAGTCACAAAGTCAGAGGAAAACAGCTGACAGGCAGGCAAGGGGGACCCAACAAAGGCAGGGTGTTGCCCCACCCCCCAAACCAGGCCTGCAAAGCCAGCTGGGGCAGCAAAGAGATCAGAGTAAAGGGCTTATGTAAATCAATAATCCTCACCCCCACACACACCCCCTTCCCTGCCCCCAGAGAAATCATGAAGTGGTTGTTTCACAAATCATGATTTTTTTTTCCAAACAAAAGAACTGGGTATCCTTTTTATTTGTCTTTCCATTCTGAGCTCTGTGGAAGCACTCAGGTCAGGTGCTTTATTTTTCACCAACAGACATGTCATCTGGAGCTGGATTTAGAGAAACATGGCAAATATTATGAGACCTCTAAGAGGTGGCAACAACAATGACCATACAGTTCATGGAGGTTTTGTTTTACATTGCTTATTGCTCTAGTGTGCTCAAGAAAGCCATCACTGTGGCATTTTACCTTTAGAGCTGCTTGGGATTTCCAGGATCTTTCTGCTGTTCTCAGAGGGGAAGTACTGAACATAGTCAAAAAATCTGGTGGGTCCTGGGGTGCTATGGAGGAAGGATGCTGCTTCCCCCTCCAGAGCAATCCCAAAGCAGAAGTGACTGCTCATCTGCTCTTTGACCATCTTTCCCACCCTCCATCCTCTACAAACTTTTCTGTTTTGAGCTGATGCAGGGTGGAGGACCATTTCCCACATGCTTATCTGTTATAAATTTTCAGAGCCAGAAGGGAGCAAGTCCCAGATGGCAGCTTCTGCTTTGTGTGTATCCATTGCTGTGCCCAAGCCACCTTTAAAAGTAGAGACAAGGCTTCTGAAAACCCAGCATGGGAAAGAACAGGACACCATGGAGTTTCAATTTCTTTACACACCTCCCTCAGGCATACAAGATTCTGTTCCTCCTATCCACATGAGAAGAAAAGAAACAAGGATATCCTGTAGGACTGCCAGCTAATAACTGCAGTTGGATGGGGCAGTGACATTGCTCTGTGAATATCCCCATAAGAACCACTAAAGGAGAGCCAAGTTAATACTTCCCCCATCATCAGGCCATTTGATTCCCATAGGCAATGCATTTAATACAGAGATAACACAGTTACTCCATGGAGTCAATATCAATCCTATTAATGTGAGCAAGCAACTGGAATGCAGCCCAGAACAACTGGAGCCATTCTGATCATTCATTAATTTAAGAAAATTACAATGACAATTGGGACAGGAGGTCAGAGGAAGGAACTGACTAAATGCTGTGGGCAGCATGGCCAAACCTTAATGCTGCAAATAATACTGAGCGACCAAACAATATAAAACACACAGTATTTCTCTACGGGTACATCTACCCCAGGTGGCAAAGTGTTTAGCCTCACCATTAGGGATGTAAACCCCACTTGCCTGTTTCTCTGTTGTGCACATCAGCCCCAGAAATAAAGTGGTGAGGGGCACTCCCCAGCACAGCGCTCCAGACCAGGGTGTATGGCATGCTCTGGAGTGGTGGCTTGGGGCACTCTCAGGGCATCCTGTATGGGGTTGAGCAGGGCTTTAACGGGACCCAGGTGGTACAGACCTCCCTTAAAAGTCTCCATAGCAACTATTACCTAATGATAAAGTAAGGTACTAGTCAAAGTTAGAACAATTCCATCAAAACATGCTCAAAAAGTTTAACCAACTTTTGAACTCAAAGATTGGCCTCTGCCACTTTTACAGAGCTTTTATGATAGGTTTTGTGGGAGGGCTTTTCTAGAACAGTCAGATTTTTATATCAGGGCTCTGGAATTATGTTTTTCAGTCCCATATATGAATATAGCAGAGGGCAACAGCATTCCAGCTCTGCATATGATGGGTGGGAGAAGAATGATTCATTATCATAAAGGAGAGTTATCGAGGCAGTTAATGTATGAGTAAGATGGCATGGAAATGAATCATCATTTGAACATATTAATGAGTAGAAGTGATGCAGGTACCACTTTGTTAAGGCTGAGCACAAGTCAGAGTTCAGGATGGGTTCAGGGAACTATCCCCATAGTGGGAAGTTTATGACAATTTAGTTGAAATCACACAAATATTTTCACCCATAGATTTTAGGTTGCCTTATTCTTATTCTCCCTTACCTTCACTAAACTTGCATTCTAAACATGATCTGTCTTTCCCAATACCAGTCTGCAGAATTTTTTGGACAGAAAGATCCATCAGCTAATTAGTGATCAAGCTTCATCAGAACTAGCTTTTTCATATAAGAAGATCTCTGGAGTCTCATGTAAAACTGAGTTTCCAAATCTTTTCTGAGACAGAGATGGGAGTATCTCAGAACTTGAACAGATCGGTCTCATGAATGTTCAGAAGGGTTCAGCGATATCGCTTGCAAAACTCCAAACTTGTTCACCCACCCCTTTACGTGACTATACCTGGATTACATTAGATTAGATTAGTTTAGATTAGATTAGATTAAATAAGTCAGTTTTGGTCTGACAAAAAAATCCCCTGTAAGTCAAAGGTAGCAGTCTGTGATTGAGAAACAGAATGGAATCCAGCCTTCCATTGGCAGACACACACACAAGCACAAATACAACAGGCGGTGAGGCAGATATCAAATTTTCTTAATCAAACAAGGCCAGACACCTGTTCATTCTTTGCCCATTGTTGTATACAGGTGCTATGCCAGCGCTAAGGAGCTAGTTGCAGGTTTCCCCCTTGTTTTCAATATGGCTTACATTTGTTCTAGGTCTTCCCTTGAAATTGATAACAGATTTCTAAATCTCTCCTTTCTTGTGTAACAACAAGAGGCGTTAGCCCTTTTGCCATATCCTTCTGTAGCCCAAAGAAAAGGGAGGAGGAATAAAAGTTGCTGAGGAAAAGTGCTTTGTCCTTTGATCGCTACAAATAACCACAATAACAAAGCCTCCCAACTGCAATTCTGTTCAAATCAAAGCCCTTATCACCAGATGTTCTAAAAATGTCCTGCAATGCAAATCACTATGGAAAGCTTTGATATGGAGGCTAGTTTGAATGAAGTGAGAGCAACAGAAACCAGTGAAGAAGAGTACAGCCCAGCCTAGACCGATGAGTGGAACATATACACAGATAAGCGACAGGGACCAGGGCAATGCTGTGATTAGGGGGCCAGTGCACACATCCACAGGAGGCCTCAAATATCTCTACACAAACTCGCGTAGTATGGGAAACAAGCAGGAGGAACTTACCCTCTTGCTAGCTGACACCAACCCAGACATAGTGGGACTCACTGAAATGTGGTGGGACCCAACGCACGACTGGGTGGTGAATATCAAGGGCTATAGGCTGTATAGGAGGGACAGGACAGGGAGGAAAGGCAGGTGTGTGGCGCTCTACATTAAGGAGGAATACACATCCTCATCAGGTAGCACAGAGTCAGAGGAGGGGCACCCTGAAGTGCTCTGGGCTAGAATACAAGGCACTCAAGGAGAAAGAGACTTAACAGTGGGGGTCTAATACAGAGCACCCAACCAAGGGGAAGAGCTAGACCAGGAATTCTTAAGTCAGTTCACAGAGGTAGTTAGGTCAAAGGATGTGGTCATCATGGGTGACGTGAACTTTCCAGACATCTGCTGGGAAGAGCAGTCAGCCAGGTCTGACCACTCATGTAGGTTCCTAGCCCAAATGCAGGACCTCCATCTAACCCAGGAGGTGCACAGCCCCACCAGGGGAGACGCCTTGTTTGACCTGGTGCTGGCCATGGGTGATGACCTGGTGAGGGGGCTGCGGGTGCTCGACCACCTGGGCGACAGCGATCGTTGCCTGCTGGAATTCACTATCCAGCGCAAGGTGGCAAAGGCCTGCAGCAAGGGAGCAGCCCTAGATTTCAAGAGCATGGACTTCAATGAGCTAAGGAGAATAGTTGGGGAAACACTGAGGTCCCGGGGGGGAGGGGAGCCATGTGTCCAAGAAAAGCAGTTGCTCCTTAAGGAGATGCTCCTCCAAGCCCAAAGGGAGGTAATCCCAACACAGATCAAAGGGAGCAGGAGGGCACAAAAGCCCCATGCTGCACCAAAAGCATGCAGGAATGTCTCCTAGCTAAAAGGGAGGTGTAAACCCAATGGAAGGGAGGGGCCATCACCAGGGAGGACTATATTGCAGTTGCTGGGTAATGCAGAGGGGCAGTCAGGAAGGCCAAGGCGGAAATGGAACTGGGACTAGCTACCCAGATCAAGGACAACAAGAAGTCCTTTTTTAAATATATAGGGGTCAAAAAGAAGGTACCGGGTAACGTGGGGCCCCTGCAAGACACGCTGGGAAATTTGGTCATCACACCAGACGACAAAGCTAACTTATTTAACGACTTCTTTGCCTCCATTTTCCTGAGCAGGGACCAGATCAGCCCCCCCACTGAGCCCCCTTCAAGCTACAAGGGAGGCGCACTTAGGCCATAGGTCAGGGAGGATCTAGTCAGGGAACTTCAGGAGGGACTGGATGTATTTAAATCAGCTGGTCCAGACAATCTCCACCCCAGAGTGCTGAGGGAATTAGCTGAGGTCATTGCGGGACCCCTGGCACGGTTGTACGAGCACTTGTGGTGCTCTGGTGTGGTGCCAGAGGACTGGAAGAAAGCCAATGTGGTTCCCATCTGCAAAAAAGGGAGGAAGGAGGACCCAGGGAACTATAGATCAGTTAGACTTACCTCAATCCTGGGTAAGCTTTTTGAAAGAATTATCCTGGCACATGTCCATGAGGAGCCAGCAGGAGAGATTATGCTTAGGGACAACCAACACGGGTTCATTAGCGGCAGGTCCTGTCAGACCAACCTGGTGGCCTTCTACGACCAGGTCACCAGATCCTTAGATGCAGGGGTAGCAGTGGACATAGTCTTTCTGGACTTTCGGAAGGCCTTCAACACTGTCTCTCACCCCGTTCTCATTAAGAAACTGGGGGACTGT
>NW_017728912.1:37791269-37799675 GCF_001723895.1 Crocodylus porosus
GAGGACAGGCTATGGGACCTGAACCTGTACAGCCTCCAAAAGAGAAGGCTGAGGGGGGATCTAGTGGCCTGTTACAAACTAGTCAGAGGGGGCCAGCAGGCACTGGGGGAGTCTCTGTTTCCCCGAGCACTACCAGGAGTGACTAGAAATAACAGTCACAAGCTGGCAGAGGGTAGATTCAGGCTAGATATCAGAAGCGTTACTTCACTGTCAGGGTGGCTAGGATCTGGAACAAACTTCCAAGCAAAGTGGTGCTGGCTCCTACCCTGGGGGTCTTTAAGACAAGGCTTGACAATCACCTTGCTGGGGTGGGTCATTTGACCTCAGTACTCTTTCCTGCCATGGCAGGGGGTCAGACTTCATGATCTGCTCAGGTCCCTTCTGACCCTACCAACTATGAAACTATGAAACTAAGATAATTAATTTCACCTTTGATTTTCTGAGGAGGAGCAGCTCTTCCATTTCCACTTTCCCTCCTGTTAAAACTGGAGAAGCAGGGATTGATCTTGGTTCTGAGCTTCCCCGGCACTTCATGGGTATATGGATCTGGAGTTTTGGCTTGCACTCATCTCCAGTGAGAAGAGATTAAGCCCAGAAGATGACTGCCACAAACTACCACAGTGGACTTAGAGCTGGTATGTGGCTTTCAAGGGTTTCATGGGTCAATGAAACACTCCTCCCACACACACACACTGCTCAAAGAGGATTCTCCCCCGCACACCCATCTCCCACAGCACAGATGCCAGTCCCATGGACCCTAGTCATGTGGTATGTTAGCTAATGCCAAGTGGTGTTTGTATGTGCATGTCACTGGGACAGGCAGACAGAAGTGTGACCACTTAGAGCTTTTTGGAGCTATTTTTTTGCTGATGAGGTGATAAACACTGTTATCATCCCCCTGCTGCCTTGCTCCCCTGTCAGTTTGCTGCAGACAGTATAAAGAAGCAGGGAGGGAGATTGAAAAGCTCCATATCATCAGCAGATGCATGCACTGCACACTCCCCTACCCCTCAACATCAGAGTGCTAGCAGGGGGCTGGGGGCTGGCAACACTCCCACCCCTTGAGTAGGCAGTGAGGAAAAGCCTGGGATGGTGCAGGTAGACCTCCCTAATCAGACATCCTGCTTGGGCCTGGCCACGCCCCCCTCAGTTCAGTATTGTGGAAGAGAAGGGAGGGCTGCTCTAGCACCACCTGACTTCTAGCTTCTAGCCTGAGCTACTGCAGGCATGTGCCTGAATTTCCTCAGTCCAGAGAGAATGTCTGTCCAGTTACAAACCAGTTCAGCCTAGCCAGGTTAGACTAACCTGCAAAAATTGAATCAATTCAGGCTCAGGCTTTTTGAATGTCTGTCCCTATCTATACTGTTTCTACTTGTAGGTGGGTCTCACTCCTTCGCTCCTGCAGTCAAGTAGAATAAGCCAGGTGCACTGCTTGCTCTTTCCTCTGGCCAGCACCTCTCCCTATATCCCACAGTGTTTGGTGATGGCTACAGGACAAGGTGAAGGAGACAACCTTCTGTAGGTTACAATGCTATACTGCTTATGTGATCAATCAGGGAAATCATTTATATCCTTGAGTGGCAGAAGCCACACTCCAATTCTGTCAGATGCCATTACCAGTTTTCCTAGAAGGCTGAGGGGACTGGCCAGGGAACCAGGGATATGGCTAGTGGAAGCAAGGCCTGGGGAAGCTATCCTTCAGCACTGAAGCCTTTGTGTGAACTGTGGTGACTTTTGGGAGCAGTCATATAGTGAAAATGGGCTCAGGTTATTCTCACACAAGTCACTGCCCGATCAATGACTCTGCTTTGTAAGGGGCCTATCTGGAGCAAATGCTCCAAGATGTGTGCCTAGTGCTCTTATACAGTGTAGTGCCCAATTCTCCAGAGCTATTTGATGCAGGGGGGTTACTGCCATCTGCACTCCTTTTACTCAAGAAAGGGCTGCATCAGTAGGATGCCTGTGACATGCAAGGCAAAACTGGATGACAGCCTGTGCTGCTGTTGTCAATAGCCCATCAGCATTATCAGACTGCATGCCTTTGCTACTGTTGCTGTATGACTTTTGGGTGTAGCCCCTTGTGATGGATATCCCACCCACCATATGAACAGGGATCTAGGCGTGGATGCTACTAGAGTTTTGCCTACCCAGTCACTACCTTAGTATCACACACACAGGGGCCTTGGTGAATTATGGCAGCATGTGCATTGCCAGGCTTGCTTGGATCCAGAGCATGGGCCTTTATGCTCAGCACTAACAAAATACTCACCCTCCGTGGTGACTAAGTATTTCTTTTGGCTTGGTACAGTGGCTAGTCATGAATCGTATTCAGCCCTGAGGTTCCCCCCTTACAGCGAAGAATAAAGTGCAAACAGCTCCCTAGTGTATCATTCAGGAGAAGTTTAATGTAGGTTACCTCAGATATTTTTATTTGGAAGGACTAGACCTCAGCTCCACTCCAGAGCCCAGGTATTGGGAACTATTGAACAATTCTAAATGTCTCCATGTTTAGAAGCCTGATTTGAGATACTTTATCACACATGATTTTGAGAGTGAGGCAGTTTAGGGCCTTTAGAGATATTTTGAGTTGGACAGCTTCAAAACAGAGACATCTGAAATCTCCAGTCTCTTTTAAAGAATTAAGATTCTGCCTGCCTAATCTGCACATCACAGAGCAATGCTCTAACAAAAAGACTCTGAGATACCCAGGGGAATAAACTTCTTCCCTCTACCTCCCGTGTGCAAAATGAAGTTTCTTTTCTACCTAGGAAAACTTTTACAATCTTTGATTTCTCCTCAGCCTGAAGAAGGGTGTTTGTTACCTGAAAGCTTACAAAGAACAAATTTTTTTTTGCTAGTATTTAGTTGGTCTAATAAAAGATATCGCCTCTGACCCAAGAGCTTTGTTAATCTCTGTTTCTTAGACCAACCTGGCTATTACATACATCCCAGAAGTTACTCTCTCATTTTACTATACCATCCCAATCAGCTATTGAAGCTGCCAGACTGGCTGAGTCCCCACCCTGGGGTCTGGCATATACCCATGCCATTATTATGTTACTTCTGGGCCTGAACTGAATGTGCTGATATTTATGAATACCAACTGGTTCAGTGCTTGGCCACTGTAGGATGAGCAGCAGGCAACAGGTGCAGCTGGCTCTGCAAGTGTCTTCCTCCTTTGGTACCTATAGACTGAGGCTACACAGGGATATTATAATCTTCTCCTGCCTGGAGATACAAACATTGATATTGGTCTATGCCTCACCCTGTCTATATGGTGTTTTCTGCCTCAGCTTGAGAGCTGACTTTGTTAGCAAGGTCAAACTATGTTCTTATATGGCCACCAGCACTGAGGTACCTGGTTGCAGTATGTTAGATTTAGGCAAATTCTTCATGTAGTTTCTACAGTTTTTAAAAAAATAAAAATCTTTTTGGCAGGACCTTCGCTGAAAGTCAAGAGGGATCTGCAACATCAGAGAGAGAGTTAACCTGAAGCTTTAAGTCTTCACAACGATCCAGCCTTGTGAAGCCCTGGGCAGAGAGAGATAGGGCTGACACAACCGTCTGTACACAAGTCTGGGGTGGTTCTGGTCTCTGGAGCCGGCAGATTCCTGTACTCAAGAGCATTAAGAACAACTGGACAAGCAAATAATGACACGACTAAGCTATCAGGTGTTGATGGTGAGGACGCTAAAGAATCCATAGAGGAATAATTAAAAAAGCAAAACACAAGCAAATGCAGAAATAAAGAAAAACTACTTCAGGAAATCTAGAGAAAGAGAAACGTTATCTCTGTTTATGAACAACATTGTGACATCCAGATGACAATGACTTAACTTAGGGGCGTCATACTCACCACAGGATCTGGACCGGGGGCTCCTTGTGGGCTGGATCTGGCACAGGTGACCACATCAGCAATGGCAGCACTCACTGTGGCAGCAGCTGGACAAGTGGCCAAGAGTTATGTCCACTGGAGCACCAGGCCTTGGCTTCTGTGGCAGGCCCCAAACACTAGTAGGCACTCCCTCAAACCCAGCAGGCCAACTGGAATGGCTCCATGGGCCAGATCCAGCCTGTGGGCCACATGTTTGACACCTCTGACCTAGCCCAAAATGCCACACTGATATAAGTTGTTAGCTAAGTCTGCACAGCATTGCCGAGTGTTATTTTACTAAACACTATTTTCTCCCCACCTTTGGAATGTCTCTCTCTCTTTCTGATTTGCAGTTTTCCCTGTCAAACGGCTCTCTGTCATTCAGAAGAGCTGTCAGCTATATCTTTTTAAAAAACACGTTAATAAACAGACTTTGCAGGAGCAAATACCTTCCACAAAAGAATAAAGCAAGGCATGCAACAAGGAATCCAGGATGTTGACAAGAAAACAAACCACAATAATCCACAGGAAAAAAAATACCTGGGCCAGTTGGGTATTAAAAACTTCCTTTCACTAGATGTCACCATCAATGGCAGGCATACCTTAACTGTACTGGTCTGGAACACCCAGCCACAAATGCTTCTACAAAATGTAGATAGCAAACCAGACCTACAGAAAGACCAGTGCCCATGTTAAAGGAAACTGTACCCATTTTGCAAGAAATAAGTCTCAGTGAACTCAAATAGTGATGTAAATTTGAAAATGTATGGATAAAATATTTAACTTGAATGTTAAAATGTTTAATTTTGCATGTCTAAATGTAAATCTTAAAGGCACTAATACAAATAAATACATTATTAGTTATAATAATAAATGTAAATAAAATGGCATGGCTTTTCAGAAACGTGGAACCCCTCACTAAATCCAGTGAAGTAAATGGAAATGTCTAAAAATCAGGGCACTCTTAAATAGATGACACAATATGTATTTTAGACCTCATTCTCCTCTGTAGACCTGGCTTTCTTACTAGAAATATAGCCTGGTAAGGAACCTGGCCCATTTAGAAGAATAGGCATGCTGCATTTTTTAATTCTGGGGAATTTCATTATTTTGATGTTTTGTTTTGTATTTTATATTACAACACAGTATCACTGGAATGTCTTATACTTTATGATAGTTTACTTATGCTATCACAGTTACCTGTTTTTTCTGTGCAGACAGCAAAATAATTTGATCTCTATTATCTAGTCTATAGTTTGCATTTTATTTTAGCATTTTCCACAAGATTCTAGACTTCTAACGCTTTTAACAGTAAGGCCTTTATGGTTTTTCCTGTCTCCCAAAGCTTCATTCTGCACTCATTTACAATTTCAGCTGGCAGTAACTCCAGTACAATCAAGGGAATCGCACCAGTGACCAACTTCTGCAAATGAAATGACAAGCAGGTACTGTGTCTTGTTCTAAAAAAAAATTAAATGTGCAATCATATACCTTTTATACACCGTGTATCACTTAATATATGTTACATAATACCACCATTATTATTGATTGTATTCAATCACCTGATATCCTTTCCTGTCATCATCCTGAAGTACGTTTTGTTACTTATCAACAACTCTGCCATATGCCCTAGATTGCATCACTTAATTATTGGAGACTTTGAACTTGATTTCAAGGGTAAGAGTTTATACAAATCAATAAGCAAACACTATTATTTTCAAGCCAGCAATCGATTGGTCATTGGCAACATTGCTTGAGCATGTCATCTTACAAAACACTCAGTTAACCTACATAGCTACATGGTTAGTGATCATCATGGGCAGACTCCCACATCTTGGTAGCAGGTGGTACTTTCGACTTCATTCACAGATAATCAGTCTCAGTAACAGCAAAACCAAAAATCTACTGGCCCTTCTTGTCTAGGAAATCCTGAATCAGGAAGTCCAAATATCATTACTTATATCATTACTCATGGAGTTTCCAATAGCACTTGGAAACTCCATGATATAACCAAGATCCCATTGTGTTAAGTGCTGTACAAACAAGTGAGAAAAAGAACAGTCTCTGCTCCAAAAAGCTCACTATCTGCACATCAGCCAACTGTAATGTGTGTGAAATGAGGAACGGAGGACTGGAAGGGTGGGATGAGGCATGGTAACATTAAGAAAGTGGAATCCTGACCCCACTGAAATCAATAACAAAACTCCCCTTGCCTTCCACTTAGAGACGATTTCACAAATTCATCTTAATAGCTGAAATCTCAGCTTCCTTTTGGCCTAGCCTCTGACAGATAGTTATCACCAGGGATCCAGGTTTTCCTTTTCCTGTGGAAAAACATAGAAAAGATGCAGGAAAAAAATAGATTTTCTCCTTATTCATAGATTTGTTGATAGTTAGGGGCTGGAAGGGACCTCGTAGATCATCAGATCCAGCCCTCCTGCTCAAGGCAGGAAGACAACTGGGGTCAAGTGACCCCAGTGAGGTGACTGTCCAGTCTCCCCTTGGAAACCTCCAGTGTAAGTGACTGCACCACCTCTGGAGGGAGTTTATTCCACAGTCTGGACACCCTGACTGTGAAAGAGTTTTTCCTGGTATTAAGCCTGCAGCGGCCTTCCAGGAGTTTGTATCCAGTGGTCCTGGTTTTCCTCAAGGGTGCTCTAGTGAACAGTTGTTCACCAAGCTCCTGATGTACTCCTCCGATATAGCAGTAAGCCACTATCAAGTTCCTTCTCAACCTCTTCTTTAGGCTAAAGAGGCCGAGGTCCCTCAGCCTTTCCTCATATGGCTTGCCTTGCAAGTCCCTGATCATACAGGTAGCTCTTTTCTGGATCCTCTCAAGTTTTTCCACGTCCTAATTAAAGTGCGGCACCCAGAACTGGACGCAGTACTCCAGTTGTGGTCTCACTTGCGCTGAGTACAGCCGGAGTATCACTTAGTGAGAAGGAGAAAAACCCAAATTTTCCCCTTTGAAGCACGAAACCATGGGAACTCTGCCAGGATGGAACTCCAGCACAGTCCCACCCGGCAACAACCTGCTTGGGGCTGGGGGAGTAGGGAGAGAGAGGTCAGAGGCAGGGCTGGGCTCTCCTCCCGGCTGGGATTTGGGCTGCAATTCCTGAGTTATTCTTGCTTTTGGGCACGGGGCTCAGAGCTCAGGGCAGCAGTAGCATGGGCGCCTAAGAGTGGAGAAACTGTGGCAGGGACTGGCAGGCATGGGGCATGGCAGGCTGTGCTCCTGTACTGTGCATGCACACACACACAGTCATCAATACAGCCAGGCAGAGTGGTAGGAGCAGCTTCAGTAGCTGCAAGCAGGTAAGCCTATGGAACCGGGACTTGGGGGGCCAGGGCTTGGGGACTGCCCCTATGCCACTGGGGCCAGGGGCTGAGCTCTGGTAAGCCTGAATTGGCTCTGCACCATCAGGAAGCCCTCTGATGGCACAGGAGCGATCTGGGCACATCAGACCTTGGTACATGGCCCCAGTGGCACAGGGCTGGTCTGGGTCATCAGGAACCTCGCTCTGGCAAGTCTGGACCACCCCTGCACCATTGGAGCAGGGGCCAAGTTCTGGAAATCCCCACGTACCCTCTGGTCCACAAACCCCATACCCCACACACCCCATGTCCTACACACATATGCAATTCCCCACATACCCACCTGGTGCAGTGGGGAGCTGCTGCCAAAAGGGAGCAAATGGGGGGTAAGCAGGGTTGCAGGTTGGGAGTGAGAGGCACTGGCAGGGCTAGGAAGGCTGTGGCTTGGGTGTGAGGGGCACCAACATATCAGGGCTGGTCAATACCACAAAGCAGCGGACGGGACGGCTGCAGCTGGACTTGTGTCCTGGTGAGCGAAGGGGGCAGGGTTATTCTGATTTTTCATGATAAAAATACCAAAATAAAATGCCAAAATATATAGGTATTTAGAATTTATTTTATTATAATGATTAAAGCACTTGTAAGCTTCCAAATTGCTTTAAAAATGTGAATATATCAATAATACATGGCATTCAACTGATACCTATATAGTGGCATTTCATTTTCATCACAGATGATCCTTTCCCCTCCCCCTGCCCCTTCCCCTGCAGACTTTCACACAGGGGGGGCACGCATGTGCATGTGCACACTCTCAGCCCCCTCCTCCCCAAATTTTTTCTCTGTCCGTCCCCAGCCCCTCAGCCATAGATTTATAGATTTCATAGACATTAAGGCTGGAAGGGACCTTGGAAGATCGAGTCCAGCCCACCGCCTGAAGGGCAGGAAGTCAGCTGGGGTCATAGGATCCCAGCAAGATAAGCATCCAATTTGCTCCTGAAGGCGTTCAATGTAGGTGCTTGAACCACCTCCAATGGCAGGCTGTTACAGGCCTTGGGGGCTTGGACAGTAAAGAAAGTCTTTCTTATGTCCAGCTTGAAACGGTCTTGCAATAGTTTATGACTGCTCAACCTCATCATCCCTTGGGGCGCTCTGGTGAACAAACATTCCCCCAGATACTGGTGGTCATCCCTGATAAACTTATAGGTGGCCATCAGATC
>NW_017728912.1:37800555-37807076 GCF_001723895.1 Crocodylus porosus
TTGGTCAAGCAAGAGCTACCCGCAACAAACCCGTGCTGGCTATCCCTTAGGATGTTGGCATCGGCCAGTCCATTAAGGATGGCCTCTTTAATAAGCTTTTCTAAGATCTTTCCCAGGATAGAAGTCAGGCTGATCAGCTGCTGAGAGATCCCCACCCCTATTGGCCATCGGCCGCTGGTGACCACCCCCGCCCCAGTATTACGAGGCACCAGTCGCCCATACCTAACAAGTTTTTTTAGCTCTGGATGCTGTGCTTTGAATCTCCTGATGCCTGTTCATTTAAATTCTCCATAAAAAAATTTCAAATGAAGATTATTCCCCTTTAAAAATATTGAAACCAAACACATAAATAATTCCAGAATGTTTCAGACCCAGCCAAAGATTGTCTCGGGGCAAACCAAAATTGATGAGTAACTTTTACATTAATAATATGAGCACTGTCCTTCCTCGTGGATGCATCCATTGTAAATGAACCTTGGTGGGCATAGCCCAAGCTACTGAAGGTGAACAAACAGGCCATTGGAAGTGAACATGTGGTTGGTGCTTCATGGGAATGCTAAGGGCTTGATTTTGAACAGTGGCTGCTCAGTCTTGCACATTTCAAGCTGAACACCTAAGAAGTTGAGAGGTTCAAGATCCCTAAACACTTTAAAAAAATCTTTACCTTACTATTGAAAGATTAGGCACAAACTACATTTATACCCACATTAAGAGTTGATTTCAATGTTAAAGAGATGTCAAGTGGCCTCCATGTACATGAAAATTTAGGCACTTAAGTCTTCCTCTGTAATTTGCATTTCAATTTTAAACAGGTGCCACAGCATGCTGGCAACTCCCAGAAGCACTCAGTACAAAAGCAGTGCCTTTTTTATATTGTCAAGATGCCCTTCTTTATCAGGCAACTCACAAATGCTGAACATAATTAAAACTCATTTTTAAAGCCATTTCACTATGGTCCAGACCCAGCAAACCTGTCAAAGAAAAAAGGGCAAATCCAGGGAGGATATCTGAGTTACAGATTATGGATAGAATATTTCACAGCATCTATTTTCCATTTTCCAAAACACACTTTAGGAAGCAGGAGCCTGAGCTTTGTTAATCTTTTGAAATTATTTTCTTGACAGCTTTTTGCTCACACTTTTCCTGGACAACTTGTGCATTCCTCTTTATTCTGTTACTGTAGCGAATCACTATGTGTTCGGACAGATTCATACACACGTGGAATAGTGGGAACCACTGTGGTTGCCCGAACTTGAATTCCATAGCTAGACCCTAAACTGGCAAAACATTTAACACATGCTTCCCTTTGAACACACGGGGAGCTGGGCCAGCATGAATGCAACTAACTTGTGTTTAAACTTAAGCTTGACCTAAATACTTTGTTCAGTCAAGACTCTAATACAATACTATATCACCTACAGTACCACTGCAATTCTCCACATAATGTTCTAATTCTTTTTCATGTCATGTAGTAAAAAGGCATTACTTCAGAGGCACAGATAACCTGTACATTCAAAAAGTTTAAATCATAGCCCTCAGAGAGTTACATCAAGTGATTCAAAATAACCTCGTGATCCCTTGATCTTTGATGATAGCATCTCTGCAGAATATTGGTTGGCTCTGGTCATGTGGCGAGTTTGAGGGCATGAGCTCTCCTTGATTACAACAGAGGTATTTGTAAAACCATCATATGCTAAACAGCTTTAACACATCATGATATTTTGCATTCCAAGGTCTCCTTTCATCACTGAATCTAATCATGTACTTTATTCCTCACAGCCCAGACAGACAGGTAAATACAAGCAACCTGGTCTCTCACAGGAAGGAATGAAAACCTCATTAAACCGTGTGAGTTGGGACATTAGATTAGCAGGACAAGGTGTTTCACTCCCCCTCACTCGGTAGAGTAATATTTACCTTTATACTCGATGTGGTATTTCTCTTGCCAAAGAATATTTGCATATATTTATAAATCAGGGGGAGTAAATCTAAAGCTAGGTTAAGAGATTGAACTGTTTTTCAGGAGGCGCATTTACAAGAGACACTTTACTATGCACTAGACTAATCTACTGTGTAGTAAAGTGTCACTATTTAACAATGTACTAGGGTACTGCACAGTAAAATAGGAAGTTTTTTACTTCAGGTGTATTTTCTACTACCTGAAAATACAGGTAGTAGATTTATTGTGTATTAGCTAAAGCACATTAGCATGTATAGATGCTGACTGGGAGCAAATTAGCCACCACCAGGGGGCCAGCCTCCTGCCAGTGGCAGAGCAACATGGCTGTGAGTCCCTCCAGCCATGGGGCAGCAGTGGCTCTTTAGCAGTCCCTGTCTGGCCTTTAGTCCCCTGGGGCCTAGGCCAGCTGTTCCCTATCCCTGACCACTGTATGTTGCTGTAGTGAACATGCCCTGGTTTCAGCAGCCCTGCAGAGCCCTGGCCTGACTCCCAAGCTTCTAGTGGCTTCTCCCTGGCCCCTAGGCACCATGCCTTTGCACTGTGTTTGGCCTCTCAGAACCTGTGCCTGAAGCTGCCTGGCCTCTAGGCACCATGCCCCTCGCCTCCTATATCAGGATGCCTCTCTGAAGAGGCTCGCTGTGGGGTGGGGGCATCAGCTGCTCTGTGTCCCAGACAGGCAGAAGACCCTCCCCCTCAACCTGCCCAGTGTGGGCCTGTCACCATAGGAGCAAACTGCCTGGCCTGAAGGAGAAGGTGGGAAGATGCTCTGGAGCAGCCACAGCAGCTGCTGCCAGGAGCCAGCCCTGGGTTGGCTTGGGTAGGGGATCAGAATGGCAGGATACCTGTGGCAAGTCCTTTGGTTTGAGGCCAGGCACCACACAGCCCCTTGGTGTAGTGTATGTTATCTCTGAAATGTTGCAAACTCTCTCAAAGAGCCTCTCTGTCCTTGCTCTGAAGGTCTATCAGGCACACGGGGGAGAAGCACCAGCTGCCACCAGGGATGCTGCCACCATCGGCTGGTGCCTTCCACGTGCACCACCTCCGCCAGCAGTGTACTCAAGATTGCACCCTGCTGCTAGACTGGGTGGTTACCATGGCAGAGAAGTGGCTTACAGACTCATGGGCCTGGCATGCCAAGGACTTGAAGTGTAAGCAGGAGAAGAAGCAGAAAGACTGTGCATTCTGGAACAGGCTCCTCGCTCATGAGGAGAGGCACATTTCCCTCGAGAGAATGCTGGATGCTCAGGAGTGGCAGGCCACCATGGTAGTTCAGGCAGTGGGGGCCACAGAGGAGGACCCGGAGTGCTCCATACCATCCTGGCCCTGACAATCTCCTTCATGCTGCCTGCTGCCCAGCTCTTGGCCCTGGCCCTACCTGCCATCTGGCAGCCACCCTGCAGTGGACATGGGAGGAGGTCCAGCAGCATGAGGGAGTGTGTTGTTTTGGAGGGAAATAAGGATTGTTCATCGGAAACTGTCCAGAGACTCTTGGGGATGCATTGTAGGCCTGGGGTCTCTGGGCAGCTGCGAAGGTGCCCTACTGCGGGGGGGTGGGAGAGATGGTCTGCCACTGCTAGGGGGGAGGGCAGAAAGCATCCAAGGTCTACTTGCCACAGGCTTCCAAGGCACTGTCCCCCACCAGGTTGAGCTTGTACCCCCCAGAGACCTCTTCCAGGCTGAGCCCAGCCCTTCACCCTCCCCAGAGCCCCCTGGCACTTGAGCAGCTATAGCCAGAGGCTGCAGCTCCCCCTGGCTGCTGCAGGAGATCAGAGCAGGGTAGGAGAAGGAGTGGATCTCTTTAATTCTATAAGAAGCAAATCTACTGCACAGCAAATTAGCTTACTGCATGGTTAGTTTACTACCAGCAAATGCAGGTAATAAATTAATTGCATAGTAGGTACTGCACAGTAGTGCATATGTAGACTGACCAGGAGCAAATTTGCTCCTGGTAAGCCACACCACCAGGGGGCCAGCCTCAGGCCTGCCCAAGAGCCATGGGGCAGGGAGTTTCTCCAGCCCCATAGTTGAGATGGCTCTGTGCCTGCTTCAGCCTTGGCTTTAAACCCCTTGCCTGACCCCAGGCTCTGTACTACCTGCTGCCTGTCCCTGGCCATTGTGTCACAGAGCAGTGGCCCTGTGGCAGCCACAGCAGCATGCCCGGTGGACTTGAGCTAAGGTACAGTGCCACCTGCAGTGGCCAGAGCCCCCTACCCCTGCACCCACTCTCAGTCCCCTGGCAACTGGGTCCCCCATGTGGGCCACTCCCCACCATTTATCCAAGCCCATGATGGAGGAGGGGAAGCCCTCACCCCCAAGAGAGCCCCCACCCCACTGGCCTCACCATGGCATCTGCACCTGCAGTGCTGCAGTCAAAGGCCAGGGTGCTGGGCACCTGTCCCCAGGATCTACCCCATAGGCCCCTCTACCCCACTGTCCCCCACCCCAGGAGGGGACACAGTTCAATGTAAAAAGTTCACACAGGGAAGAGTATTATTGTTGGCAGGCAGCAGCATTGGTTGGGGAGGTCTGTCCTTGGGGAGGGAGTCTGGGAGGAAACCTGTGATTGAGGAGGGAGGGAGGGGCAGAGTCTGTGTTTGTGGAAGGAAATAAAGATTTTTGCTGAAAACTGTCCACAGTGAGTGTGTTGTTGGGGGCATGTGGTGAGCCTGTGGTCCATAGACAGACAGACAGGTATCCTACATCAGGAGGTACAAGAAGAGGTGGTCCACCAGCGTCTCTTGCACACAGGGCCCCTGGCCCCCACTGTCAGGTGTGTGACTTGCCCAGGCCTCGGTGGCAGAGGGCCATTGCTGTCACTGCCACTGCAGCTGGCACTCCCACTGCCAGGTGTCAGCCACCTACTACTCCTCTTCCACCCACACCTCATGGAAGAGCTCCCCCAGGCCTCAAAGATGTTATGCAGCACATAATCTGCAATGATAAACTGGGGGATGTTGGCCTCCATAACCTCAAGGCAGGTAGTAAGGGTGGGTCAGCTCCCCTTCAGGTGGCCAGAGGTGCATCCACCACCATATCCAGGTGGTTGTTGACCCAGACCATGGTGTGGACTAGCACATCCTGGAGGATACCACAGACCTCCAGGCCAGGTTTGCCAGTGGTCACCTTGTCCACCCCAAAGAGGTTATTGATATACTCCAAGCCGGTGTATATGGTGACCTTGAGGAGGGTAATAGCCACACAGGTATCTGTGGGAAGAAGCAGAGAGATGCTGGTGGGCTGACGCTCCAGGTGCAGGCTGAGCTGGTCGAGTAGCACCTGGAGTATGAGCCAGTTCATCCAGGAGTCCACTCACTGATCGTCGTCCCAGGTGCACTGGGCAAAGAGGAGCCACCAGTCCTGTCTGGCATGGCAGGCCCACCTGTGGTGGGACTAGAGCCTCAGAAGCTCATGGACAGCACCCATGGTGGCATCCTTGTGGGCATCACTGGCACCCCTGCAGGGGTCCAGGTGGTGGTCCAGGGGCTGGTAGGTGACAGCCTGGGGGTAGCGGGCCACAGGCGGGGCGGTGAGCCTGGCCACATGGTTGTGAAACACAGTGGAGACAGACAGGGTGGAGGCTGACCTAGGCCAGGCTATGGTCACTGCGGTTGTGAAGTACAGTGAGCGCAGCAGCAAGCAGAAGCCTGTGGTGCAGGTTCTTGCTGCTAGGGCCTGGGTGTGGAGCACCCATTGCATGCTGAGCACAGACTATGCAGACATTGTCATAGAGGACTGTGCAAGAATGCTGTAGACTGCTCTGGACCAGAAAAGCATGTGGCAGGGGACCACTGCATGGGGCTGCCTTTTAAAGACTAGCCATGGCACTCCAGTAGCTGTGGCCAGAGCTTATAGGTCCCCCTAGCTGCTGCAGGGGGAGCATCAGAGCAGGGCAGGGGGAAGCCTGGATCAGCCAACTCCCATAAGCAGCAAAGCTATTTCCAAGAGGCTGCATGTGTAGACACACCTTCCCAGGACTGGTTTACTGCACAGTAAATTATTGCACAGTAAGCCTAAATAGTATTAATTGCACATGTAGATGTGCCCAGAAGAAATAACTGGTGAGAGAAGTGGCAATTCCAAACAGACCAATGATCCCTGTTTATGAACAATAAACTGGTGAGGTATTCAGGGGGATTAAGAAATGTTCTTTTCATGAACTGTCTGTCTTCCAACTCTTCCAAACTCCACTCCTTTTGTTCTAAACTAACAGGGATGGTACCATGAAATGCTAACTGCCCCCAGGAGAGAATGTGAGAGCCTAGTACCAAGCTGTCTTAATTCCCTTATTCTAAATATGTAAAAAAACTGCACCACACCTCATAGCTGTGCAGGTGATGACTAGACACTTCTTTACACCTCAGAAAGATGATCTGTTACCATCCATAGAACATCCTCCACTTCAACCACAAGATAAAAGCTGGCAGTACTGAGTGAACTTCTCTGGCCTGTGCTGTGCAATGAGTTAGCCTAGATGATCATCTGCTGGCCTTGAAAGATCTGGGATGTATCCCTGTCCTCCTCAAGATTCCAGTTAGAAGTCTTAAAGTGTAAACAAACAAAT
>NW_017728912.1:37807191-37834294 GCF_001723895.1 Crocodylus porosus
AGATCCCTCTTATGAGCACTTCAAGAAATTGGGGCAACTTGGAAAGCACAGGCAAGTTGTCCTTAGCATCAACACTTGCAATCACCTGTGAAACTGGTAAAGGCAAAAGTATCTCCTCACAGTTGTATTTGAAGATGATGCCAGAAGGCTAACCAAAATACAAATGCAAACATCCAAGCGCTACCACCTGGTGAGTCACAGTGGTTGTGTCTACACAAGATGCTTTACTGTGCATAAGACTAATTGACTGTACAGTAAAGAGTCACCATCTACATGTGCCAATGCGTACTGCACAGTCAATTAGTCTACTTTGCAGTTAATTTGCTACCTGTAAATGCAAATACAGACAGCAAATTAACCACAGAGTAGTTACTGTGCAGTAGTGCGAACGTAGATACCAACAGGGAGCAAATTTGCTCCAGTCAGCCCCACCACCAGGGGGCCACCCACAAGCTAGCCCCAGGGCCATGGGGCTTGGAGTTTCTCCAGCCCCAGAGCTGGGGTAGCTCTTTGCCTGCCCCAGTCTCTGGCCCTTAAAATGATGCAATGACTCCATGGCCCTGGGCCACCTGCAGCCAGCCTCTGGCCATGGGTCCCACACCAGTGGCCCCCAGCCAACCACAGCAGCCTGCCCACACTCTATCATTGTCCCCTGGCACAACCCCACTGACAGCTTGCCTGTCGCACACTATGCCTCTGGGTGCTGCAGGCACAGGGCCAAGCCTTGCAGCATACAGGCTATTGCACACAGGCCCTGCGGGCCATCAGCAGCAGGGCATAGTGGATTGGGCACCCCTCAGTTTGCACAAACAGCTCCTCACAGTGCACCAGGGACACTCTCAGCAGGGGCATACTCAGGGTGCAGGGTAGGTACTGTGGGGCATTGGCCCTGTGATGCCTCTCTCAAGGCAGTCAGCCTGAAGTCCCTCTCCTTCCTCCCCCCGAGCCCAGGTGCCATGGGCCTGGTGGCAATGGCAGATGGCCTGGCATCCAGAAGGAGAAGTGGAGGGGAGTGGGTCTGGAGCCACGGCAGCAGGTGCTGTCAGGATCCATGCCTGTCCTGGCCTGGGAAGGTGATGGGGAAGGCAGGGTGTCTGTGGCCAGCACCCACCTGCCCCTGTGGACAGGGGGTTGAGCCAGTGGTTGCCTGTGCTAGGGCCTGCCTGACCAACTTACCAGGGTCCCTAGCATGTACAACCCCCTGATCTGAGGCTGGGCAGTCCACAGCCCCCAGTATAAAGCATGTTATCTTAGAAATGTTGTAAACTCTTACAAACAGCCTCTTCCTCCTGGCTCTGCAGATCCTGTAGCTGCATGCTGAGGAGTAGCACCAGCTGCCAGCAGGGCTGCACCCTCAGGGTCACCACCAGTGTCAGACAGGGCCCTCTGTATGCACTAGTTCTCTCAGCGGTAGGTCCAGGACCTGACCCGGCGGCTGGACCACCTGGTCACCATGGTAGATGAATGGCTGGCAGACTCATGGGCCTAGTACATGGAGGCCATCACACATGAGTGACAGAGAGACTGAGTGAACCAGGAGTTCTGGGACAGGCTCCTAGCCCTCATGAAGAGGTACCTGGAAGCCCAGGAGTGGCAGGCTGCCATGGTAGCCAGGGCAGTGGATGCCACAGAGGAGGTCCACCAGGTGCTGGACACTGTCCTGACTCTGGTAGTCACCTTCATGCCACCTGCTGCCCAGCCCCCCACCACATCGCCACCTGCCCCCTGGCAGCCACCTACTGCCCAGCTGCAAGCCCCCCAGTGGGCTTGGGATAAGGTGCAGTGTTGCCTCCAGTGGCCAAGTGTCCCTGCCCCAGCATCTGCCCTGGGTCCCCTGCCCTCCAGCCCCTCCACCTGGACCCACCCCCACAGCTCACCCTGGCTCCGTGAGGCCCCAGTGCAGAAGCGGCCTGCAGCGGGGCCAGCACCAGGGCCGGCTGGCTGTAGGAGGGAAAGCTGAACACTCTGGCAGAGCAGCACCTGTACTCACCCCCGGATGAGTCCCCCACCAGCCGCCCTCATCATGGCGTGCATACCCATAGTGGTGTGCCCAGAGGTCAGGGTGCTGGCACCTGTCCCCAAGCTCTGCCCCCTAGATGCCCCCACCCCACTGTCCCCAACCCCAAGAGGGCACGCGCACGCGTGCGCACACACACACACACACACTCTGTACATAGTCTGCAGAGGGAAGAGAGTGCTTTATTGCTGGTGGGTGGGGTGGTTGGGGCTCTGTGGTTTGAGAGTGGGGGGGACAGGGCCTGCTGTGAGGGAGGGAGGGAGGAAGGAAGGGGTCTCTTGTTGGGGAGGGAGGAGGGATGCGGTCTATGTTTGTGGAGGGGAATAAAGTGCCTTTCTGAAAACTGTCCACAGTAAGCGTGTTGCTGGGGGTTGCACAGAGGGGTTGGGGCCTAGGGCTGGCTGTGGGGAGTTTAAGAGCAGGTAGTTAGCCAGTGCTTCTTGCACTCAGTACTCTGGCCCCTGCTGGTGGGTGTGCTGCTTGCCCACAGCCTCAGTGGGAGAGGCCTGTTGCTGTTGCTGCCACCACAGCTAGTGCTCCCAACGCCAGGTGTCTTCCATCCACTCCGCCTTCTCTGCCCAGGCTTTGCGTAACAGCTCTTCCCAGTCCTTACAAATATTTATGCAAGGGATGACCCAGGGGATGTTAGCCTCCATGGCCTTGAGGCAGGCAGCGAGAGTGTGCCAGCATCCCTTCAGGCACCTGAAAGTTCACTACTGGTGTGTAGGTCTAGCCCAGGCACCAGTGGAAGTGTACCTGGTGGAGGTCCAGCTTGCCAGTGTATGGCTGCATAAGACAGGGGAGGAGCAGGTAGGTGGGGTCTCTGATGAGGAGAGGCAGGGCTGCCACCATGCCGAGCTGGAGGTCCAGCACCCCTAGCGCAAAGCACCCACTTTCTGCCAAGGCTGGAAGGGTGGAGTTGTAAAAGATGTAGGCATTGCAGAAACTACCCACCCAGCTGGTGCTCACATTGGTGAAGGCACCATGGTGGTGATGACAGTCTGGAGCACAATGGAGTGAAATCCCCGCCAGCTGTTGTAGGGGCGGCTGCCATTGTGTGATGAGGATGAGGGTCCACATCCAGGGCCCTAATGTACTGGAGGGGAGCCCAGGGCACAGAACCCTGCCACCACGTCCAGGGGGCCATGCACCCAGAGCACTGTGTGTCCCAGTCCATCCTGGAGGGTGCTGCAAACCTTCAGGATGACTTCCCCAGTAATTGCCTTGCCCACACCAAAGAGGTGGCTGACAATTGCACAGGCTGGTGGGTGTGGCCAACTTGAACAGGCAACGGCCAGCCAGGTGTCCACAGGAAGGGGCAGCCGCTTGGTGGTGGCCTGCCGCTTGGTGGTGGGCAGCCACTTGGTGGGTGGAGCTGCTCCAGGAGCTCCTGGAAGGTGGCCCAGGTCATGCAAAACGCTTCAGCCACTGCTTGTCATCTCAGGTGTGCTGGACAATGTGTAGCCACCAGTCCTGGCTGGCTGGGAGACCCCACAGGAGGCAGGGCTGGAGCCCCAAGAGCTCATGGATGGCATCAATATCCAGGTGCACATTGTAAGGGTTCTGGGCAGCAGAATAGGGGCTGGGTGGCAGCACAGGGTCTGAATAGCAGCAACTCAGTGGCAGGGGTCTGAGATGCCATGGTAAGCTTGGCCATGTGGCCATGCCATGTGAAGAGGCAGCCAGGGCTGACACTGACACAGCAAGCAGGTGGCCAGCAGGAGCCTGGGGGACAGGTCATCACTCCTGGGGCCTGGGAGTGGAGCAGCCATCACATGGTGGGCATAGACTCTGGTGACAGAGTCATAGAGGGTTGTGCCAACATGCTGCAGGCTGCTCCAGACCAGGAATGCAGATGCCCTGGGAGCAGCACATGGGGCTGACTTTTAAAACTGACCCCTGACTGCAGGCAGCTGTGGCCAGATCCTCCAGCTATTCCTGGCAGCTGCAGGGGTCCAGTGCGGACTGGAGAAGGCCAAGAGCAGGCTACTACCAGGAGCAGCAAATCTGCTCCCAAATAGCTGCCTGTGTAGATGCCAGCCAAAGGCGGTTTTACTCTGCAGTGAATTACTTCAAAGTAGACCCATATAGGACTAACTGCATGTGCAGACATGCCCGGTGAGAGCAAATTTGCTCTTATGAAACCATTTGAAAAAGAAATCAGGGATGCCCGTTGAGTGCTCTTGCTAACAACCATGGTATCACAAAGCAGAAGGAAGACAGCATCAACAGGTCCTGGGCTGCGTATGTGTATGTATGCCTTAGTGTATGAGATATCTGGACATATTAAAGCTGTACCAGTGATGAAACCCTATGCCGGTTAATGCTGTCTGCCCTCCAGCTTTAAAACTGCTCCAGAGATAAAGATCCCACATGCAAAATATTTTATGTTATACACCAATTTACTCTGTCAGGACAGTTGCAAACACTCTTAGATCTTGGAAATGGGTTACCATTTGCTTATGTAACCCTCCAGAATATCTGTCAGCAGCAACAAGGGCTGGATTCAGTTTTGGAGTGCTAAATACATTTCATCTCAGTTTGAGCCCCCACCGAGTACCTGGGAAACACTAAATGAATCAGTAGGATGCCCAATAATACCAATAACCCTTCCCTCACAAGCACTATAAATACAAACCTTAATTTATTACAGATGCAAACACCAGAACAAAAACAGAGTCAAGAAAAAAAACAAAATACTCCCAGCTGAAAACATACCCTGTATCACCCCTACCCTGACTGGGGAGCCTTTGACCCCAGGCTCAGCAGTCCGAGAGCAGAAAACTCTTGCTCCAAAAGAGGTAAATCCCTGGAAATCTGGGTGCATTGCCTCCCTCACCATTGCTGACCACTGGGGGAGCCAGTTCCCTCTGTTTTGCAAACGGCACTTCTTTGAGTCGATGTAACTCGGCCAGGTTGCTGGGGAACACTAATCTCTGCTTCTGCTTGAGTGGCCACTGGGGTCTGTTACCACCTCCTGCTCTGGATTCCCAGGACAGGCCCCACACGGGCCCCACAAAACCCTGACTCTCTTTACCCCCTGGTCTCAGGCTCCCAAAAGCATTCCAGTGTTCCCCCTTCCCTCCACAGAGGGGACCCAGGGGAAAAAACAAAGAGAGCCCCCCAAGTGGCTGAACTTTAAATAACTTCCCTCATCACAGGGTCCCAGTCAAGAAACAGCATCACTGGAACACTACTAATGCAAACCAATCAGTTCAAATGTGGTTTCTGCTCCTGGATCTGGCCAGAGTCACCGAACTGGTTGTACGGGTTCTTTTGGGGAATCTTAAGATAATGGTCTGGATACAATGAGGGAGATGAGGGGTGGTCTTCTTTCAAGCCTAGAGGAGGCACAATAGGCAGCACAAACAAGATACACAGTGACATGAAACCAGAACACACTTTATAGAACAAAATATCCTGCATATTTTGGGTGTGCTACACTTAGAGAACAGACAGGGCATGTCTATCCCATGCCTCCCATGCTCTAGCACTGGAACAGTCTCAAATGTACTCCACTGACCTATTTTTCCCGTCATACACTAAAATTGCTGCTCTGGGGATTCTCCTATTGAAATTTGTGTTTTGAGCAAGAGTGAGAGCAGCTGTGGGGGAAAAGGAAGGCTGATCACTGCAGCACGGGCCCTCCCAAACCTTTGGGCCCTGCCACTCTCTTGGTTTCCCTTCCTGGTTTATGGGCCAAAAGTAATTCTCAAAAGCATCAAGCCTGGTTCCCCAGGTTTATTTCACCTTGTGTCTCATTTATAATGAGCCAAAGCAGTGTAAAGGGGCCTCAGTACCAATTAGTACCAGGCCCTAGAGAGCTCATCACACCCAAATAAACTCAGTAGCATCCAAAATTTGCATTGCTTCTCTCAATCTTTTGGCCTTCTCCATCAAAAGTAGGGCTTGACTCTGCATATTGCTATTTGAGAACAGTTGCCATGTTTTAAATTTGCCCTGTATTTTATTGCAGAATAGCTTGCTCCTTCAGTAAACAGGTAAATTGTAACCAGAGAAGTTTTCTAACTAATCCAGTTCCTACCTCTTCCCATCTTATTTATATGAGCCTCCATTCTGTTCTTTGTCTCTCTGTGCAAGTGAATTTCCTACTGCCGCAAGATATGATGTGTGATCTTTTCCTCTGGTGCCACCTGCCAGCACAGCATGATACAGCCATTAGGAGAACAAATTACTGTCTCAGGAAAAGGAGATGGGGCTTTATCAGGACTAATGACCGTGGAAAGCATGCAACTTCCATACTGTTATGAAGGGCTGATGTGCAAGGACAGGTCTGTTCTCAAACACTTCATAAGAGCTTTTAACATTTCTGAGAGAAGATGCTCTGTACCAGGGGGGCCATGCACTGCCCAGCCTCAGATTAGGGCTCATGCATACAGGGGTGCCCACAGACCATGGTAAGTCAGCCAGGCAGGCCCATGCCCACGCAGCCGCCAGTCGAGCTCCCTATCCCTGCTCACTCCCCTTGGGCCGGTGGGCTGCTGGCCTCAGACCACCTGCCTCCCCTCTCCACTTCCCAAGCTGGGATAGGTCCAGCTTCTGGAAGCACCTGGTGCCACAGCTCCAGACCCCACTGCCTTTGCTTCTCCTGCAAGCCAGCCTGTCTCCTGTGCTGCCATCAAGACCATGGCACCAGGGCCTGGGGGGTGTGGGTTTCCTGGACAAATAAAACACAGAGCTGCCCATGCCCTTAACCTCTCCATAGGAGGCCTCTCCAGGAAGGAACCCTGCAGCTGCACTCCACCCACCATGGCCACCCTGCACCTCAGGTGTGCCCCTGCTGCATGTGTCTTAGGTACAGTGTGAGGAGCGGTTTGCACAGACTTAGGGCTGCCCAACCTACTCCACCCTACTGCTGCTAATGGCCATTGTGCCCCTAGTGCACCTGCATACCTGGCATGGTACCCTGAAGTTTGATGGTGCAGCAGACATGCATGTGCTGTCCTGCAACCTGCACCACCACCTGGAGGGCTAACTGTGGCTGCACTACATGTCCCTGCTCCCTGCAGCCAAGGAAGACATCACTGCCAGCATCATCACATTCCTTGGTGTGTGAGAGGTCCATTCCCACCTAGCTGCAGGGACACAGACTGCTCAATAAAGTTTTGCACTGTTCCTTGCCTCCCTGCAGGCTGTGGAGGAGGGGGGAGGAGCCTGGGGGCCAGAGGAGCACAGCTGGGCTGGACAGGGGTCGGATGGGCCTACTCCCCTGTGCTACAGTACACAGAATGGCTGTGGCCTGTTCGGAGGCAGACGGATGGCATCCAGTTGCTGTATAAAGGTCATGGACTTGGTGGCACACCCTGACCAATGGTTGTGGTTGGTGATGGTGACCCATTGCACCTGCAAGGCCTTGACCTTTATGCAGCACTTCCACACTGACCTGTCATACCTGCTCTCCCTCATTCAGCCTGACAGCCCCTCATACACATGGGCACTGGTGCACCCACCCCTTGCAAACTGCCTCTGCACCTCAGCCTCACCCCACAGCACCAAGTGGTCCCCAGTTTCCTTCATTGACCAGTTGGGGCCCTGGGAGGCAGTGTATGGTGTCAGCAAGGATGCCATCTTGACTCCTGCAATAGTTCACTGGGCCTCCAAGTGTCTGTCCTGGTGCTGCTGGGTCTGGGCAGATGCCAGTGCCCAGTGCAGGGGCACAGTGTGGGACTAGCAGCTGCATGGTGACACAGTGCCCCGCAGAATCTGAAGGGTCCATGCAGGCTGCTGAGGGTTGCCTGTGACAAGCTAGAGCTGGCCTTGGTGGCCAGAAGCTGGCTGCACTTGGGTTCAGGTGCTGAAAGGCCTGGTGGGAGCCTGCAGCACCCTGCAGGGCTGGACACTGTGGCCCTGGGAGCTGCATGCACTGCAGTACCAGGGAGCAGCACCGGGGTGCAGGCAGGCTGGCAAAGTTGGCCTGTGGCCTGTGCAGAGGGAACTAGTGGCCAACAGTGGCCTTAGGCTACTTGCACATGTGCCCCAGGGCTCACAGTGCCTGCAAGCTTTTAAAGGTCTGGGGCTCTGGCATGGAGCTGGCTGAGCCCTGAGGCAGGAATGGCTCCTAGCCTGAAAGCCCTGGGGCTAGCCTGAGGCTGGCCCCCTAGTGACAGGGCTAAGCAGGAGCAAATTTGCTCCCAGTTGGCGTCTACACATGCATTACTTTGCAGTAAGTACTCCCAAGTAAATTTGCTACTTGCATTTGCAGGTAGCAAATTTACTTGTGAGTAGAGCAGTTGACTGCACAGTAAGTGTATACACAGACACTTACTGCTCAGCAGGGATCCTGGTTTTCCATTTCCCACAGAAAAACATAAAAATACATTGATTTTTCCTTTTAACCAAGAAAAACATGAATTTTTCATTTTCATAAAGAAACACGAGGATTTTTAACATTTTCAGAGAGCTCTCTGCAGGCTGGCAGATTTCTAGCCTGCAAGAGCCTGGGTGGAGCAGGAGGAGGGTGGTCAGGAAGGGGGCACCATGTGCATGTGTGCTTTTACACACACACATGGCTACCAAGCAGCCTGGACAGCAGCTCGTGCAGGTAAGTCTGGCAGAGAGGAGGAAAGATTGAGGCCCACATAGGAAGGGTGAGAAAGAAGGACTGAGTTGGGTAGGGCTGGGGCTGCTCCCCAGCTGGGGCAGTGCATGGGACTTGGGGTCTGCAGCCACAATGCAGAGCTGCAGGGTCCCAGCGGGGCGTAGGACGGAGCCACAGGCTGTTCATCCGGTGGGTAGGGGGGGCCTAACTCCCCACCAATGCGCAAACTTCCAGGGGTGGCAGGGGGCACATGCCCCCCAGATCTGTGCAGGGGGTAAAGATGGATACAGGCTGCCTGCCATGGGCTCTGGCTCCCTGCCCTGCTTCCCTCCCCCCAGGGCCTCCACCAGCAGGGCAGAGTGGAGCTGAGCAGGAAAGCTCCTTGCCACTGCAAGCTCCATATCACCCTGGCACCACCCTGACCAAGTGCTTTGAGCGAATTTGTGATTTTTAAATAGAAAAGCAGTGCCGTAGAGTGTCTCAAGAAGTCACACCTTGTGAGTATCATTTGAATTATTAACCTTCTGTTACTAGAAGAAAACAACATTTTTAGCTCTGACTTCTTTATTAAGCTCCTATAGTCATATCCTGACACCTAAATCAAGACAGTCTTATTTTTAAAGGTGCTCAGTACTTGCATATCCCATGGACAAGATCTGAATGTGGCCTCTTGCATAACAGAAATCCCAGTATCAGAAGGTTTCCTTTTATGTCTTGTCTAAATCATCTTCTGACAGAAAAGCAACATCATCCTCAAACAAACATTGACTCTTTCTCCTGTAAGTACCACTTGCAAAACTCATTGCTTTCCCAATTCTCCATTAGCCTTGCCCTCTGAACGTAATGGTGACATGAGTTCTGTGACTCAGCAGAAGATGCTTGTCATGCAAATGGCCCTTACATACCCCTGTACTCTCCTTGCCAGGGGAGAGCACATCACGAGGCAACTCTCTTGAGCATTTCACTTCTGTTGTAGCCTTGCATCAGTCCCAGCTGCTGTGCTCTCAAGTGTATGTGGGACAAAGGGGACAGGAAAGGAGATGGAGGTATTGTGGAGGAAGAAATAGTATTTGAATCATGTGACGCATTTACGCAGAAGTATGTTTACAAACATTGCTTCTGCCCTCACAATTCCCATACTCAATCCAGACGGGGGAACGCCGCACAACAGCATCGCAATGGAAAATGTATAGATCATTTTACAAAATCAAGCTATAGCCATGTGGTCCATACTGGGTGATATAACAAAACAAAACACCCACAGATAACAGTGTCAACTAGGATTTTGTGTGTTACAATCTAAGAGAGATGCAATGGCCAGACAAAAATAGGTATAAACTGAACCAAATGCCAATGGCAACATATCCAATATCAGAAAAATTAAAATCCTTTCAGAAAAGAAGCAACTGGGCTCACCAATAGCGATAGTGGGATCCTCCCTCTTGGGGATGTGAACTCATGTGGAAGGAACTTAACACTCTGAATTTGGACCCAAGCTTGGATCTGAACCAAATTTGCTCTAAGTCGTCTTTTATGTCAATTCAATGTTGCCATTCAGAGATGGGTCCAAGACTTGGTCTAAACTTGGTCATATGTTAGCATAGGGAAGGAAAAAGCAAAGCAAAATCATCATTCTAGTTCCATTTTATATCTGGTCCCCAGTTTAGTAACTACCAGAAAAGATAAAGCCCATTTTCCTTTCTGACTCAGACTGCAGATCTGTTATTCTCAAAGCACAGATCTCTTACATGTTCTTTAATCCTTCTGGATTAAAGAATTGAAGTTTTACATGAGGACTGGAGGTAAAACTACAGTAGGTCTTGTACTATAGGCTGGAGGATAATAGCTGTCCTAAGTGTGCATATGCATGAAGGAAGGGGAAAATAGACACATTTGTCTTCATGGATCATCACTTGGGGTGTAACGTGCCCATTTGAAACTTAGAACTGCTTCCACACTGTACAAACCTGCCTCTTCTTTTATTTTCAGAAATACTAAGTCATGAAACAGAGAGGGATTTACATGCTCCCACAATATTTCAAGTTCTGCCTTCTGGTCATTTTTTGCCATCTCTCTGTATAAAAGGCTTTGTGACTCACATTAAAGAAACATATTTAGCCATGTTAGCCTGAAGTCATGTAGAAGGCAGGATAGATTTGTACCTTATAGACGAACCAAAGTGTGCTTGTGTATGTGGCTGGGAACAGAAGTTACACATAAACTGGTTTAAGTGATCAGAAACTGGTTTAAACCTGTAACAAAATAGAAGTTCAGTGCACATAAACCAGTTTCAAAAACAGCCAAAACTGATTTAAGATAAGCCTGGTTGAATGTAGTATAAGACTTAACTGATTTGGGTCAAACAGGTTTATGAAACTTCTGTCCCAAACCCCTTCCTGTTTGAAGTTAAATCAGAGTCCCTCCAGCATCCCAGAATGCTTTTCAGCCCTGGGTCCATTGCAAGACCCAATGCCTTGGTGAGACTGGGGGTTAGGTAGCTTGTTGCTTGAAACATGCTGTTTGAGGTTGGAGGGCTGCCTGTAAAACCAATGACATCATAAACCTGTTCCCCATGACTCCTTTGAAACGGTCATCCTTTTCCAAGAGGGGTTGGATGTTATTAATGACATGTCTAAGATGCTCAAGGAGTAGGCTGTAGTTGACAACTGGAGGGATTTTTTTGCCCTTGTCCTGGGGTTGGTATTGTAACAAGTCAGAGCAGGGTCTGAGTCTGGCTTTGTTGATTTGAGTGGCTACACTTTTTACATTATATTGTAATTGTAGGAATCTCTGTCCCAGATCCATAAGGTATGCATCCCAGCTGGTGGGATAAGAGCAGATGTGGTTTTAGAACTTGGCTGTAGGCAATGGATTTAGTCATATGCTTAGGACAAAAGCTGGTGGAGGAAAGGTAGTTGTGGCCATCAGTTGGTTTCCAATACAATGTGGTGACAATGCAGCCATTGCAAACCTTCACTGAAGTGTCTAAGAAATGAATTTTCTAGGTGGAGTAGTCCAGAATTAGTTTGATGGAGGGCTGGAAGTTGTTAAAGTCCTGATGAAATTTCTCTAGAGATTCCTTCCTATGTGTCCATATAATTAGGATGTCATTGATGTGCCTTAGGGAGATTATGGGGATGTGAGGGCAGCTGCTGAGTAAATGGACCTCAAGGTATGTGATAAATGCACTGGCTTACTGGAGGGTCATACATGTACCCATGGCAGTGCCATTCTTTTGTAGGTATAAGGTGCCCCCAAACCTGAAATTGTGCATGAGGGGAAAGTGAAAGCAGGTAATAGAAACAAAAGCAATTTATTTGTTGGGGATAATGCTTTTTACAGCTTGTAATCTATCCTCATTGGGAATGTAAGTATACAGAAATGTGACATCTATGGTAGCCATCTTCGCTGGAAGTGTGTCAATGGAGGCCAGTTTTTCTAAGAAATCTATGTTGTCTTTCATATTAATGGCCACAGTCGCAAACGTAGCTCTTGGAAAATTAAGAGGAAAAGTCTGCTTTTTTATTTTGATTTGATTTTGCCATACTAATAGTTTCTTTTTCCTCCCATTTGTCAATGTTTTCCACTCAGTAGGGGGTCACACCCAAAGTGGATACAGTCATCATTTTACATCATAGAAATTTCCATAATGTGATTTGACCCAACCTAATAACACAGCATAGAAGTACACAGGAAATGATAGGGGGAAAATATTTATGGGAAATGTCATTTTGGAGAAACAAGGCCACTTAGTAAACATTTGTTACAGAGCCACTTAGTCTATAGCAAAATGCCACAGCTATTCTACTTGGAAGGTCTTGTTTTCCCAAACACACAATTTTTTAAACGGGAATTTCCACTGTACTCAAGTACTTTTAATTGTAAGTTTATTTTAATGAAACTAGAAAGGGGCCCACAGCAAAATACAAAATCTGGGGTGGTGGAGGGGAGCCATGTTTTACAATGAAAAATCTCCGATTCAAAATCCAAGGTCCCTTACAGGTCTGCCAGGGACTACAAGCCTGAGTCTGGATCAGATCTCAGCACTGAAGGGCTCTGCTTCCACGTTTTTTTCATTTTAGTCCAAAATGTTATTAGGTCTCTTCACAAAATGGCAGCACGAGAAACACAAACAGAATCCTTTTCACTGTCACCTGCAGCCCCAGCTCGAACACTGATTCAGACACACCATTAATGACCTCCAATCCCTCCTGAGAAAGGACGACAATTTCAACATAGCCATGGGGGACAAACCTGTCCTGGCTTACAGACAGCCCCTCAACATTAAACAGCATCTCTGAAGCAACAGACTAATTCCCATCCTCACTGAGGCACCAGGTCTTGCAATGGTCCCAAATATATTCTGTGCCCTAGCATCAATACAGACCACATTAACACTGAACAGAATAACATGGAGTATAACAACTGAGATTCATTCACCTATAACTCTACCACTGCCATATACATTATCACCTGCTTACAGTGCTCCTCTGCTGTCTACATCAGACAGATAGGGCAACCTCTACATATAAGAATGCCCTAACACCAATCTGACAGTAGCCGAAGAAAGAAAAAAAGCCTTGTGGCATAAAACCTCCCTAGAAACTCCACTCCTGATCTCAGGACTGCTGTTCTCAGGCAGAAATTTCTTTTTTTAAACAGTTTGAATGGAAAACTACAGAACAAGAAATCACGCACAGACTAGATTGTGTTATGTTTTAAACAGGGCCTAGCAATTCTTCTCCCATTATCTGGATTAGCTTTTGTGACATCTTTGTTCCTATAGGTTCTTTCATAGGCGACTGGTAGGGGATACATGTGCCCCTCCCCCCCCCGACAGCTGACACCAATGCTGTCTGCAGGGCTGGTGCTCCTCCTGGCAGGGCTGCTGCCATCAGTGGCTTCTGCGGGTGCCCCCCCAGATTCAGGAGGCACCAGTCACTCATGGGTTCTTTGCTTGCTTGTCTCTCCCAGCACTGCCTCCTTCCCCCCTCCCTACTCACTTCCTATCTTCTGTATTCAAATACCAATGGCAACGCATAGGAGGTGCACATGCACCCCGAGAGGGCTGGTGCACCCCCTGACAGCCAGCATTCCCTGTTTAGGCGATGGGCGGGGGGGGGCAGGTGAGAGCACTGGTGCCCCCCCCCGCCCCAAAAGCAGCGGCTGGGGAGTGGGGGCACCAGGAGAAGCAATCCCCACAGTCCCCCCATAGCTGATCGCGCTGACCGGGGGAGGGCCCCCCACTGCCGATCCCATTAACCCAGAAGTGCCCCCTGACTCAGGAGGCACCAGTTGCCCATGCAAATCACTAACACTATGTTGCACTCTGCCTTGTCCTTTCGCAACATCTGAAGAAGTGATCTCGAGTTCATGAAAGCTTATTCTCTCTACAAATCTTATTTATTTACCCCAGCTCTGACATAATCTTGAATCTGAGTACATATGCCTAACTTGATCTCAGCCACCACCAGGATCTCAATTCTATTTCTTTAGTCTACAGCTAACAAAAGGGGGTACAGTGCTCTCCATTTACATGCAAGACCTGGCCCTGTAAAAAGGCCATGCGCTTACTTGATGTTTGCACCTATTCCAATTTAATTTAACCAATGACCTCTAAGTATACAGCACTTAAAGTGCTATGGTATGAGCAGGCCCAAAACTGAGCAGTTCCCAACATTTTCAAGACTTCCAATATCGTGTCTCTGGCCTGCTAGTAGAAGCCTTGAAAATGATAGGAACTAGTCAGGCTTCTAACCTGCCCTAAAACAAATTAGCTTCTTCTAAAAGCAGCCTTTTGAGAGCTGCTTCTCTTTGGCCATTTCTTTGCAGTTATCTGAAGGGCAATTACATAAAGGAGACAGTGAAAGATGTTGGTGTATGCACTTATCTACTTTATACACTTAATCGCTTAACACTTTAGGTTTACACTTAACTAGCATGCAAGTAACCACACACCAGCATTTTCCAACCTTTTTCGCCCCATTGCACACTTACCTAAATAAAAAAGCACCGTGGCACACCGGATGGGGGCGTGGCACATGGCACATTTTGGGCTGGAGCCATGCGCCCTGCCTGGCTGGAGCCACAATCCCCATCTGTCTGTCTGCAGAAACAGCAGGCAGGAGGCATGACTCCAGGCAGGCAAGGGACATGGCTCCAGCCCAAAATGCCACAGCATACCAGTTGGGAAACACTGCCATAGGCAACAATCTGGGATTAGCTCTGCATTATGTAGTTAAGTGAATTGTGCACTTATTTGGTGTACAAGTGGGTGGAATATACGATACTGGTTTCTTCAATAAGTTTTGATGCTTTTTCCTCACTAGAATTCATAAAATTCAGCCAGGAATAAAAAGGAGGAACAGATGAACCACAGTGATTCTTTTTGACTTTAAAAGCCAATCATTCCAAATGAATCCACAAGGAAGAAAATCCCAGTCCCCTCCCCATTCCCCAAAAACAGCTACTGGAAACAAGCTGACTCCTGTTGTACTGCCATGTGTTATAAAACCTTAGTAGGGCTGTGCGAAATGGAAATGGAGGCATCAGGGGGTGAGGGACAGGCTGGACTCATGGACTCAGTACAGCCTAGACAGTGAAATTCTGACACACTGCAACTTGCCGGACATCTGACTCCCCAGGGACCGCTGCACTTTCACCTGCACTGCTACATCCCCCTTTCCCCTCTACCCCCCACCCCAGCCTGTCCCTCACCCCCTGATGCCTCCGTTTCCATTTTCACTGACTGGCTCTCTTGCCTGCATTGCGTGCCAGGCCAGCCTCTGGCTTCTTTACTGTTCCTTCCATCCAGGACCAGGAGACACACCAACTGCGGGTACTTCCTCAACCTGACAAAGGGTTTTTCAGCCTGAAAGCTTCCTAAGAGATATTTCTCTAACTATTGCATTTTTTTCATAATAAACATACAAACATAAAAACACAAGATAAGCCATCACACACACCACGAGTAACATATATCCAACACAACATCTTTACTTCTTGCTTTCAATTCCTTTGTAACAAGAAAGGCTCTGTGACAGGCCCGTTTGGCTACCTTAGATGATGCTGGTGCTATTGCTGTTGAGCCAGCTATGTTATTTTCACCTGCCATCATTTAGAGTGATGGGCTGAGCTGAGCCTGTAGGGGAGGAGGAGACCTCACTGGGGCACACTGCCATGTTGTGCAGAGGCCCCAGTGCCAAGAAGGGCGCACATGAACACACACACAGTGTCACTCACCCATGTCACAAGTTTTGCCTGTCAACAGTCAGAGGTGCAGGGCCCCAGAACCCAGAGTCCCACTGCACCTCTCATTGAGAGCCGGCAGGCTTCATGGCCGCAGCAGGGGTAGCAAGCCTGCAGTTTTGAGCCCACTATGGCTTCACACATACAAGTGACCGGAGTTTTGCTCTCAAGACTTTGGGGTATAATTTCTCCGAACCCCTGCACCTCTCTCATTTAAACTTGGCAGGCTTCATTGCCTCAGCAGGGGTAGCAAGCCTGCAGTTTTGAGCCCGCTTCACACATACAAGTGACAGGAGTTTTGCTCTCAATATTTTGGGGTGCAGTTTCTCCAAATCCCCTGCACGTATATCCCTGAAACTTGGCAGGCTTCACGCCCCCAGAAGGGGCTACCATTTCTACAAGTTTCATCAAACTCAGGTGAGAAATGATAAAGTTATAGCCTGTTTTGACCTTCCCCATTATATCCCATGGGCAAAATGTCAAAACGGCTCGACATGCAAAAAACTGTTCTGACGGAGCGATACAGAACAGCCGTTTTGACTCAAAACAAAAGTCGAAACGCTGATCAAAATGGGACGCTTCTGTTTTACACAGCCCTAAAACTTTGTATTCGCCCTAGCCAAGACACTTCCCTGAAGTGCAGAAACCTGCCCAGTTTCCTCCACTCTACACTGCTATCTAATACACTCTCTGCCAGCACTGCCTCTCACACAGGAGAAATGGAAATCCATCCCTGTCACATAATAATGATGAAGAATCACGGGAATGCAAGTCCTCTAAAACTGAACAAGGAATATAATTACAAAGCGGTGACAGCATTATTTTTCTCCAGCCCTTTCTACCTGTTTTCCTGATGCATTTAAAGAGACAGTGCACATATCTTCACAGATCCCACCAATTTCTTCCCTGTAGACAGGACTCCCAATTGGATTCCCCTCCCCTACCAGTCTCTGCACTTGCATTAAATTTAGAGCTATTTCAATCCCCCAAGACAAGTTTCGGCTCCCAAGGAGCCAGTCCTGGCCCTTCTCCCTGGGTATAGAAACGGAACAATCTCTGATCCTCTGTACTTCTTTCCAACCAAGGACACACAGAACAACCTACAGGCAGTCCTCGACTTACAACATTTTGCACTTAAAACATTTATAAATTGACACCCTGTTTCAACTTTATGATGTCAGTTTTGACCTACAACGCTTAATCCGATTCAATGCCATGCCAGCAAACTTTGTTTGCTGCATCGTTCATCTCCCTGGAGAACATCTGTCCAAACTTCATTGGACACTTTCTTTAAGAAAGCAGGCAAGACTCCAGAAAAACCTGCAGCCAAGACTCCTGAGAAGACTCCAGCCAAGAACCCTTCAAAACGTCCAGCAAAGTCACCTCAAAGAAGTCCTTCCAAATCAATATGATTGCTATTTATAATATAAATACATTAATGTAGCTATTTTACTCATCTATAATTGATTGAGTACAAAATTCTGGGGTATTTTTGGTGAAAATAGTGCATCAGACCTTGGTTCAGGAACCAATCCCCCATTTATAACATCGTTTCTTATGAGAAAATTGGTTCCAAGTTACGTTTTGATTTAAGACACGGTTTTCAGAAACCAATTGTGTTGTAAGTCCGAGCACTGACTGTACTCAAATCAAACTTTTCTTGACATACAAGGCTAGTGCATGGGTTCAATCATGAATCCTAAGCTAAATGCAAGAACTTGGGCACAAGCTTGCCTAATATGCCCTGGAGCATGTGTGCCCTCTAGGGGAAGAACACAAACAGAGAAAGCAGAGGCAGCAAAAAAGAAATAGTCAAAATATTTTCAATGGAGTGGTCTTCGATTGGATTGGGCAACACTGGTAAGATAAAGACGTTTTGTAGGGACATGTCAATCCTGATAGTTTCAATGGGGAAAAGTATAAATAAATCTTTCTGTCTTTATTTATTTATTTGACTGTGTGGAAAAATTCCATTTAGATTTTGTCATTTTGATTCATTTAGTTTTGACTCATGTCCAAATACCAGTTTTAACATGGTATCTTACAGTGGGCTTTGCATATTCAATGCAATACTGGGCTGTCATGTTTTGACATTATGAAAACAATGTTTTTACAGTATCAAAACACATTGCTTTGATGTTATCAGCACCAAACAATTAAGCAGACCCCTGCAGTCCCTAACAACTATGAAACTATGAAGCATGATCCAAACAAAATGTGTTATGGTCTCCACTCAAAATGCTTTTGAATTTCAATTCTGTGGGAAATTTCAAAATTCTGGAGGTTTTTTTCTGATTTTGAATGTGAACAAACTGAAACATCAAAATTTTCAGGGGACAGAAGCCCTTGTTTTTAACCAGTTCTCATTCTGTCACATGTAATAAAAATGGCAATAGAAATATAAATCACAAAGGGATATCAGACTGCATGAACTACAGTAATAGGGTAGCTAATTGAGCTACACTGTGATTCAATTTCTCCACTGTAGAAGGAAACACTGTGTTTTCTTAGACACCACAGGCCTCCCAAGTAAGAAACACATCTTGTTTTGGGAAGACAGAGTGAAAAATAAAAGATTTTTCTAGTCATGACTAAATTGTGACTGCGAGGGAACCTGGCTGCAGCCGTTGTGGCTCCAAGAAGGTTCACATTGTAGCTCTTACCCTGTAGGGTAAATTCCTCACTGTTTCCTTCCCTAAGAAAGAAACACGACAGCCATTTTGTAGCAATGTCTCCCTGCTGCTATTCTTCCACGCTTCTGTTCCAGCAAAGAAAAATCATTTTCCTTGCTTAAAACATGCACCCCAATTTTAAATGAGTGATTTCTGGGGAATAAGTATGTGTGGTGTGCAAATAAATGTGGTAAATGCATAAAATGTGCAACGAGTTGCCTGTGGATAGTTGGGGGTGGTTGGAAGGATCTACTTTCTTGTGGTAGATGGACTCAGGCCTGCTTACATGTGGCAAATGTCTTCTCTTCTAGGGACTCTCTGAGAGCAGTGTCAGGACCTCGGCTGGGGTAAATCAGCAGGTCTTTTGAGTGGGATCCTTCCACCGTGATCTGGCCTATATGCTACTACTAATGCTATTGTCTGAAATTTTCAGTTTTGCAATAACTAACACTTTTTCCTTTAATTAACAATTTAGCACCTTGTGAAAAAACCTTTGCAAAATCCTTTCCCCCAACCCCTTATTATTCTCTCAGACAATCTTCTGAGACTCAAATCTGTCTAAGATGACCTGACCTATGACTCTGGTTATCCTTATTCAAAATCATGGGCATGCATATGTTGCAAATGCCCCAGCACCTGTATCACTGACAGAAAGTGGAAAAGTACTGCTAGGAGACACATGCTCTGTTCATGTGAAATAAGGCAGTGCACCTCCCAGCCCTCCTTCTCCCACTCAGCCTTTGTACCAGAGAAGTACCCATTAGCTGTCTGTAATTGGTGGAGTACATTGTGTATACCTGCAGCAACCAAAGGATCTTTCAGTCACATGAGGCATGATTAAATATGGCAGGATCAAGTATTATGGCATTTCTGGCTTGAATGGAGTTTCATCACATCTGTTACAGATAAAAATAGAACCAGGTACCTCTAAATAGTTTAAGTACCATGGTGTATGAATGTAAGAAATAACTCTATTGTTTCCAGGTCACAATACCAGTAATTAATGGCTAAGAGGAAACTGTCTAAATATTTTTAGTGCCTTGTTTATTTTTTTCAGCTTCACCTTAATAGTATGCTGATTCAAAAGGGTCAAAGATGTTCTCAAAAGATAAACACTTCTAAAATTATAGCACAGTCACAATTGGCACTGTATCCTACATTCTGACACCAAAATAGTGGAAATACCCCTGTTACAAGTCAGAAACCAATTATCGGGTAATCAGTCTCAGCTGACTGACACTTTTCACTTTAGATAACCATGCATGTGCTGTGCAGCATGGCCATTCAAGAAGTAATAGTTTATCTTCAGCATTGGGCATGTCTACACATCACCCCACAGGAATGTTGTTACTGCACCATGCGTTAGTACTTCCAAAAGGAAGCACTAAAGACAGTGTGGCAACTGCCCATACTGTGCTGTGTGCATAGTTAGTTTTAGCCACTACTTTGCCATAGCAGTGTGCTAAAATGGGGGAGTGTGCCCCTCCAGTGAAGTAGAAGCCAGTCATGTGTAGACTCATGTAATCACTACGGCAACTTAGGGTGATGTGCAGACATGCCCTTTGTGTCTGTGTGTTTCCTAAAGTGTCTGATCTATGAGAAGAGGAACAGATTGTACAGCAGTGGATTTGGGAGACTTGAATAAGATAGATGGGAGATAACTGAGGGTTGTAGATAGGTAGAGACATTCACCCCAGTGTCTAGACCGCTGTAGCTTTAAGAACACCTGTACACATCTCTGCACAGTTTCACTGGGGGATATCCACTGGCAACTTGGACTCATTTGAGGGCCAGTGGGCACTGGCCAATGTGCCCCCCTTGGAATACTCATAAACCTTTGGCCCAAACTCCTGTCCCCCATTTCGCTTTAGTTGTCCCAAGTCATTGTTATTCCTCTACTTTCTCTGGTAGGCCTAGGCCCACATTTCTCTGAGCATAACAAATAGGCCTGACAAGAACTGGAGGGTTATAAAGAGAGTTATAGCCTGGAAGGCACTGGAGGGAAAAGAGAAAGCAGGCTGGGATGTGCTGAGTGGCTACAGAGGAAGAGAGGACTGCTAGAGAGAGTTACAGAAATTAGGCTTTCAAAGGAAGGGAGAAATAATGCCACTCATTCATGACTGTCCTAAATGTGCTCTCTCATAGCTCAGGAAAAAGCAGAGAGACTTCTTGCTCTCAAAAGGGCTTTATTGCAACAGTTAACACACACACACCAAGATGGCTGACAACTTTCTGTTGATGTCATCACGTCAGCCCTCAGGATGGAGGTTAACCTTTATTACTACAGGAGATACTTGAATTTCCAAAGGACTGCAAAATCATCTTGAAAGGAGGTTACAAGCACATCATTCTCTTATGAGCCTTTACCAGTCACTTCCCTTGAAAAAAGAGAATAATCAAAACAGAAATATCAATAAGCCTTTAAATTTAAAGTGGATAGTTTCATAAATCTAATCTATTTAGTGGAACTGACATGTGTCCTGCCTTAGTTTAGTAAAGAAGTGGAATATGATGGAGATGCTCTCAATTCCTACAGAGAAGACCTCTAGTCATCTCCCCCCAATATGAACGAGGGATATCCACCCTAGCTTGGACAGTGCCTTGTACTTCTTCATCTGGAATCCAAACTTCCTGCTTGGGGAAACAGGAGGTACATTTCTTGAGGCGTGTCTAGTGTTAGAATTCCACCTCTGATGGTCTTTTGTCAGTTTATTTTCCTCATGAAATTCCTGTGCATCAACAAGTTTTGGGACCAAGTCATCTATTCTAGTTGGTGGAGTTGTATGAAGTTGGCGATTCATAAGCAACTCAGGTGGACTCTATTCATGCTCTAATGGTGTTAAATGGTATACAAGGAGAGAGTTAGAGTTCTTCATTCTTTTGAAGCAGATTCTTCATAGTCCGCACAGCACGTTCTGCTTCCCTGTTACTACATAGTAAATGTGGACTGCTGGAGATACCAACCTGAAAGTCATACTGGCCTGCAAACTACTTAAATGCAACTCCAGAAAATTGTTGACCATTGTCTGTTCTTAAAACTTACAGTATGCCATGGCACATGTATATACTCTTCAACACTGTTATAACTCTCTCAATTGTGGTGTTCTATAACTGTGCCATCTTCAATTAACAGGAATAAGACTTGATAACAGAGGTAAATAGAACCCTTCCAGGTCACTAAGTCAGCTCCCAGCATCTGCCTTGGATAATCTGGTAATTCAGTTATAAGACATGGTTCTACAGAGACTGGTCAGTGTTGAGCAGAAATCTTGCAACTAGCTACCCAGTTCTGTACATCATGACTGACAGAGGGCCACCAAACTGTCTGATGAGCCCTGGGAGAAGGGACCACCACCAGGTCTGCGTTCCAGCTGGGCAGGAGCCCCTCACACCCAGAGCTCAGGTCCAATGCACCCAGCAGCATGAGAGTGAAGTGCCTGGCCTGGGGGGTGGGGGGGAGTTGGTCTGGAGCTGCCCAGCCTGGATAGGGTATGGGGAAGGCAGGCTGCCTGCAGCAAGTGGCAAGTGGCCCACCTACCCTGCTATGGAAGCAGGGAAGCAAGGCTTACCCAGCAGTTGCCTTTATAAGGGCCACCTGGGCAACTTACCATCATCCCTGGGCTCCTGTGCATACATGAGGAGGGTGGTGAACAGCCCCTCTGTACAGTGCATCCAATCTCTGAAATGTTGCAAACTCTCACAAAGAACCTCTCTGTCCTTGCTCTATCGACCCAGCTGCTGGATACAGGGGAGACCCACCTGCTGCCAGAAGAGATGGGGCCCTAAGCACACCACCAATTTCTGTAAGTACACTCTGCTTGTGCCAGCACCATCAGTGATGGAGCCAGGACCAGATGGTTCTGCTCAAGTGGCTGCTCACCATGTCCAAGGAGCATCTTGAGATGCTCACATGTAGATGCTGTGCTGGGATTAGTTTACTCTAGTGCAAATCGCACCAGAGCAAATTCAGTTATATTATTTGCACACGTAGATGTGGCGGCTGACTACAATCTAGAACACTGGCAGTCACCATAATCCTTCCATGGCACCCACATCAACCATTTCTCAAACATGATGCCGTCTTCTTAGTGCCAGGACACATAAGCATCCCAGAACAACCAGACAAGCAATAGTCTCCCTATCAGCAGAACCACACAACATTTTTGTGTCTAAATGGCATAAGGAAATCTGGCTGTCTTACACTGAGTACAGCTCCTAGTTTGTTTTAATGTACTTATTATAGAGGTGGTAAATTTTTTAACCTGGAAAATGAAAGGCATATGCATCTCACTGCTGAGCTGCCAAAAGCTAGCTCAGTGAGGGGTGTCCGCTGAGCATACAAAACCCAACATGCCATCACTTTGTCATGGAAGTAACAATCTTTAAAAACAGGTGCATGCTGAGCCCATCTAGATGCTAGCAACCCTCCAGAGATGAAGAGCTGGTCAACTAGCCTCAAGAACTAGCCTCTGAGATGTCAAGAGGTAAAAATAACCCTTTTACAGAAAGCCAGCACAAAACATGAGCAACATCTGAGTTATTGAGATAGAATTTGCCATAGTGAAGAAAGCATCACAAAGCTGAAGCACTAGTTAAATACCACCTAAGATCTATCTATCTGCTAACCAGAACGTGGCAAAGTAGACTGCAGTTGATATTTTTTAGAGGTGTTACGGTCCTTTGTTAGAACAGATTCAAGAATATTGTTGATGTCAGAGACCTAGTTAAAAATTTCAGAGAAGGGGAAGATCTAAATGAAGAATTCATGCTGTATGATAATAGGACTCTATATTCTATGAGGGCAAGGCACTCATGAGGGAATTTCTAATGTGCGATTCATTTATAAATGAGGCTTTGTCACTCAGTGGTACAAGATCTCTTTCCTCAGAGGAATTCAGCTCTCCAGCTGTGTCAAGACACATTCTCCTGTTCCCTACCCTTGTGGGAGGGGCAAAGAGGAGCCAGCTGGGTTTGCCTGGAGACAGGGTGGTGACAAAATGCTCAGGTGTGGTGGTGTAACCGCTACTGAAATGACCTTGGTTTGCTTAGTTTTCCACACTCAAGCATAGCTGATCCTTGAGGATTCTGTTTATCAGGCTGGCTAATCCTGATGCCAACTGTTGCACAGCACCAACAGAGGATGGGGATGTATCTGTCTGAACAATTTGTATATAGGAATCAGACTTGTCTTTGGAGGTTTGATCCCCACCTTATAATGTGGCATCTTGAAACAACTACAGCCCTAATCTGGATCCTACAGAAAGCAGTATAAGGAAGGAGGATTCTGGTAAAGTCATATTATTGTAAGCCTAGAGAACACAGGAACAAAATTATCTCCAGTATGTGTATTCTCCTTTTGGTCTCTGCTGAGAGATCTTTCCATAGAGATATGGCAAGGACTGCATCCCTCCAATTAAAAAATATTTATATTGTAGCAGCCTCTTAAGGAACTACCTGTAATCAGAGCCCCGTTTGACAGTGTACTGTGCAAACACTGAGCAAAAGACAGTCTCTGCCCCAAGAGCCCGTGATCTGAATAGACACAATAAGGGTTGGGAGGAAACAAAGAGGCCCAAAGAGTGGAAGTGGCTTCGTCAAGGTCATAGAGCAAGACAGTTCAGAACTATAAATAGAATCTGGATCTCTAACATTCCCGGCTTAATGTATTCTTTCCACTGAACTACACTTGCCACTGCCAAATCTAGAGGGATTCCCTGGGTTATTTTGCACTGCTACTGACACACAACATTGGCACAGACAAAGCACCTGGGATAACATGCTGGGACCAGCCATGAATGAGCAGTGTGGATGGAAGGGATGCAGCGGATGACGTAACATATCTTTTCTGCAGGATGGCTGCAGTGTTCACTAGTCCTACCTTATTCAATCGTTCCTCTGAAGCCTTAAGGGGTAGGATGTGCCCAAACTCATTCCTACCGGAATAATTAACTGGATCACACATTCCTGCAGTCTTTAAACCAATAGCAGCAAATACTGCCTATTCACACTACTGACAGATGGATGATGGAGCTAAACTGTGATCTTTCACACACAGGCAACATTTTCAAGACTGAGTGCCATCTGGGTAGTGACCCCTATGAGGTCCGAGAGGAGACATCTACTTAGACAGCCTCAGGAGTCCCCAGTGAAAATCCAGCTACTCGTTTAGATGGAAAAGCACTCCAGATAAATAAGCTATACCCAAGGCATAGCTGCAAACTCCTACTGAGGATAAAGGAAGTCCCTTTCCCCTGCCTTGGGCTCATTGATATAATCCTGCACGCTCAAGACTGTGCTGCAGATTCTCTACAACTACCGTGTCTGACAGACATGCTCTTTTGGGACTTGACACAGCATGCATTGGCCTCCAGGGGGAAGACCCTTTATTTGTAAAGGTAATAAATAACTTGGTCCTGAAAAAGATAAAAAATAATCAATGGGTGTCACTTATTCACGAGTAATTGACCTATAGTAAATGAAGCCCAACTACTTTTCAATCAGGAGTCAGCAACCTCCATATCCTGGAAGCAGTACTGCACCTAGACTCCTGGCAGCTCGCAAGCTTTTAGTATCAGGCCCCCTTCTCCAGAGGTAATGATAATAATAATCAGACAATGGAAAAAAAATTATATTTTTGGGCCCCCTTTCTGTCTGGATCTTGGGTGGCCACCCAGTTCACCCATACCTATGTCCACGTCTGCCTGGAAGGGTGGGTGGCTTCCTGCCCATGCATCGTTTGTACCTGTTCCAGAGCTGGTGGTTCAGAGGGTACTTTATATGATCACTTGCTGTATACTTAACAAAAGGCTTAATTTTGCAATCGGGCAGATGACTCCTGCATTCTGCAACTGGAAAAATATGAACATTTCATTGTAGCAGCTAATTTTCTTTTCTTGTTAACTCTTGCTTTCAACAAGTTATGTCATGTCAAGTTTAACTACCACACCAAACACCTGCTACTCAGAAAGACTGTACAGCTGATTCATATCGATTCATATTCAGATCTTCCATGAAAATGTAGAAAGGAAAAAACCAAAATGAGATGGAATTGTACATGAGAAAAAAGCATCTTAATATTTGGAGATCTGCCAGTAGGATATGCAAAACTTTGAATTCTTTTCAGAGCTGTTAAAAAAATCCCCAACAGGAATAAAAACTCCAGAAATCTTAATTGCCACTAAGCCTGCCTAAATTTAAAACCAAAACAATTTATGCAGGCTGCAAATATATCTAGTGCAGACTAAATGTAGCAAAACACACCTATTTGTCCCAGCCATCAGTTGGCATGTATAAGAAGATGCAGCCAACACAATCCTTCTGAATCCATCTAAACATTCTTCCGCAGAAAAATAATTACATGTGCCCAAGCAGAAGCAGTTCAGAAATAGAACCAGCTAGGCCTGGTTGAAAATTTTCTATCTAACTGTTTTTGGACCGGCAACTGATTTTGTCTAAAGGTTTCTTTTCCAGGAAAAAAAAAATCCACTTGCCTTGGAAATATTTAACTTCACATCAAATATAAAAACAAAAGAAAAAAAGGAACAGATTTCAGTCAAAACTCCACTCTGTTCATTTCCATGCAAAAAATATTTTATTATTCTTTATACGTCAGTTGAATTTCTTAAAGGAAAACTGTATGAATTTTCATTGACATCTAAAACTTCCACAGAAAAATAGAGGAGTTTTTTTCTATTCATCTCTACTGTTGATGCCATCAGCTACTTTTAATCAACTAAACTAGAACTATTACATATTGATACTGTGGAAAAGCTTGGACCAATAGAAATGTAACAAGAACTGCTCCAACTTTAACCCACCGGACAAAAGTGTTAAAACACATTTCTAGTGTTTTCTGCTTGTCTGCATAACTGCTGAAAGGTAAGGGCTTCTGTGCAGTTTAAAGCAAGACACCCCTCATCCTTGTTTGAAATGGCTCCAATTGTACCCGTGTCACGGCTGTCCAACTGGTGGTCCATGCAGCTGGTACCATGCAGCCCCCAGGCTCCCAGTTTGGCCACTGCTCCCCCCCATCACTCTCCTGCTGCTGTTGCTGCCAGGGTCTTTAGGCACCCTTTCCTTCCTCTAATTTCTGCTTCCTGCCCCCAGCCCTGGGGGTGGGGTAAAGTAATGCAGCCCTCAATGCTGAGGGGTTTTATGGTCAGGGGACTGAGGAGTGCCAACATGGTGTGGTACAGCACCAAACATGCAAGCACAGTGAAGTATAGGGGGGACTCCCAGTATGGAGCATGGGGGGGGCACGCAGTGCAGCACAGGGCTCCTGCAGGGTCCGTTTGCTGCAGAGCATGTTTGGTTTGAGGCACACAGCCCTTGGCCACTCAGAAGTTGGGAAGCCCTGCGTCATATCTACACATTGTTCCTTGAGTGCCCAGAAAGTAACATTCGTGAGCTGACCATGCTCAGCCAACCCCCCCTACTCATATGCTGCACACTAAAGAAAAAAGAAAAGAAAAAGAGATGAAGCTGCTCTTGAATGTGCTTGAGAATAGCCCTGGAAGTTGCACATGTCAAAGCTAGAAATGTGGAGGCTAAGCAAGTGGGAGAATTATGATGGAGCATCCCCACCAGGATTCATCAGGGACACAGGGG
>NW_017728912.1:37834305-37849472 GCF_001723895.1 Crocodylus porosus
GGGGGTGCGGGAGCTAGCAGGCAGCATCTGCTGTGCAAGGGGTTTCTGGAAGGCAATTATAAGAAAAATGAAAGTTACCCCAAAATATTAAAGCATTAACAGGTGCCAAGTCCCTTTCAATTGCAAACTTAACATTTGCCTTCTGCTGCTCTCCTTACACGGCAGCTGCTGGTCCTAAATGAGGGGCACATGGGGGATGGGGTGGACCATGAAAATAATGAGTCATGGTTTATGGACCACCAGCACCACGATGTAGGGCCATATCACTGGCACTGAGGGAAGGGGAGTTTGGGCTCTGTCCCCGCATGTTTTTTGCTTCATGCATGGACTACATTTCCCAGCAGGCCCTGGCTGTGCAGCTTGTGCTGTTTTCCATGGAGATGCCAGCAGCAGCTGCAGCTGTGATATAGCAGCCCCAGGCTTTCTGTGGATATTGGCTAAGACACGTGGCTGTGTGGGTGGCTATGTGCAATTCTGGGGTGGCCATAGCCCCCAACTTAGCACCGGCTCTGCCGGCACGGCGTGCAGCATGATGCAGGACTGAACCACAGCCTGCCTAGCATTTTGTGGCGATGACAGGGTGGTCTGTTACTGGGGTAAAGCTGTGATCTGCAGCCTGCCATGCCCCAAGCCAGACTGTCACTGCCACAGGATGCCAGGCCATCTGCATCCACCAGCAAACCAGTAATACCCTCACTCCCGAAACTCAACTCGCCAAAGCTGTAGCTGCCCACAGGGCCCTCCACACCAACCTCCACAGCCCCCCAACATATCCAGAATGAACTGTGTAAAATTGCAACATTTATTTGCTTCTTGAAAATATTATTGGCATGTTAGTTAGGTATAAAAATATAAATAGCATTAACAGTTATAAAATAATAATATTGTTGCAATTTGCTTTATAAAAATTAAAAACACGTAAAATATAAATTTGCCTTTTCTACCTTATTTACAAAATAAATAACTACAGATAATTGTATACATATATAAATAAATAAATAGTAGCCTAGCTGCAGAAATGACATAAACAACCTTTCATTACTCTGTTCTATATTCTACCCTATTACTATTCTATATGCTAGTATATTCTATCTTCTCTATTCTATCACTACTCTATTACTTTATCCTATAGTCTACTGTTACTCTATAATTCTATATTTGATGCTATTACTCTATTTTATATTCTATTAATCTAGTCTATTCTAGTGTATGTCTATTATATTTCTATTCAGTTATTAGTTATAATTTTACTTTTGAACTGTCTCTATTCTTGTCTTGATAATTGTTCTCCTTCTTCTTCAAATCTCATCTCTTCTGAGAGTCCTGCAGGGGAAGAAACAAGATGAGTTTTAGCCCATGCTCCCAAAAGCACCTTCTTTGCCTGGCCCCTACATGCTACAAAACCTCCTGTGGAGGATTAAAGCATTATGTCTTTCCTTACTTAAATATAAAACATGATGCAGCATAGCCCAGGAGACAGGTTTGGCACACTGCATCCACCATTCATGGAGTTTCTGGAAGGCAATAGTAAGAAAAACTCAAGTTACCCCAAAAAATTAGTGTGCTAACGTGTGTCAAGGCACACCCCCTCAATTGCAAACTTACCATATGCTTCACCTGTAGCTGGAGCTCTTCAAACTGTGCAGGGATGGTGTGGAGAGCACCAGTAGTAGTGGTGGCAATGCTGACATCCACTCCACCACAGTATGGCCAGTATACAGGTAACACCAGGGGTAGGTGCGTCTCTGACCCGCCATCTTTTTTTCTTTGTGGACAGACTAAATTTCTCAGCAGCCACTTGCTGCATGGCTGGGTTTCCATGGAGACCCCACCAGTAGCTCTGCTGTGATAGCGCAGGCCTGGGGGTTTCATGAAGACCAAGCCAAATATGCTGGCAGTGCACATGGCTGTGTGTGCAACTGCATGTAATTTTGGGGTGGTTTTATCCCCCTTCCCTTCCCCCCCAAATACCTCCCCTTAGCGCCAGCACTGCTTTCAGGGTGCGTGGCGTGGCGTGGCATGGCATCTTGCAATGGTGACAGCATGGTCCATAGCTGGGGCAGAGGTGCGATCTGCAGCCAGCCATGCCTTGGGCCATGCTGTCATTACCACAGGATCCCAGGCCATCCGTGGCCAGCTCTGGTCACTGCTGCCAGCTGCTCTGGCCACTCCCAGGAAATATAGGAGTAGCCTTATATGTCTATGGGACATATAGATGGTGCCAATGGCTCCAGTGCGGCTGCCCACCTACTCCACACAGCAACTGTCCCATAAGGTAATCCACCTGTGGCTGTGATGGGGGCGCATTTTTTCTGACATGAAGGGCCTGAACCTCGCTAATGTGGAAGAAATCAAACTTCGCACTGTGGTTGAATCAGAACTGACAGAGCCAGCTTTTCTTTATTTAGGGCTATACTGTGATCACAGGGAGAATTCCAGACAGCAAGGGGAATCGCCCACCTGTCTGTTTCAAAGGATTTCTCAGACTCTATAAATTTACAAGCATATTTATACTTAAGACAGAGAAAGAGAAAAAAATGACCTTGGAGAAACAAAACAAAAGTAAATCACACACAGTTTACTTAAAGAAAAGGGAAACACAGGGTAATATAGCAAGACAAAACAAGGCATGCAGGATTCCTTATCTCAGAACATGTAACTGAAATAAACAGCATCAGCACTTCTGGTCTCAGTCTGTTTTCTTAGTCAAGTAGTTAGAAGTCCGATTAAATTTATTACCACACTAACCTTATCAGCAGAAGCAAACTCCCTATTACCCAAACCACACCCAATAGATCCAGACCATGCCATGACAAGAAATGCAAAACCTGCCAATGCATCTCCACCACCCCCACAGTAACTACACCCCACGACAGAACCATCAGCATTCCTGGATCTTACACCTGCACCTCCAGAAATGTAATACATCTCACCCAGTGTGTAGCAGGATGGAGCCCTAGGGTCGCCATGCTCTGCCCTGGGGTCCTCTGCACCATGCCAAATGTTCTCTGAGCACCCTCAGAATCTCGCCCGCCACGTCTTTGATGTTAGGTATTTATTGTTGGGAGGCTGGCCCTCGTTCCCTTGGCTACGGTTCTGCTGCTACCCGGCGTCTTGGTTTTATAAGGGGGTTCCAGGCACCCCAGCCTTATGGGCTCTGCATGGCTCCAACCACCCCTGTACCACACCCCAAGCCTCGCAGATATACCGGATGTTGTTTGTCTGTTTCACTCTCCTGCACCTCACCGACGCTTCTGGCTTGCCTCGCAACTGTGCTCCCTGGCACTTGTCAATCTCTGCCCCCCTTCTGGGACTTCTCACACTGCCCGCTCCATGGGGCTTCTTGCTGTCCCCCTTTTCTCTGGGGTTACCACCACCTTGGGGCTCAGGTGGCTGTAGCCGTGCCTGGCCCCAAATCTCCTCCTAGGGGTCCCAAACCCCTCTGCAGGGCTCAGGCAGCCTCAGCCTTACCTGGCCTCCAATTCTCCACTCCACTTCTCAGGGCTGGGGTCAGCGCACCCCCAAATGCTGCGCCCTCTCTGGAGCTGGGGTCCCCACACTACCGTGGAGCCTCTATGAGGCCTCCTCCATCCCATAATAGCCTCACCCAGTCCTCCAGTCTTATAATAACAACAAAACAATAACACAAGTCCCTGGGCTATAGCATAAAGCTAAACCGCTCGGCTAACCTCCTTTGAGTCACCTTCTGCAGGTGCTCCATCCCTTGCTAGCGTAACTGACTGCTCGCGTTCAGGCCTTACCCCTTTGCTTAGTCAGGCACCGCTGCTTCTCCTTGGCTCCCACCCAAGACCCTCACTCTCGGCCTCCAGCCTGAGCTTTATAGGAGTCAGCCCTGCCCCTTTCGGTCAGCTGACTTAACAGGTGTGGGCCCCTAGCTCCTCCTGGTTACCAAATGCCCTGATGGAAAATATGTAGGAGAAACCAAATGACAACTGTGCACAAGAATGAACGCGCACCGGAAATCTATGAAAGACAAGACTATCCAACTACCTGTGGGGACACATTTCTCACAGGACAATCACTCCCTCTCCTATCTCTCAGTTCTAATCCTCAAAGGGAACTTACAAACCACCTTTCATAGATGAGCCTACAAACTTCACTTCATAAATCTCCTGGATAGAAAAAAATCGGACTAAATCTAGACATTGGATTTATAACACGTTACAACCTGCCTGACATCTAATTCACCAGGTACCTGCCTGACCCGACTTCTTACATTCTTCTTTTCCACCCACCTTTTTTCCTCTCCCCTCCCCTACTTTTCTGCCCTTTGCCTTCCTGATTTTCAGCTCTTTCTTTCTTTTCACAGAGAGCCTCTTTTTTTACCTTGTATTATTACCACTGTAGGGTTTCCCTTTGGCCTTCCCGGTTTCTTCCCTCTGCTTTTCCTTTTGTTTTTCTAATTTATACCTATTTATATTCTCACTGACATGCTGTCACACTCTTAGCTTCTCTCATTCATGCTTTCCTGATCTCCATCTATTTTCTTTTTCACAGGCACCCTCTTTTCTACCCTGTAGTCTACCACTGTAGTGTCTCCCTTTGGCCTTCTTTTTTCCTGCTTTCTTCTCCCTGTCTTCCCTGCTTTACCTTTTGCCTTTCTAATTTCTACCTATTTACATTCTCACTGACATCCTGCCACACTTTTAGCTTCTCTCATTCCTTGGAGTCTCAGAGCAGCAGTGACTCCCTATGCCTGAAGAAGGGCGACTGCACCTGAAAGCTTGCTAAGAACTTTTTTTTTCCAACTACTCAGTTGATCTAATAAAAGATATCACCTCTACTCAAAGAACCTTGCCATTCATTCATTCATTCATAATTTGGCTCACTGCCATATATGGAGACTGTGAGCAGGGGCCAGTGCCTTGACACATGAGTGGTTAGCCCTCAGTTGTGCCATGGCCCAAAATGGACTCTGTGGGCAACCCCGTTTGGCATACCCATCAGTACATGGTTTACTGGTTAACTACACTGTCCACAGATTTTAGGTGCCAAAAATTGCAAAAAAACATCATGTATGCCCACAAGAAACAAAGTTGTCAGGATGGTGCCAGCATGTCTTTTGCTTAAATCTTTTGCCCCCAAATAAGGTTTGGAGGGGGTTAAACTTTTCATGACCTGACTTGAAAAGGAGCCTGGGTACAGATACCCCTTATTGATCCAAGATGTCTGATGTTGAGGAGAGAAGAGAGCAGACCAGGGCACATAAGACTAGGACAGCTTGGTTGTATGCAGAAACTATAAGCCTGGTGCAGTTGCTGGGGACCCTTGAGTTGTTAACCCACTTCAGCACCGGGAACAACATGAGTGTGAACTTGCACATCTACCTGGATGTGTCCAGGAGACTTGTCCAGTGGGGGCACAACAAGATGGGGGCGCAACAAGCGGTGGCACAAGAAGTTGTCCAGTGCAGGGTAAAGGCCAAGAATATGAGAGCTACTTTCCAATGTCAAGTAGCAAGAGCTCAGCAGAAGAGCACCCCTGTGCATAATGTGCCACATTATCAGTACCTCCAATGCCAAGCAATGAGATGACTATAGGTATCCAGGCTGTCCTCTGCTTCTGAGAGCTCACTGAGCATGGGTCCAACTGGGAGTCCTCCTGCCGCAAGTGAGGAAGACAGTGGCAGTTCACTAGTACTGGCCCTTGATGAGTCCCCCAAAGAGGAAAGACTGGGGACATTGTCCTCCACAACTGATATGTTAAGCTCTGAGGAACCTTTAAATCAACTGACATCTGAACTGACACCTGAGATTTGGGTGGGCTGTGACATGAAGGGGGAGTTAATTCACCTGTCATCTAAACTGACAGGTGGGGGTGATTGAATTGTTCTGCAGGAATGTGCAGGGCAACACACAGTAGGGAGACTGCTGGTGAATTGTTTGCAGCCATTCAGGCCCTGCTGTACAGCAACTAGGCTAGGCAGGCAAGCCCTTATTGGTGGTTTTTCCCGACCGCTTCTTATCTGCTTATCTGTTTCACTGAGCACAGAGTAATTCCCCGCATTCCTTGATCTAATGTCTATGAAATCTATGAAATTTTCAGCTCCACTTGTTATGCCACTGCCGCCGCTGAAAGAATGCAGACTACATAGGAAGCCTGCTAACAATGCACGGACAGATACAATTGTCAGCACCATCCATACCTGTGCAGTATGGTTGCAGGAAACAGCAAGACAGGCATGCCGTGTCTGTAGCTGAGGGTCATCCAGGCAATGCAGCTGGAGGCATTCATGAGAGAGAGAAGGGCAATCTAGCTCCGAAACATAGAAAATCAGTATTGCTTATGTGCGTTGATCATCATTGATTATTGATTATCGCTTGTTTGTTAAGCATAAACAATGCCTACGCTTATTGCTTGTTGGTATAAATCTTGTAATAAAACTCATTGCTTATTGCTTCAGGTTTAAAAAATTGAAGAGTACTGCTTCTTGATAACAGTTACCTTGTAAATGCTGTGACATTTGATTACTTATGAAAATTATGCTCAATAAATCAGTGATGGTTAATTATATATGTATAGAAATCTACCTTCTTTTTTTTCAGTGTGAGCCATTAGGAGATCATCAGACCAGCCTCCCTGATTTTGTTCCTGGCTTTTTTGTCATCACTGTGAAATCAACAGCTGTTTGTACCTTAAGAGAGGGTTGTTTAACTTGTAAAACTGGAAAAACCAGTAAATCACAAAGCAGCACCAGCATGGCACAGGAGGCACAGGGGACAAGGGGCAAGGAGTGAAGGGCACTGGCAGGGCCAGTGCTGCCAGTGGTGACTGGGTCAGGAGTGAGGGGCACCAGGAAGGCTTGGGGGGATGTGGCTTGGGAGTCAGGGGCAACAGAATGGGTAGGGCCGGGGAACCTCTTTTTTGGAACTGGAAATTTGGTAATCTTCATGATGGTGATGTTGTCAGTAAGGGATGCCTGGTGCCATTGGAGGAGCACCCATGGGTCTGACTGTGGGGTGAACCTGTTCAATTGTGACTGGTGCAGCAGCCAGCACAAAGGGAAAAAAAGAATTTTATGAATCATGGCAGCTGCACTCAGTGCTATGATAGGGTGGGCACCAGTTGCTCTGAAGGGCATCTGAAACCAGTCCAGAGTGTGGCAGATTTGATAGTGATGTTGCCATTCTCATTAAGGGATGACTGATGCCATGGGTCTGACTATGGGGTGACCTTGTACAATCATGAATGGAGTGGCAGCCAGCACAAGAAAAAAAAATGAAAGCATGGAGGCTACAGGCTGCAATCATTGCTGTGAGAAAACTGAAACCATTTGCTTTGTCTGACTGAATGGCAAATGAAAGCAGTCCAGGGCACCTCCTTTAGGCACCCAGGCAGTTCTTCATTCCTGGATTGAACCAGAAGATTATGGGGTGATGGCACCATTATCAATAAGGGCTGCGTGTTGTGGGGTGAGTTTGTGCATGGAGGCTATGGGCTAAAATCCTGTGATCAGGCAGGAGCCATTTGCTTTGAAATCAAATGAAAGTGCTCACCCCTTTAGGCACCCAAATGATTCTTCATTCCTGGATGGAACCAGGGGCAGATTATGGAGTGACAGCGCCATTGTCACCCAGTCCATGGCATGACTGGGGGGGAGGAGAGGGGTCCACAGGTGTCCATGCAGGAGAACAGAAGATTGATTTATGTCGGGCTGGGTGGACTGCAACATCTGGTGTGTAACACTTGGGATCCAAAGAAACACATACACCCAAGTAGCTAAAAATTGCAGGTATCCTCTTCCCTTCCTATCTGCAATTCAAAGAAGCATGTGGTGAACAAGGGGCTCATTACATGTCATTGAGTGCATTTCTGTTTTCACATGATGGCTCCATAGATGCATCGGTTTAATTCCTGTTGATGCAAACTAAAATACATCAGGATATGTTTTACTTTGAATTGCAAAGAAGACATTTAAATTGAAAAAAAAAAGTGAAAACTGTAACAGTTAAATTGCAAAAAGGGGCAATTTTCATCATGTGTACAAGCGCCCTAAGTGACTTAAGGTGAGAAACTCATTCAGACAAGAGGCATAGGCATTGCTGCAACAGTGTGGAGGTGGGGGCAGCGCCCTATGGGGCATTGAACAACAGTACAGAAAAAGGGATGAGACTGATTCTCATCTCAAGCACTTCATAAGCAGCCCAACACCCTACCCACTTGGGTACAAGCTCCTCTACAACTTATTGACTAAACTTAATAAGATTCACTCTGGAGCTGGATGCTTTAATGCCACACTCTATAAGATTGGCTTAAAGGACAGACCAATATGTGAGTGTGGTGATGCAGCAGACTGCTAACCACTTCCTCCTGTGTGCAGCACACCTGTGCACACAAGATGAGGACCTGGCAAGCATTAACAATAAAGCAGTTATATCACTCCACCACATTAGTGATATGTAAAGGCGAAAATTAAGTACATAAGAGAAGAAGTAGAAGGGCATTGAGGCAATGATCGTCTGACATTAACCCCGCTGAGCTGGCCACATCATCCAGACTCCTGAAGCAAGTTTTATGCTCCCAGATCAGTCAAGCTGTACGTTGATGAGGAGAAAGGAGAAAGTGCTTCAAGGATGTCCTCAAAGCCAACTTGGAAAAATGCAACATTGATATCAACTCGTGAGGGACCATTGCCCAGGACTGTCACAAATGAAGGAAGAATCTGCTGCAAGGATCTCAGTACTTTAAACCTTACAATGACAAGAGGAAACAGAAAAACAGGACTGGCAGAGACGGCGTCTTATGGACTGACCCAGGAATTCAGAGCCAGCCACCCTACACAGAAACATGTGCCTGATCTGCAACAGAATCTGTCAATCCCAGGTAGGTCTTGTCAGCCATCTGTGGACCCACAGATAAGACAATCATGGAAGACAATTATCCTTGATTGCAAGGAATTGCTGCTGCTGCTGGGTTTGATATTTTTCTTTTTCAAACAGGGAGCAGTAGTTATGTCAGTGGGAACTTTTCACAAAGACTAAACCAAAATGTACCCTATTATCCTAAGCTAAGAATACAGGGGGAGATTTTAAATGCAAAAGAAAAATGATTCTCACAGACATATCTCTGAACAATTCTCTTCAATTAAAGGAACCCAGTTTTCCAAAAAGATTTTAACTAGTTCCAGTTAGTATGGAAGAGGAAAAAAACAGTGACCAGGAATTGTGAAATTAATAGACTTTGTCTATTCTCCCAGGAATAAATTCACAAAAATTAATAATATTGTTTAGTGGGAAAACTTTTCTGATGTAAACATCAGAAAAAGAGAACTGCTGTAATACTTCCAGCTAGTCTAGTCATCTTGACAACTAATTAAGTTCAACTTCAATTATCCAAGTATAATGAAGGATATTGACTAGTTTTAGATAAGTAAGGATTTGAAATAATTGAGGAAATTTCCAGTGTATTGGGAGACATAACTTTTTTCAGATAAGCTGTTGCATTGAATAACTGATATTCACAGACTGTAAGGCAAATGGTACAGTGACTTGTGGAGTGTACAAATGAGGGAACAGATGCTGGAGTTTAGAGGAAGGTTGATATTAAAAACTGAAAGGCTCAATCAAAAAAAAAATCTCAGGGAAATGTTGTATGGTTTCTTATTGAAAGTCTTGACCAGAGACTCAGTATTGCATCTTATTAACCCTCAAACTGCTGCTTCTGGTTAACTGCATAACTTTCAAGGCTGTTGCTAAATGTCCCATAACTTCCTAGATTTTATTTAATGTCATAAATATATGTTGAGTGCAGGTGACTTAAAACAGTGCAGGTTAAAAAACCTGCCATTTTTCATCACCTGATTGAACAATCAGTAGAAAAATATTTTTCTTGTAACAAAGGGAGAAGTAAAGTGGCAGCAGTCACTGTACAGTTTTGCCTTAATATACACCAGTTGTTTATAGGCAATTATTTTGATGTCACAATTAAAACTTACCATCTCCAGGAACCAGAAAACTGCCACACCTTGCTTCTGAAGAGTAACATGTTTTGGTACTGAAGCAAACAAACTGCACTGGAAATTATCCCCCTCTAAAAAAAAAAAAAGAAAGGAGGTTCTTTACATGAGATATCAGAAGTATCTGTAATGGTCAATTTTCCAGTAAAATGAAATTCTTTTAAGTGCTACATTTAAAAACAAGTGTGGTATAATCTCAGGAAGATGTATATCGCACTGCTTGCTGTGTTGGTTCATAGACTTATTTTTTATAATTTCTATCTGTTCTGCCCTGGTGCCTTTGTAATTAGGGGTTTATGACATCAAATATTCTGGGCTTTTCAGATTATTTGATGCAATAAGGAAAATATGTGTCCTTATGGAAAAAAATGTTTAATTTTTAATGCCTTTGATGTCTTGTTCCAGTTTCAGCAATATTTATTGTTCTGTTGAGTTCACAATCAATAAGTCTCTGTTTGCTTAGCATGACCCTTCACTGTTAAGACGGGTATTTCTTTTTCTCAGACTGGTTTGTGAACCACTACCTAAAGCCTACAGCCTTCTGAGAAGTGTAGTTTAGTTATGGTGAATCATTTTATTCTTGTTGCATCTCTTTATAGTTACTAAATTAAATAGTAAAATCTTCTTATGCGTTCTTAAAGGGGAGAACATAAGTTACTTAACCAGATAGCATTGTATGCACGTTGTTTTCCTTTCCTGAGGCCCCTGGCAGATGTTCAGTTAAAGGCATGATGGAATCTGATGTGTGACACCTCCTACTATGCTAAACATGCATGGGAGGAAGTGTAATTATGGGATGGGAAGTGTTGGGGGTATGTATTGTAGGGCCTTGGTCCCCATCAGGTTGATGTTTTTACCTTGTATCAGATCTTATTTTGAAGATGCTGACATTCTCTCCCAACTGTCATCTATCTCAGTGGTCCTTTCCTTCCATGACTTGATGTTCTGGTACTGGGGCAGTTGGTCACAGCCAGTCCCATGCAATGGAGTGAGGGGTCACTTTCTGGGGCTCCTCCTTCCTTACACCCCACCCTTACCACCACTAGCAGTTGTTCCCCCTGGGCATTCCCCTACTCTCAACAAAAGAAAACAATGTGCTGGACCTCTTCACATATTTGGCATGCACCCCCTAATCCCCAATTAAATGTCCACCAAAACAACACAAAGGAAAAATAAAAGGTATGTCAAAAACAGTCTGTCTGGTCTTTCACCTCAGCCCCAGATTTTCCAGGCTGTGATGAGCATTCAGGCCTCTGTGTGCCCATCACCCTTAATGTCTTCAGACCTCAGGGCCTTAAGCAGTCCTTGCCCCAGCAGGATGATTAGCCCAAACAGTCCTGGCCCTCAACAGGGCAAACAGCCTATGCAGTCCTGGCCCCAACAGAATGAAAGCAGCCTATGCCATCCTAAGCCTTCACAAGGCAATCAGTCTCATTAGTGTAGTGGAGCAATAGGCTCAAAGGAGAAAGAAAATTCAACCATAGAAGAAAAAAGAGGGGAAAAAGAAAAAGAAACACTGTCCATGTAGGGCTACAAGCCCCAGACCCTCAGTGCACCCCAGGTGGTCCCTCTGGAGAAGAAAAAACCTTCACAATACCTTCCTGTTGCTGCTTCTCCAGTGGCTCCTTCCAGCTTCCGAGATGCAGCCTTACACTGCCATCAGCCATACCTCCTTTAGTGGCAGTCCTCCAATCACCCCCCTTTCTGCCAAGCACTTCTGCTCTGGCAGTATCAGCAGGCAGGCACTACCTGGAGAGCTTCTCTGGCATCCTGACCTCAGGGACACAGGAGGCTGTCCCCAACTGCCCCTCACTTGTCCGGTCTTGCCAATGGCTAATTAAAAGGTAGCACTCACTCCAAAAATGCTGCTCACCATTCTGTGCTTCCCCAAGCATTCTTCCTGGAATAAGTATAGAGGGTTTATTCTCTATCCCAGGACCTGCCCTATGGCCCCTAATCGTCCTCCACAACAGGGGTTCAGATCCTAATTGTGCCATATTGCTGTCCCAGGGGGAGTTCAAGATCATGACTCAGGACTCCCCCTGCACTGGCAAGTAGCAAGCCAGTTAGCTGATCTATGCTCTTAGCCCTGGGAAAGCATCAGAGTCAGGGGCTCTAATGTGCCCCCAAGGCAGCAAGCACTGATTAGCTGAGTGCTACTCACAGTCTCAGGGGTTCATCAGAGCCCTTGACTCTAATATGCCCCTCTGGCTGGGAATGCAGATTGACTGATCTCTACTCCCAGCTTCCAGGCCACATGGAGCCAATGGCACAATTTAGCAGGTAGGCCTAATCTGTTTTTGAAAGGTAACTTCCACTATTAAAAATGGATTATATTACCACAAAATATTATGGATTTATCTAAAATCTTGAGATAAATCTTAGTTTTATTGTTATTGTTTCAAAGGCAGAAGAGACATTTAGGACTCCACATAGCAAGTAAATGGACACTGGATGCTTAATTCCATTTTGTTCCAATGAAAAATCTTTTCTACCTCTGTCTCTCATATATATAGAAACATGATTGCTTATGTACTTAATAAAATTATTATTAAAAGTATAAACTAGAGCACAGAAGTGCAACCAGAAAATGATCAAATCAGAGTCTCTCAGTGATCCGAGACATCCACTTGCCTTATACTACATTTCTTTCTCAAATGTTTGGGCTCACATCTATCCCCAGTTACATCTATGACACCCATGTCATCTCTCTTTTGTCTGCTGAAGTGGAATTGAAGCCAATGGAAGTTGCAAGATGTCTGAGTATGGTCTGCTGCTTTTGAATTGGTAAGGTGTCACACTATGAAATTTCTAAAAATAAATGTGTGACTGCCATATTTTCCATATTAACAAAATTTTCTTTAAAATGAACTTACATTATTTCTAACTCTAATGTTTGCAGTGTCATGAAGAAAGGATTCATTTTAGATGCATATTAAGATGTACTAGGACCTACTTTTAAGTGCCATTTTATCTGTAATTGCATTCACAAAAAAATCACAGAGAAAGGGACAATGGACCAATAAAATGTACAAATCTACAAAATGTAGGAATAGTCACTAAAATAAATCAATAGTACACTGCAGAAAGCTTTCACTTTTCATTTCACATTTTTAGAAAGGTTGTGAATATTGAAACTTCCCAAATGAATCCATTTTAATAGCTTGATGGTGACATGCTTTAAATGAAAAATGAGAAAAGTTATATTCCCTTTTTTATAAAAATGGTCTTCAGTTGCCTCTTAGACCATTTATATTATTTGGAAACCTGGAATTAAGAGAGTAGATAAAAAATCAGAACAAATTCCTGGAGGGGAAAAAGTCAATTTTAGAAGAACTATTAAATTGTAAAACTTGTTTATAAGCAGACCTGCTTTTTTACCAAAAATAAAACAAACAAACAAACAATAATAAAAAACAAACCCCAAATGGCTCATGATCGAAACATGAAGTCTGTGGAGTCTGGGAGACTTGTAACCCAAGGATATTTAGCTACGTCTGTGAAATGTGTAGTACTTTTTATGCCTGGTATATCCAGGCTCTTTGTTGGTAAACCTTAAGAAAGATCAGTTTGTGAAGATAAATCTGGGGGAATATACTGAATATTTTCCCACAAAAATAGTTCTCATTGTTGTGACACCCTGCTGTTTCATCAGTGATAGAGGATGGGGATTTCAAAGCCACTTAAGGAAGTATTTCTCTAACTACCTGAGTCACTTCAAATTTTCCCCAAGAGGTATTCCATTTTTCCTTTTTTGAGGCATTGTTGCACACTCCTGGTGCCTATTAGCTTGTTTTATCAGAACTTTTGAGGATGGTGTCAAGTGGTGGGTAGCTATCCACAGAAGATAGAAAGCACCTATGTGTAGACTCAATAACTTGCCAAAAACACCTTTAATGCAAGGAATATCTTAGAGTCTGAGTGCTAAGGCATTCAGGAACTTTAAGATCCATCAGGTTTGGAGATTACATAAGAATTTCATGAGGGTAGCCATGCTGAATCTACTGTGAAAGGGAGTTCTGGCAGTAAGCATTATATGCTGTATTATAATATATAGTGGAAGCATCTACACATGCAGTTGGTACTATTTGGGTAAATTACTGTGGAGTAATCCTGCCTTGGGCAGGTGTCTACACATGAAAGCATTTGGGAGCAGATTTGCTGCTGCTGGCAGTAGCCTGCTCCTAGCCTCCTCTAGCCCTGCACTGCAGCAGCCAGGGGGAGCTGGAGACTCTGGTGACAGCTGCCTGCAGCCAGGGGCCATTTTAAAAGCCATCCCCATATGCTGCTCCTTGGTCACATGCACCTGGATCCCTCCTCTCCCTGCTGCTCCTGGCTCCCGAGTGCCGGGAGCTACGTCAAACTGTGGCTTTTAAAGGCCGCGGTTTGAATTTCCCGCTGGTGCCCCAACAGCCAATCAGGCACTTCAGTCTCACCGGAAGTGCCTGCCAGTGATCCTGCCCCCTACACTCCCCCACTGGGGGGATCCGGTGCCTCCTGAGCCTGCTCCCTGGGGGTTAATCTTGGGGGTGCTCCCTGGCTTGGGGGGACAGTCCCCCCTAGACCTCTCCCTGTTTGCGCATTGTGTTCTCACGGCTCGGAACTGCAGCTCCCTACCGGCTCAGTTAAGAGGGATCCGGGGGGGCTTCCCCTCCGGATCCAGTTCAGCTGTGTCAGTTCCTCTGCCCCACTTACCTAAGGGGGATCAGCTGCTGATGCCCCCACTGCTGCTGCTGCTGCATTCACCTCTGCTGCTGCTGCGTTCGCCTCTGCTCCGGGTCTGGTAAGGGGGCACATGTGTGTGTCAGACACGTGTGCCTGGATCCCTCCTCTCCCTGCTGCTCCTGGCTCCTGAGTGCCTGGATCACCCTCCTGTCTTCTAGTGTAGATGCTTTGCCCCAGAGTTTGGTGTCATCGGCAAACCTGGCCAGTCTGCTTCTGACTCCAATGTCCACATCATTAATGAAGATGTTGAACAATATAGGTCCAAAGACAGAGCTTTGGGGGATCCCACTGGTCACAGGGCACCGTGACGATTGACTTCCATCAATTACCACCCTCTGGGTCTGACCACAGAGCCAGTTCTCCAGCCAGTGGATCATGGTGGACCCAAGGCCACAACTGGCCAGTTTCACCAAGAGGTGATCATGGGATACCAAATTGAAGGCTTTTTTGAAGTCAAGATATATGA
>NW_017728912.1:37849850-37853774 GCF_001723895.1 Crocodylus porosus
CTGCAGCAGCCAGTGAGTGCGGAGCTTTTTTTTTTTTTTTAAGTGTCAGGATGCTGAGGCTGGGTGGGGCAGCCATTGACAGGGCTGGGGGAGCAGACAAGGGACCCTCCAGCCCCTCCCCCTCACCACCTACTTACCAACACAGAGTCTGGGTCCAGCTCCCTACCGTGACGAGTGAGGACTGCCCAAATCTCTGAAGCTCTCCAAATCTTTTCTGGATCAATTTGGAGAGCTTTGAGTTGATTCAGACCTTTTTATTGCTCTCCCAATTAGATTCAGATTCAGAGATTCAGACTCTGAATCAGGCCGAATCTCCTCCAAATCAAATCAACACCTGAAACTTCACACAGCCCTAGTTACTGTGGTGTAAATCACTGGAGACAATAATAAGTCAAAAGGAGTCAATTCCAGATTCACTTCAGTGCCTTAGAGAATAGGATCTGATTCAACATGTTTTATTACTAAATGATTTCAACATTTATCATACTAGGAAATTTTACTATTTAGGCTATGTAAAGAATATACTGTTTCTTACATTTATGCTGAGCTTTTGATTATTTCATTAGTGAATCTAGACATGTTTGCAGTTTATTTTTCCTTCTATCATTTTTCAAATGAACCAAACTAATCTACTGCACAGTAAAACATGACTGTTTACACATTTGCACAATTTTCTGTGCAGTAAATTAATCTACTGTACAGTTAGCTACTACCTGTAAATACAGGAAGTAAACTAACTGTGCAGTAGATACTGTGCAACAGTGCATGTGTAGAGACTGACGAGGACCAAATTTGCTCATGCTCAGCCCCAACATTAGGGGGTGTAACAGGAGCCTAATTTCCAGAGCCTCTCTGGGCGTGCGGCTCCGACCTCCTGCAATGGGCCCACCGCCCGCCTGTTCTCGCCTACCACATCTTGATCTCATTCATAATTAAGGAATGATGTAACCTAGCAGGAAGCTGCCCATTTCTATATGCCCCGGTGACAGGGATCACTACCTGCGGCTCCTTTCCTCCCCTGCACCGCAGCCCAAGCCTCGCAGTTGTTGCTGCCATAATCTTCCTCCGGAACATGGTATTGGGTCCCAGCCCTTCGCTTGCCTTTTTGGGCTCCTCAGCGCCCTCTCACTCTCGGGGCCCCTTACTGCCCCCAGACTGTTGGTTCCTTCCTACCCCCACTATCAGGCTCTTCACCACCCCCTCGCCAGGGCTCTTGACTTCCCCCTAGCTCCGTGGCTCTTTACCACCCCCTCAGTTCCGGGGTGGGCCAACGCGCCCCCTCAATGAACATCAAAAGAAAGAACTGTGCCTTCTCCAGCACCATTCACTGTGCCCGCTGGGCAACAGGAACCTCCACACTGTTGGGGCGCTCCTTTGAGGCCTCCTCACACCCCTACAGCCTCACCTGGTCCTCCAGTATAACAATAACCAAATCATAAGCCAAACGGCTGATAACTAAATCATGAGACAAACGGCTGTGGCAAAACAACAAGGAGCCTCCTGGCTCATAACAGAAACTGCATGCCATGCTGGCTCTTAGTTCCTACCTCCCATAGGATTCGCTCTTCCCTACATCATTGCAGTCAGTCAGAGCGCTCAGGCTGCAGCCCTCGACCTGGTCTGCTCAGCTCTCCCGCAGAGCTCCTGCAGCTGCCAGAAGGGGACTGCCCTCCTGGCCTTCCGCCCGGGCTTAAGAAGGACCAAGCCCTGCCCCTTCCTGGCTCTAGGCTTCCCTGGTTACTAAGGCAACCTGCACCTGCACAGTCTTGGGGACGGGCAGTTACGCTTCCCCCTTCCTGCCACCAGAGGTCTCTTCTGAACCAATTCCACCCTCAGTCGCAGAGCACCTGAGAGCCCTGTGACAGGGGGCCACAGGTGATGGGGACTCCCCTGGTCCTGGCGCTGCTCAGTTCCCAGTTCCCCTGGGGGCTAGGAGCCAAGCAGTGTTGGGACAGGGTAATTCTCAGCTTTCCCCACAGGAAACAGAAGCTAAGCAGTGCCAGGACGGGGGAGCTCTCTGCTTCCCCATGCAGCTGGGGGCTGGCTGGAAGCTGCCCCGATTCTGGGGCAGCTCCCGGCCAACCCCCAGCTGGGCATGGATTTCCCTGAGCAGCCTGGGGCTGGCCAAGAGCTGTCTTGCTTATGGCCAGGAGCTGTCCCACTGAGCACAGGGCTTGTCCCTAGGTGTATGGGATTGGGATAACTCTGCAGCAGCAGCTGTCTTCTAAGCCCCTGCACATCAGGGCCCCTTCCAACATGTATGGGGCAAAAAGACAGCTGCCAGCAGAGGTCTCTTGGCCCCATGTGCATGGGAACTAGCCCCACACTCCCTACCAACCCCCAGGCTAGCACCTGGGGGGAGCCTGGAGCTCCCATTGGATGCTGAAGGGGACCAGAGCAGGGTAGGAGCAGCCCCCAACATGGATCACAGGGTAGGAGCAGCCCCCAACACATAAAGATGTGCTGTCAGGGAAGGCTTACTGCACAATATTTAACTGTTCAGTAAGTCTTTATAGCATTAATGGCACATGTTGATGCACCCTAATTCTATGTATCAGACCTAAATGCATGTTAGATGAATTTAAGATGCACTTTTGTGGTATTTTTTGTTATTTTTTTGTAGCATAAAAAGACTGATCAAGATCTGATACACTTTGAATACTTTGAAAAAACACTGAAAACACTTGGGAAAAAACTTGGGAAAACATTTCAGTGGGAATTTTCTGCAGATCTCCCTCAATTACCTTGCTAAAATGTTTGGATGAAACAGAATTCTTGATTCTTCATATTTAATCTGTTTCTGCTGTTTGCCTTCTAAATGTCCTAAAGCTAAATCCTTTGTTGAGCCATGGGTAGTTAATGGAGTTGCACTGATGTGGCAGCAGGACATCAGTTTTGTCATCTTCTATTTATTTGTAGTACTACAGTCTTCTCCACAGCTAACAAATGTGTACAATTACATCATTTGAGGTGGGGCAAAAGCAACAGAACTATTAACAGCTGGAAAAAAGCTCCAACAAAGACAAGACCTTTTTCATTAAGTATACCTGTTTATTAAATGATGGAATAAATATAAATAATTAATAAGAAATATTTACAGCATTGATGATTAAATTTTGGAGTCTAGAAAAAGATGAATTGATTTCAGGAGGGTGGACTTCAATGAGCTAAGGAGAATAGTCAGGGAAGCACTGAGGTCCCAAAGGGGAGGGGAGCCAGGTGTCCAAGAAGAGTGGTTGCTCCTTAAGGAGACGATCCTCCAAGCCCAAAGGGAGGTAATCCCAACACGGATCAAAGGGAGAAGGAGGGCACACAAGCCCCCATGGCTCACCAAAAGCATCCGGGAATATCTCCTAACAAAAAGGGAGGCGTACACCCAATGGGAAGGAGAGGCCATCACCAGGGATGACTATACTGCAGTTGCTTGGGGATGTACGGGGGCAGTCAGGAAGGCCAAGGCGGAGATGCAACTGGGACTAGCTTCCCAGATTAAGGACAACAAGAAGTCCATTTTTAAATATATAGGGGGTAAAAAGAAGGTTCCGGGTAATGTGGGGCCCCTGCAGGACACGTTAGGAAATTTGGTCATCATACCAGACGACAAAGCCAACATATTTAATGATTTCTTTGCCTCCATTTTCCTAAGCAGAGGCCGGAACAGTCACCCCCCCCACTGGGACCCCTCAGGCCCCAGGGGAGGCAGACCTAGGCCAAGGGTTAGTGAGGAACTAGTTAGGGAACTTCTGGAGGGACTAGATGTATTCAAGTCAGCCGGCCCAGACGATCTCCACCCTAGAGTACTGAGGGGATTAGCTGAGGTCATTGCAGGACCCCTGACACGGCTTTACGAGCACTTGTGGTGCTCTGGTGTGGTGCCAGAGGACTGGAAGAGGGCCAACATGATTCCCATCTTCAAAAAGGGGA
>NW_017728912.1:37853874-37879254 GCF_001723895.1 Crocodylus porosus
GGGTCTGGAACCAACTTCCAAGGGAAGTGGTGCTGGCTCCTACCCTGGGGGTCTTTAAGAGGAGGCTAGATGTACACCTTGCTGGGGTTGTTTGACCCCAGTACTCTTTCCTGCCATGGCAGGGGTCTGACTAGATGATCTACTCAGGTCCCTTCTGACCCTAGAAACTATGAAACTATGAATGTCAGAGTTTCCAGATAAATACCAGCTGTTCTGAAAGGGATATAGCTTGTAGCCATGTTGATCTAAAAAGCAGAGACCAACTGTTCTGAAATGCATTCAGTTTAGTGGCAATTAAACAAATTTGCTTTCCTGATAGATTTGCCACAGTAACCTTAGCAATCCTTTAAATCAGGGGTGTAAAAGGTCCCTGGCAGAAATTCAATTAAAGGTGAAATGGGATCTGATCTACAATCCCAATAGATGAGCCTCCTGCCACGTTATACATGCATGGCCAGAGGCAGAATTGTGGATCAGGGATCAGTTTCCAATCATGCCATATTGCTGGTGTAGGGGAAGCCTGGGATCATGATCTTGGGTTCCTCCTGCACAGGCAGGTAGCAAGCTAGTCAACCACTCCCAGCCATGGCAGCACATTAGTCAAAGGCTCTGACCTGCCCCTGAGGCTGAGAGCCTTGATTAGCTGACTGTCACTCCCAGCCTCTGGGGTTTATCAGACCCCTTGACTTTTATACACCCCTGAGGCTGGAAGCCCCCATCAGCTAGCTGCCTCTCCCAGCCTTGGGGGCACACTACGGCCATTGGCTCTAATGTGATCCCAAGGTTGGGAGCCCTGATCAGCTGATTGATCTGGCTACACATTCGATTCAAGATGGAAGTTGTGACAGAAACCAGCTGCAAAGTTATTATACATATTTTATGTAATAACTTTGTGGCTTATTCCTTGTTCTGTCACACCATTAATTGCATGAACATGTGGCTGAGTTACTACTTAAAACTTGATTAACCAGTCAATCACGTCTTAAGAGTAATGTCTGCTAATGGAGCCCTATTATCTGGCCCACGGTGCTGACTACAAGTCTTGGACTGGAGCCCTGTGGTGTATATGGCATGCCCCCAGACCAGCCCACATGCTGCATGCAATGCACACTGGCACCTACACATGGCACAGGGGCAATGCAGGATGTGTGCTTCATGTATTGCCTGCAGCAGGATGGGACCCACTGAAATACTGAAACCAGTCTGTGGGCTCAGTCCCACTCATGAATTCGCCCTGCACAACTCATGCAGCCCACAGGGCCTGATGCCCTGCTTCAAATGAAGCAGGGGTGTATCTCAAACTTAGAGAGAAACCCCAGGCTCATTTTTTCTGGTCATCATCATACGCTGCTCACGGTAGCCACCCCCAGGCATATCATTTAGCAGTGAACCACATCAGAGAAGAGGAAACTAATATATTGTTACTTGAAGAATGGCAGGTAGCCAAAATGAATTGTCCACTGTGCAGCTAAGTTTATTTTTTCAAGAATTTATTCTAAATGTAGATATATCTCATAATCTATTCTCTGGTTAGTTAGCTTGTTATATGCTCCTGTTGAAGTGATTGGAAGTTTTGCTGCAAAAATAATTTTGGTTTCTACAGTAACTGAAACTCTGGGCAAATTCAGTTCCTGTAAGGTTAATAATTTTCCTGAATAAACCAAAGAATCAATCTAGACTACTTTGTTATCTTAATAGGAAGTAAGAGGCAATTCCATTGTGTGCCCTTAAGAAGGAATAAACAGTGAGTACTGTGTGTTCTCTGTGTGGCGGGGGGAAAAGGTGCATGCATTTTATCAGGTCTGAGCTGATGTAATGTATAGAATAGTGTTCTTGGAGATAACCCTTTGTTTACCTCCTAAGATCCTTGTACATTGATTGTTAAGAGTCCTAACACATACCAGTAGCTGAGTGGTCAAAGAAATTTTAACTGGGGAGGGGTGAGCATGAATCTTTCACAGTTCCATTTTGCAGTAATCATTATGTGGAAACTGGGCTCTGAAATTGGCCTGTGAAAAGAGCTTCTGGAAGGGTTTAATAAATAAAATCTTTCAATACTTCATTTTTAACTTCTGGCATGTTATGGCTTGTGACATATTTCATTTAGTTGGGTTTCTTGTAATTTGTCTCTGATCTGCACTGGCAGGGAAAGGGTTTATGAAAACCTGATCAGCCTTCAGACTCCCATTTCATTGCATCTGGAGATGAAAACACACACACACACACATACATACACTGCTACCTGGAGGTAGGCCTGAATATTTTGGGAAGCATATCTACAAAACAATTAAATTACCTTTTAAAAGGAAGTTGAAGGAGATTGCCCAGGAAAAAAAGCTAGCTGTATGGCTCAGGAAATAGGGGTAAGGGCAAAAAAGGTAGCCTGGCATTTCACTATATTTTGCAAGAAGAGCAAGGACCTTGGAGATGTGTCCAGGAGGGAATACAAGTCAAAATCTGGAGTGGCTCACCTGTAAATGCAATTTAATTTGATTTTTTTATTTGAAAATAATATATTATTATTTTATTTTTCTGGATTGAAATCTCAGAGACATGAAGTACTTTTTCCATATCTTAAATCTCTTGCTTATTCAAGGAAATAAATAACATTATTTCATATAAATATAGGATTTACACCAGATTTGCACTAAGAAATGGAATGGGAGAGCCATTGGCATTTCTTTTTTTCTGGTCAAGTTTAATTAAAAAAAGAAAAGAAGAGTAACAATGTTATTAAATAGGCTGATTCAGTAAGTTTTCTGAAGTGAGGATTTCTGTGTTTATAAGATTGCATTTGCCTTGTATGAAATGTATTACTTCATGAGTAGAATTGAATTAAAGTTCCTCTGAAGGTTTGCTCATAGCAGGTGTCTGGAACTGTGCTGAAGAAAGGGGACTTTATCTTGCATTTTGTTCAACAGTGCCAAATTGACTCTGTGTACTCAGTGCACTGATTTCTGGTGCATCAGTGATCCCTAAGAACTCATTATATCTCACTTTCTCAGGCATGGTACACACTTCCTCAAGGAAAAGCACCAGAAAAAAATTATTTGAAAGATGACACCCTCTGCATATGCCACCTCTGCCAGTGCCAGACCCAGGCCAAGAACCTGATGCTGGACCAACTGGTCACTCCAGTGGAGGAGCAGCTCATGGACTTTCAGGCCTGGCTAGCACAAGATGTGGACTATGAGCAGAAGAGAGGCTGGGCTTACCTTGCCCTCAAAGAGACGTACATCACCTTCCTGGATAGGCTGGTCAAGGCCAAGTACCAGCAGGGCACCATGTTGGCCCAGGTGGTAGCGGCAACACAGGAGGACTGCCAGGTCCTTGACACCAACCTGACCCTAGCAGTCAGTTTTGTGCAGCCTGATCCCCAGCCCTGGCCCCATCTGCCCATGGTAGCTGCCCACAGCCCAGAGCCAAGCCCCACAGTGGGCTTGTGGGGAGGTGCAGCACTGCCTGCACCAGCCATGGCCCCTGCCCCAGCTCCTGAGACAGGTCCCCCAGTGGGCTGCCTCCCACCCCCTCCAGGCTGCCACCTGCCACCCGCCCTGCCTTCTTGTGGCCCCTGAGCAGGAGCTGGCTGCACTAGTCCAGCACCACATGTGGGGCCTGCTGCCCCGGCCTCATAGAAGAGGAGAGGGAGCATGCTGATTGGTCTCCCCCCGCCCTCCCCCCAGCCAGCCCTGAGTCTGCTGGGTTTACCATGGCATCCATGTCTACAGTGGTATCACCATAGGCTGGCACCTATGTGGATCCCAGGGAAAGGCCAGGCACCTCTTCCTGGGATCCACACCATGGCTGCCTGCACCCCATGCCACCCCCTGCCCCTGACAGTTGTCAATCCACCAGTGCAAATGTTTTCATGGGGAAGAGGGTGCTTTATTGGTGGTGGGCATTGGGGTTAAGGAGGGGTGTGTTGTTGGGAGGGAGGGAGGGAAGGCAGGAGGGAGTATGCTGTTGGGGAAGGAGGGGGTCTGGTGTTGGGAAGATTGGGAGAGAGTTGTTGTGAGGGAGGGTGGGTCAGCTGTTGTGTGGTGGAGGGAAATAAAGCCTGGAGTTTTTTGCAAACTGTGCATAGTATGCATGTTCTTGGGGTAGCACTGTGGGCCTGGAGACTGTGGATGTCTGCCCAGGTACCCTACTGCGGGGGCTGGAGGAGGAGGTGGTCACTGAGTGGCTCATGGACACAATGCCCTGGCTGCTACTGTGAGGGGGAAAGTGAGGAGAGTCTGGCTACTGGCTCCCAGGAGAATGTCACCTGCCACCTGAGGCTGTCCCTGGAGCCTTCTGCCAGCCTGAGACTGCCTCCATGCCCTCTGCTAGCTCAGAGCTGGCACCCAGGTTGCTGCTGTCAGAGCCCAGTGCTTCCCCTCGCTGCTGCAGTGGGGCAGAGCAGGGCAGGAGCAGTCTTGGACCTGACCACTCCCATTGTGTCCAAATCTACACTCAACAAGGCACACATGTAGATTAATTCCCAGGGAAAGTTTAATGCACCTGAATTTGTTGTGAAGTAACATTCAGGCACATTAACTGCACATGTAGATGCATCCACTGTACTGTTCTATGGGTTCCAGTGGTGGTTTTGTAACCCAGCTATGATGGACAAAAGGTCACGTGTTAACTCAAAGCTGGCCAACCTGCCACAAATGGCACAGACAGCCTCTGTAGATGGCATGCAACAGTCTGAAACAAGCAATCAGACTGCTCCAAGAGTGTTCTAGACAGGAGGTGGTGGCGCAGCAGAGCGTCGCCATGATGGTGGCAATGGAGCGGTTGAAGCGGCCAGAGCAGCTGGAGTGAGCGGGCCTTCCTGGCCCTGCTCCCTGCAGGTGGTGGAAGCACAGGGTGCTGGCCGAGGGGGACAGAGAGGATGTCAGGGCAAGGTTCCCCCTCCCCGCTCCCGGGAGACAGTGGTGGCACAGGTTGGTGAGTGGGGGTGCTCCATCCCCCCCACCCCTCCCATCACTCATGATGGGCAATTGGCTTGTGTGTGTGTGTGTGTGTGTATTAGAGTGTTTATATTATTAGATTTTATTTTTATATATATATATATATAAAAATATATATATAAAAAAAGTGATGTTTCATTTTAATCTTGGGAAAATGTGGATTTTGGGTTCCTTTTTTTATCCAAAAACGGGGATTTTTTTTTATCAGAGAAAACCAGGATCCCTGCTCTTGCCTCCTAGGCACCTAAACATTTTTATTGCTCTGTACTGAACTCTTTCCAAATGCTCCACAGTCTTCTTGAAGTGTAGGGCCCAAAACTGAACACAGTGGTATAGGAGGGATAAGTGAGGCTTTCCCATACTGAATGTTTACCCATGTTCCCAGGATCTTTACTTACCTCAGTGGAAAAAAGTTTTCTAAAATATTTTCAGGTTGAACTAAACCAAGTAATTCTTCATAATTTTTGACATAATGAAACAATTTGGTTTTGATTTAATAATGGATTTAATTTGACTAACAACAGAATTGTTTTGCTTCTTAGTCTTCCTGAGAGAAGCAAAAGGCTAGATTCACAAAACCAGTGAGGAGGATGAAAAAGCAGAGGATACTTTCACTTAATGGCCCAGTGTTAGGCTAACATCAGGGGTATAAGAGTTGGGGATTAAAGTCTCCCTCTGCCTGAACCAGAAAAGAATTTATATTTGAGGTCCCTATCAATGTCCACGCCACTGGAGTATAGGGTATTTGCAGATTGCTCTCTCTCTTTCTCTCTCTCCCTGGTTCTCTCTCTCTTCCCTAGCAAAGCTATTCTGCTTTGTGTATAATCATTTGACATTCATTGGAGCAGGAATTGGAACCCACTGGGCTAAAGGATTTGCTTCTTTACAAATTATACATGAATGTATTTTATGATGCCTTAAACCCACATGGACAATTAAAAGATCATTGAGGTTGCATGATCAAGCACTCATAAGTTATGAAATGCTATACTAAAATTAAGGTTGACTGTGCAGTTTTAACTGGACACTCTTGTGAACAGCCAGTATAGGATACAGTCTTAAAATATGATTTCATGTTTTGTTGTCTCTTCAAGCTTAGATTTTTCTCTTCTTCTTACTTTTTTGCTTCAAGCCCAGTTTTAATGAATGGGGGAGGGGTACTTTGATCAGAAGGGCCTTATATTCCCTTGCTAGGACACTTGATGGTGAAAAATAATGTGGCATTATTTTCAGAGTTATACATATTTTTAGATGAGATGGCAGCATGCTCCTCTTGATAGAGTATAGCCCATTATTCATCCTGACATTTGACTGCATTTTATTCCTTCAAAATGTCAATGCAAAAATGTTCTTCCTAGAAAAAAATCTGAAGTTTTTGAAGAGGTGATTTGAAAAGAAACTTTTACAAATTAAAAAGAAACATAATTATAATGCATTCTGCTCAAGTAATTATCAACTATGCTTATAAATAACTATAATCAATCAGCCATTTGGCATAACTCTGTGTGTGGCTGATTTTAGTGCAATAAAGTTGCAATGACAATGGATGTACTAAATAGAAAAGGAGGTTAAATATTAAGATTGCATCAAAAATTTTACTGTTTCAATTTACTGCTTTGCAAAGCTCCCACCCACACACCTCCCCACTTTAATGGGAAAAAATCACCCTAAACCCCAGTTGGCACAAAGAAAAGTCAGTCAGGTTTTTTCCTTCCTCTTTATTTGGCAAATTTCTTCATTTAGCTCACTTAGTAGAAACAAAATACCAACATGAATTTTCAGTATACTTTTGATCTATAGCTAAAAATCTATATGTAAATATTAGAACTATAAGTACTGTATTTACCATAGTTTTCTAACTGAACAAAAAAACTCAGATTGAGCTGAAAAGTGGTTTTTTCTTTTGTTTCTTCAGAAAAAGAATGGGTGGGAATTCTGAAAGATTTTGTTTCAAATCAAGTGAAACTTTCAGTCCCAAAGGAAGAAGGTTTTTTTATTATTTTGTTGGGTTTTTAACTTAATGAAATAAGAGGGAGGCCTTCATTAGGAAATGGGTAAAATAGATATTTTTTTGTAGATTTTAATACAGAGCAGAGGCTTAAAAGTAGTTGTGTGGCTAGATCTGATGGAAGGCTTCTTCAGAGACTTCAATTCTTCAGGGATTTCAATTTCTTGAACAGAATCTTGTGCTGTTTCAAAATTTCATCAAAAGTGATCTTTGTGCACTAGAGAAGTGTACTTACTTGCTGCAAAATGATTGTAATCTACCTCTTTAATTGGATTTAGTTGCAGTATTGACAACATTCTCTTTCCTAAGAGGTCCTTTTCTGGTTGCAATACTGGTCTCAGAAATAGGAGTAACTCTTTCTCCTACCCCCGACCCACTATAAGTGATTTGGCTATTTTGCCTTTATCAACATTTTTTCTCTAGGACTGAGTTAGTGATTAGGGCATTTCTCTCTCTGTTTTCCTTAATGTGTCTGTATACCGCTGATGACAAATAGAAAATATAACCCCCTCTTCACTAATCCCTTCCCCTTGGAGATAATGACACATGTCCACACATCCAAATTAAAACCCGTGCCCAAGTTGCAATGCTGGTTGAACTAATTCATGTTTTGTATTGTCCCCTTCTGTGAACTAAAAGAGAGAGAGAGGAAACTCTGCCTTATCCCGTTAGTGGAAGGAAGGGAGCGGTTGCTCTGTCTAGGACAAGCTTGAAAAAACAGCTAATCCCACAATATCTGCAGGAGGCCACAGCTGTGTGCCTGTGGATTCAGACCACATCTAGATCCCTGGGAGTCTGTTTCTGTTGAAGCAACATTACCAGGGGATCCTATTGACTACAGCACCTCCCAAAATAATGGAGATGCCACCTGGGGTTCTAGTAATTGGTTTTAGAGCATCTCCTATGAGCTGAGAGGCAGCACCATGGGCTTTACCCCTATGCATCAGCACCCCAACCCACACACATTAGAACACTGGTATAGAAATGTGCTTCCCAATGGAGGCAATCAGGACTCGTAGTAGAGATGATATCTTTTATTAGACCAACAATTGTCTTTTCCTCAAGACCAATATGGCTACCACCTAGATACCTTCCCAATGGAGGAAAACTTTCCTTCTCCCTAGAAAGTTCACAGGATGGACAGAAACTTGGGAATATGTTGATAGAATAAATGTATTGTCTGTCAAAAAGGATCACCACCAATATCACCATTATTAACTTCCTTCAGAATCTGTGCCTGCTTCTTTGCAGGACAGCACACCTCAAGATTTTTCCAAAATCTATAGACCCCAACCAAAAAAATACATTGCATTACTGTAACACAGAATTTAAAGAAAGCCTCTGTTGCTATAAATGATGCCTTTGAAGTTTCAGGCATATTGCTTCTGAGTGAGTTTCTTCTGTACCTCAGGCCAAACAATAGAGATGCCAATTGCACCTAACACAATCATCTTTTTACAGGCTTGAAACCCTGTGGATCACAGTGATGAGAGCTTTCAGAAAGGGGAGCAGTAGCAAGATCCAGTTGATTTTGTGCTGTTTAAAATTCCCCTGTTGAATCAAAAGCCTCACGGATACCAGGCTGCCACAGTAGTAGTGCTCAAGCCTAGGAAACTAAAGAAAATAGACCAGGAACTGCTCAAAGGCCAGTGCTGGATTTCATCACACAGGCTGCATTTGCCACAAATCTTAAGAACATATAAGCCTTAAAATTATATCAGAAAGCTGATCTAGTGACTTTACACAGACCTAACACTTACTATCAGTCTAATTAGTTTGAGTGTTATACAAGTGTGCTCAAAGGCTTCTGCCTCTAAATCAGGTTAGTCATGTAACATGGAGTAGGATCTGGAGCCTACTACTTATGAGACTCCTGTTTTTTACAGTGTGCAAACTGGTTTTTAACGTTTCATTGCATAACAAGGTAATTATTTTATGTTCCCTATCTACTGTTTCTGTTCATAGCAACAGTAATGAATTCATTGTCAACTATTTCCTGAAAGCAGAGGACCAACTGAGTTTACTTTCTAAAACCAGTTATCTCACAGACATCTTCTGTTAATATATCTGCCTAGGCAGTTACTTTGGCCCAGCTGCATCAGGGTGCAAAATCAGTAACCTTATAGATATTTGTCAACACATCAGCTAAACAACATAGAAGTGCTCTGTTACTATCTTCACAAAGCCCTTTTCTCTTTATATTATTACAGGCTGCATCTACATGAAACGCTGACTGTGCAGTTTTTACTATGCAGTAGCATTGACAAATGGATTTTCTGTGACACGACTACTGCACAATAGTGTTGCATCATGTTTGCTGCCACGTCATGCACCTGCACAGTAGTCTTGAGCTACTGTGCAGTCAGTGTCTTGTGTAGACAAGGCCACTGTAAAGTAAAGCTTTCTTACTGGCAGCTGCACACAGTAACCTCAGTCTTTGATCTTTACTTCACTATGGGCAGATCTACACATGCGCTTTACTGCGCATTAAACTAATCTAATCTGCAGTAAAGCATCACTGTCTACACAGGCACAGCAGTTACTGTTCAGTAGATTAATTTAAAGCACCATTTGCTAATAGATACAGATACAGGAGGGGGAGAGGGAGAGGCAGGGGAGCTGTCTCCGGCGGTCTACCCGGCTTGGAGCTGGCCCCCAGAGCTGGGGACAGCTCCCCTCCAACCCCTAGAGCTGGGCCTGATCTCCTTTCCCCAAGCCAGCCCAGGTCTGGCCCTAGAGGCCCCTGTCAGCCCAGGGTGGGGACCAGGGAAGCCTGGGATTGTCCAATTTCTGGCAACTATTTAGGATTCAGGCTCTGCCCCTAGAATGACAGCATATGGAATCTGCTAAAGATACTTTCCCTGAGCACAAGGCAGTGTTACTGTGAGTTTAAGGGGGTTGTGAGGTGCTTCTCTTTCCTTTTTGTGGTGGAGGGGGAAGTTTTCTGCTTCCAATCAGGGGCAACCTTTAAGTGACAGAGGGAGGGAGAAGAGCTATCAAAATACCACCAATAAATCAAAACCAAAGTGATACACAAAGAACAAGTGACAACTGAGAATTAAGTTTAAATTCTTTATAGACAAGTAGCATTGTTCAAATGGTAGCAGGTATCTTGCCTTACAGGAAGTTGTCACTGAGAGTGGTGTCCCAGAAGACTTCTTCCATCTTGACTCTGCTGTGGTCACAGAGAGGGGTAATAAGTGCACAGGAGGACAGGGCAGTTCCAGAGATCCAATGTCTCCTTCTCCAGGAGACTGAATGTCTCCACTGCTCCTTCTCTGAAACCAATGTCTCCCACTTTTATAGCCTTCTTGCTGGTTATAACATTAGCTTCTTCTGCAGTCTGTATCCTCTGTAACATCCTTTATGTGCTTCAACAAAAGCTCCCATTCCTGTCCCCATTGTTTATGTCCCTTGCCATTTCTGGGCAAGCTCTGAATGGCCACTGAACTCTCAGCATCTGAAACTCAACCTTGGTTTTAAATAACCACCAGCTCTCCATATATAGCCATATGAGTTGCTGCACAAGCTTTTATATTAAAGAGGAAGGGATTAAAAACAGGGTTTGAATTACACTTTAACTCTTGGGGGAGGTGGGCATCAGAGGTGGCGGTGATGGCAGAACAGGCTCCAGGCAGCTGCAGCAAAAAGCACCCAGCAGCGGCAAGGGGGGCAGGGTGCTTTTCCCCAGTGCTAAACAGCAGTTTCTGCCCAGCAGTCGGGGTGGGGAGGCTCAACCCCTCCAGAGTCCCATCCCCCCCAGTAATTTGAACCCTGATTTAAAATAGTTTATGCTCTCCCAGCGTATCTAATTCATAAAGATATTGGACAGGTCTGCTCTTAGACTTTATGAACTAGTTTGTGGGCACATCTACATGTGCCATTAAGGGGCAGCAGTAAACTTCAGATCTTATTGCTCTGCCATTTATTGTACCTGGGAAGCTCCCTGGCATGCATCTAAGATAGGCTGCAGCAGTCCCAGCAATGGGGGACGCAGGGTATCAGCCTGCCAGCCCAGGGATGCTCTGACTGGGCTCAGTGTGCTGCAGAGGGCCTGGCTGGAGCATGAGGGTGCTTCACTGTGGGGCTAGCTGGCAGGTAGCCCCTGAGCTGAAGCACCCTTGTGCCCCAGCCAGCCAGCCAGCAGCTACATGTGTGCTGCTGGGCATGAAAAAACTCTGCTGCCGGTTAGGACTTGTATTTACATGTCCTACCTTGCGGCAGATTGTATTGGTTTCGTGCATCCAAATAGGGGTGCATGTATAGATGCTGAGATGTTTACAGTGCGGTTAATGAGGCAACTGCACAGTACACGTCTCGTGTAGACACACCCAGTGTGCAGAAAGAGAAATGAACAGTTTTAAATCTGACAGAGAGAAATGTCTCGCTTGGGATTTGCATAAGCAGCAACATAATTATATGCCTGCAACTCAATTAGAAAAATCATTTTCCTGTAGGGAGCAGTGACTCAACCACCAATGAGCAAACTTCATTGCTTGGGGAAATGGCTGAAGAGCTGTTTTCCTACTCTTGTTAGATACCACTGGAACATCCATAAAATGAGCACTTCAAACACAGTTCTCCTGAAACAGCACCCATGTTCAGAGATTTCTTCCCGTTATTAGATAGCAGTTTAATACATGCATACCAAAACACTGTTTTATGTGAGACAGAGAGCTGGGCAACCACCACCCCACACAAAATTTGTTATTACTGTTAAAAAATGGAATGAAACAAAATAGATCAGAGACTCCGACGTTCCTAAAGGTATATATACAAATGAACATAATCTTCTCATGGTTCATTGTTACTGGAAAATCATAGCAAAGGCTTAGGTGGTAGAAGATCTACCAGATTTTGTAGCGTAGAAAATAGTTATCTTTGTTTTATAATTAGGGATAGCTGAAATGCTTTCAACATATTTTTTCTCTCTTCTCTCTCTTCATCAGCTTACAGCTGATTTCAGGAACTTCATTTTTATAGAAGATCTATATATGAATTCTTTTGCTGAATGTAGTTGGAGCATACACAATGTCCTGATGCTTACTGCTTTCAGAAGTTTTGATGATATTCAAATAAAGAAAATGAGTACTTAAGTAGCTTTGCTGTAAATTCAGTGGAAATCATCACCATTTGAGGGAATCACTGCAGTGCCCCAACCATGGCCATAACTTGAACAAAACTGTAGTATATTAAAGTCTCTGAATCAATGTTTTTTTCCCCCCCTCAGATCTCTCCTGGAAGTACAAGTCTCATTTGATTTGCCTGTTATTTTTTTCTCACCTTAGTGACTTGTTTTATACTGGAACAATACTTTCCTCTAGAAGATACTATATTTCTTGGAGTTATCCATCAATGCTGTTACAGTATGAAATAAAAAGTCCTCCATGTTTAGTGACTGTATTAGTGTTTGTATATATTCTTACTATAGGATAATAAATCTGTGCATAAGACATTTTAGATCTACTGTATGCTTCTGAAGCTTATAGACATATCTGAGGAGTCTGGATACTGAATTTTGCAATAGTTGTTCTAGGTTCTAGTTTTAGCAATGTTTTACAATTCACTATTAAAGTTCTGACAGATCCTACATGTAACACTTTTCATCATATGAGATCCCAAAAGACAACTGTTCAGATGTAAGGCATATGACAACTATTCGGCAAGTTCAAAGCCTGTTCTTGTTTAATATGTATCTTGGACTACAAAGAAGCCTTCGGGGCTGAAGTGTTTTCAGTATATTGATTACTTCAGCTGTACGTTTTCTCTTCCATTGACTGACCGGAAGCAATTGGGAGGCATGTTAAAGCAGGGATGAAAGAGAGCTGGCTGAGGTAAAAACTGCAGACCACAAATGGTATTTGTACAAAGAGACAGCAGAGATTTGCATTTCAAGGAAGCCAACCACCATTAATAACACAAGACTACAATATCTATGCCTGACTAGCCATGTCTTTGGTGGATTTCACTGCCACTATTCATTCCTTTTGTCAATTCAGGTTTAAGCTATTGCAATATGTCCTGGGTGAAACTAATTTTTAAATGACTAAAACAACTGGAAAGTGGGCAGACAGACTTGCAAAATTAACCTACCACTTCATGATTTCACTGCAACCAAAAAAAAATCTTTTCCAATGTGAAAAGAAAATCCAAGGAAAAAAATAAAGAAAAACAAGACCACTTTTATTTTAGAACTAGTGTTATAACTGTGATAGTTCAGGGAGGATAAGATTTGTGATGTGATATAATATCTTTAATCAGACCAACTGTATAGTTAAGAGCAATGTCAGACAAACTTTTGAGTACTAAAGACCCTTTCTCTGATCTTGGAAAGAGACAGATATTTTTGTCATCATCATCATTAATCCCTCGATTCAAGGATGATCTCTACCATGGCTCACTAATGAGTCTTGAGGTGACTAAAGAGTCCTATTCTCGAGCCACAGATCCATCCACAGAAGTTGCAGGTCTTCTGTGGGGAAGAGTAGGCTGTAGGTTGGGATTCCTCTCCTCCTGTCTCTGCTCTCTCTTCTTTGCTTTGAGGGCATGATGCTTCATCTTGAAATGGGCGGGTGCTTGGATGAGGTTGTGGCGCCATTGGAATTGGCTGGCAGCCAGCTCCTCCCAGATCTTGATGTCATTATTTATTGCTTGAGGTGTGCCTTCACTGTGTCCTTCTAGTGTTTCCTCTGGCCATTGTGAAATCTCAGGCTGTGACTAAGATGGGAGTCGAAGGCCTGTTTTCATAGATTTCATAGACATTTGGGCTGGAAGGGACCCCAGAGGATCATCGAGTCCAGCCACCTGCCCCAGGGGCAGGAAGTCAGCAGGGATCTTAGGATCCCAGCAAGATAAACATCCAAATGTGTTTTGGCAGTTGAAAATCAGGCATCTGCACATGATGTTCACTCTGGTGAAGTTGGTGCTTCAGGATCACTGAATCAATACTGGTATCACTGAATCAATCACTGAATCAATCACTGAATCAGCACTGCTGCTGCTGCTTCCCCAACTCTCTTAAGGCAGCATTATTCAGGTGTCCTTGCACTTGCTGCTGCTGCAGGAACAATGCTGTGGAGCTGTTCTTGTTGCCAGGGGTGCAAACTCTGTGGGGGTGGGGGGGCAATTCTGGCACACCTCCTAATTGGCACCCAGGGCTGTTGCCCCTCTCACTTACCTTTTGTTATGCCACTGAATAGTAGCCTGTGTTGAATAAGGTAACACACATTTAGCATAAGATGAACTTGAAGCAACTAGGGTAGCTGTCAAGTGTGTAACTTGTTGTTTGATGTTTTAAAAACAGCTTTCTCATTAGTCTAAAGCAAGACTAATTAAAATAAATTGGGAAGTTATTTAAATGTGTCATGGTTTTCTTTTGGACTTGTGACTCAGTTGTAAAAAATGAAATATTCACTTGGCTTGGTGTGAGTATTTACTTCACAAATCAGTTTTTTCCTGTGCTGCTCTGATAGAAATATAACTTTTGGTTTAGGGGACTGCAGTTTTTCTTTCTTTTTTATGGACACTTCAGGTTTTGGTTCTTAACTCAGGTGCAGAAAAACTCAATTCTTTGCTCCTTTTCTTGAAAATAAAATCATTACTAGTATTATTTTCCTTGCCAATTTCTCTTCTCTTTCTATCTTCTCTTTCTTTGGGCATTTCTGCCAGAGACAGGCCCTATCCACGTGCCCCTACCAGTTGTGCCCTGTAACAAGGAACCCTAACCCTGTTACTCTGCTGAGTGAACAAGCGAGAGAGAGAAAAAATAGAGATTAGAGCAGGTGATCTGTGAGGGAAAGAACCACATCAGGGGTCCTGAGGTCCTGCCTCTTTAAGGGGAAGGAGCAGCAGGAACAGGGGCTGCCCCATAATTAGGAGATTAAAGGCTACTGGACTGGCAGGAGAAACCAGGAATTGCTGGGGAGAAGGTGCTCTCCTGGGCTGGGGAGCACGGGCTCTGCGTGGGGGGCAAGGGGCACAAGCAGGGCTGAGGGGCTGTTGTAGGGGGACCCACACAAAACAAATACACAAGATCACAGGGAGTATCAGAACATGTATTTATTGTCACCAGGTTTACAATTTTTAGAAAATCTGGTATTTACCATAAAAAGGGCAACATTTATGATGATGATTAACTATACTAATATGCAGGGCATCCTGCCATGAACCCCCCTGCCCTCGTTTTCTTTTTTTGGCATGCTGGCACTTTGGCACCTTCCAAGGTAGGCATTGTTGATTTTTTCATCACTCTGTCCAAAAAATGTTGCCTACCTTTGGTGTAAGGAGTGGTCAGAGCCATTTAATTAGCCCATAAGGCAATGCCCTGGGGGACATATAGGCCAGGAGGGCCCAGCTTGCATGAGGAAGGGATTTAAGGCTAGCAGGGTTTGAAAAAGGAACCCACTGGCAGACTGTAGGACTGGGGTGGATTCTAGGACCCTTAGGCAGTTTCCCTTTAAAAACCCAATCAATTACATAAAGGCATGGTAGGTGAACATTATTGGGAAGGTACCTTACAGCAAGAGACAAGCAAGTGCCATTCAGCCACCAGGTTGGCATCATGGGTGCCCTGGGACCTAGTCATGTTACACTTCCCAATTTGAAACCTGTAAAGATCAAGTTGTGGCAGGAAAGGGGTAGGAGGAAATCCTTACCATCTATAAAAGGGGAAACAGGAGAACAATGTGTTCAAATATTTAAAGACAAATATTCTCAACCATTAAACACGTTTTAAACCTGCATCCCTGGTGATCATTGCCCAACCTAAGGGTGAAGTTACATGTTACACTTAGACCATACTAAATCTGTGATTTCACACTGTTAAGCACTGTTAACGTTAAAACATGCTGTGAGCAGTTACATCTTAAGGGTTGACACCATTTTTTGCCTTCATAGCTCTGACTTGCCACTAGAGGGCTGGTCAAGAACTAGGTGTGGCTAGAAACCAGGACACTAAGGTAGATTTACCATATTTCCAGGTCCAAAAAAGGCGACACCTGTAATGCTGGGGTGGGGTGCACATGAGAGGAGTATGATGGAAGGGCAACGACATGCCAGTGCCCTGCCCCTGCCCATTCTTCACTGCCAAGGCACAGCCCCCCAATCCTGCTGCTGACCCTCACTCCCAACCCACTTACCCTAGACCTGCTAGTGCCCCTCAATCCCAAACCGCAGTATCCTGCCCCCCCAGGCCATGATGGTGCCCCTCACTCCCACCCCACAGCCCCCCCACATCCTTGTTGGTGCCCTTCAATCCTGACCTGTAGGCCCCTGGCACTGCCAGTGCCCCACACTCCCAACCCACAGTCCCCTGCCCCCCCAGTACCCCTCACTCCCAAACCACAGCACCCCCCAGACCTGCTACTGCCCTTCACTCCTGATCTACAGCCCCACCCCACACCCTACCAGTGCCCCTCACTCCCAACCAGCAGTCCTCTGCCCCTTCCGCTCTACCAGAGGGGCCCCAGCTGTCCCCATCCTAGTGCAGTGGCTCTGATTCATTCAGACAGCAGTAGAGTCTGTCCAGCCCCAGCGCAGGCTGGAGGGAAGGGGAGGGGAGGCTTGTGGCACCCCCTGCCCTGGGATGGGGTTGCCATGCCATGCCAGGCAACCTGACCATAGCCTCCCTTCCCAGTCTTTCCCCCCAAGGCAGCATCTCCTGGCCACTCAGCCCCTGCGAGCACAAGCACTGGCCCCTGTGCTCCCAGCCTAGCCATGGAATTCTCCGCTACCCCTTTCCCCCACTGGAGGGGCAGGCAACCTCCCCCATCACAGCCCCAGCCCCAACCCCAGGCCCCCTGCCCTAACCAAATGTCTGGGAATTTGCTTTGCTTTGCTGGTGGCAGCAGGGAGCACCACACGGGTCTTTGTGCACCTCCACAAACTTTAGTTCAAGTGGTCCTACCACCATTTTTAAGCATGGGGACACTGATACATGAGACGCACAAGGATCCTGGAGTGCAGTAATTGCCATGCTCCAGCAGACATGCTGGAATTACAGCATGTTGGAGCAGCCTCCATGCTTGTGTACTGGCACCCCTAGTCTCTATCCCTGCTGAGGGGAGGAAGACTAGGAGCAGTGCATTCTGGGATGCTGGAGGACTGCAAATTGCACTTTTTATCTCTGTGGACTAGACTAAAGTTACCCTAACATGAGGTAGGTAGCATAACCCAAATTCAAGATATTCAGAGGGCACTTAATACTAATACTTCACCTTAATGTGAAGGTGCCTTTAGCATGGTGTAAGTGTAACATGTAACTTTACCCTAAGACACCAAAATTCAAACACTGCAGTTTATATGATTTAACAAAATCAGAGAGGGAATCTGTACTAGATTTAGGATTAGCCCATTGACATTATATTGAGCTGCCCCTCATAGTGTTAAGAGGTCATGCTGAATACATAGAGGAGGACCTGGCAGGTGCCTATTAGGGAGGTTCCAGTAGCAAGGATAGCCTGTGTGGCACTACACACAGGAAATCACTTACTTAGTAGTTTAATTTTTGTTCTAAAATATTAGAATGCTAAACACCATGGTAATGACATTCCACTCTAATTCCTCAATACCATCATCTTGGTAGCCTCATTATTTTCTCAGTGACTGGTTTTTTAGAAAAAAAAACTGAGACAAGAGAGAGACTTTTAATTTAAAAACTCTCTTAATATAACCTTCCCATTTCATTCTCCTTTTCCTCTCATTCATAGTCCCTCTGACTCAATTACTCTTCCATCACAGCATGTGATAAAACAATGGGAAGCAGAGCTTGCTTCTATAAAGTCATAAAATTTTGTACTGCTTTGTTCATAAGTAGATATCCAAGTAAATCACTGGTCTCCTTCCAGGTTGAACATTTCTTGTTTGTCTCCTCTTTGTAGGGCTTATCAGAAATTTGGTTAGTAGGTTTTGTTTTGGGTTGGTTTGGGGTTTTTTTTGGGGGGGGGTCTGGAGTGGGGATTCTTTGACAGTCTGGGTATGTCATCTGGGATTAGTGTATTATTGCCATAAACATTGATACTTTAGGTTCACATGCTTTAAAATTACTGTCTAATGTCTGTAGCACTAACTGTATAGATTTACAAAACTATGTTCAATCGAAAACAAAATTCCTGCTCTAAAAGACTCCAGTATAAATTGAATATAAAATATACACTGGACTCATTTTAAAAATGCTGATGTTTCTTTGTCTGGTAGAACATAATATATCTCCTTGCTGTTGTTGTTAACCTGATGCATTTGAAATTCTCTTCAGTTTGTCAAACACTGCTGCTCTGAGCATAAATCTTTGTGTAACTTAGGGAGGCAAAACCTATGTGACCTTTATTTTTAGAAATCAACAAATCAAAGGCAAGATCTCTCTCAGAGAATGGTATGTGTGGTGTTCATATGTGTGTCTCCTCTGAAGTTACAGTTGCAAATGAATATAGTTATCACCGCTACCTTTGCATCGGGTAAGAATTTATCTCTCTGGACACTGACAGAAGTGCAATTTGCTGTGTGACTGGCCTCCTGAAAGTGATCTAAAGCCATGCCCTGACAGAAGTGCGTGGCTTCAGAGTGCATTAAAAATACCCGACGGTGTGATAAATTAACCCTTATCTAATGAGGGCTTAGATGAAGATGCTCCAAAGCAGAAAGACTTCATAAACTTTTATCAGTCCCTGTGTGTGACCAGGGCTGGCCTGACACAGCCAGCCCTACTCCCAGTGCTATCTGCAGGATGGGAGAGGGAAGAAGGGACAGGAGAGGGAAATGGAGGGGGATGGATAGATTGGAGTCCCTCACCTCCTTGCTCCCCCAGTCCACTCCCCCTCCAGCTTAGGCTGGGCAAGCCCCAGCCCTAAGCTCCCTCCCCTCTCTTCTCTGCCCCTTCAACAGAGCTGGGAAGCAGGGGCGGGGCAAAGGGAGAGAGGCTACAGGCAGGCAGCTTCTCTCTGCTGGATTGGCTCCAAAGTGGAACTTGATCCTCCTCCCTCTCCCCACAAAGCAAACAATGAATATCTGTTGGGTTGGGGGAGAGGGGGTGTCACTCTAACTCATGGCACTTTCTGTGAAGTGCCATGAGTTAGAGCAGGGAACTGCATCTCTGTTAGTGCCCTCTATTTAAAGGTATTGTATATAACAAACTTATGATTATAAGTTACATAAACTGGAAGGAAAAATCTGAAACCATAATTAAAACTAGTATAGCTGGTGGGGGGGGGAAATCACTATTTAGCTTATATAACTATTAGTCAGTTGTGGGTGTAATTTCAAATTCCACCATTGATAGCTTTCCTTTTCCCCTCCCTCCTGTCCAACACATCATATAATGGAATAAAGAACTGAAAAGTGTTAAAGGTGTCTACAGCCATTAGCATTTGAATATGATCTTCATTATCTCTCTTCATGGAAAAAAGCACTGCAGAGTAACAGAACCTGGATAAAAGTTGCTCCAAGTGCAGGAAGCACCCTTGACTTGTCAAGTGATGCACAGATTCTAGCATAGCAACAAGCCTCTCCAAGCACTATTTGAGCTACATGCCTTCTGGTTGCTGAGCGATTCCTCTTCAGTTCTGTGAGCACAGTAACACTCTAGCATTGACCTCTGCCTTTGAATTAGCAACAATCCTGTTTGTTCATGATGGATCAAGTACCTTAATCACCTTAATCTTTGTTTAGGAATATAGGTCAGTTCATATTTCCAGCTGAGGATAAATCATAACACCAGCCTTTGTAAAATGTATGCTGACTGGCAGCAACCTGTAATCTATTCCAAGGCATCATCTGGTTGTATCTCACTTGCCTGATATGGGATAAACATCCAGTAACTTTACCATATATTCTGCTCACACTTAAAGACTATTTAAGCCTCCAAGACATAAAGGAACATTCCATTGTTCTATACCAGAGATAGGCAACCACTGGCACATGTGCCAGGGCATGACAGTGGGGAAGGGGCCAGGGCTGCACTTCCACAACAAGAATCAGGCCCCTTGTGGCTCCCCTGTCATCCACCCTGGCACACCAACATCTTACTAGTTGAGATTGTGGGTGTTTTTGGCACTCTGCCCCAAAACATTTTCAACCACTGCTCTATACAGAACTTGTACAGCCTCCCTACTTTTATCACATCATCATCTTCACTAACATGATTTCCAAAACAGATCAGGTACAGCTTTTCTATTTCACCTATACAACTAGCAGTTTACTACCAGTGCAGTCACCAGCATTCCCTTAATGTCCATAAAGATCCCCACATTATCACACATGCAAAGGAACATAACTTCTCCAAACCTACACTGGCATGGTCCACAGTATCACTGTAAAACTGCAAGGCATATCAGTGAGTTTTAATGCCTACCTATTACCAAGTGTAAAATAGTACAAAACTGCCAATTGCTGAATGTATTTGATTTGCCAATTGCAAAATATAATTTTCACTGCAAATCAACCCACTCAGGTATGGTTTTACTGATGCAGTATATAATTTGAGGATACTTTATTCCCTTAGAGGACCTACTATTCATTTAATCATCCATTCATTCACTGTTATTGCTCTTTGAATGTCTACAAGGAAATGCAACACTTAAATCATTGGTACAACATGTACTTGAAGGGTAAGCTCTTCAGATAGGGATAATAATTTTGTTCTGTTTGTACATTGCATGTTACAATGAGGCCATAGCTTGTAAGTAAGGTTCTTAGACTGCATCAATAATAAAAAAAATCTGTCATGCACTGAAATAGTTTAATATAGTCTCTAATATACACTAAGGGACAGATTTTTAAGATACTTGGGTGTCTACTGTAGAGGGGCCTCTGTAGTCCCCATTATGAGAAAGTTGAAGGGCCCTTGAAGGGGGATGAAACAGACTGGGAGCCCCTGCCCTTAGGGCCTCAGCAGTATAGGGAGTAGATCTGCTCTAACAGTGGAGGCGAACAGAGCCCCTTTCAGAGAACACCAGAGAAGCTAACACAGAGAGGTTATCTGGATGGGTAAGGTACATTAAAAGACATTGCAGAGGGGAAAACCAGGTATAAGAAACCTTATACCGGGGGAAGCTGAGGGGTCTTGGCTGTAAGAGGCAAGGCTTCTCACCCCAGGGTGACCCATTAGTAAAACATCAAGGTCTGGCAGCTGAACAAAACAGGGAAACAGAACAAGGGGGAGGACCTACTTGGTACAGGGAACCTGAGGTCAGCGCTGCATCCAGAGAAGGGCCCGGGGTCACATTACAAGACAGGTAAGCCCATAATAGGATTTTCAAAAACATCTGGGTACCTAAAGTCTAGTCAAGAGGCGTTATTTTAATCAATAGAAATAAATGGACTGATCTTCAAAGCCCCTAAATAACTTTAAAGTTTGACATTGAAACCTCATTCTGTAAATCCTGAGGAAGAAAATACTTCAGTTCATCTGTAAGTGCTTCACATCCTTTTTTTGGCTCTTTTCTCCCTCACATCTGTGACTATGTTGTTTAGCATCAATAGGGACCCCAACATTAACTGGCCATTTCCACTTCAGTGCAAAGGCCTTGCAAATTTGTACAGGCGGTGAAGGTGTATGTTAAGAAAACAAAGCATTCTTTTGACTAAACCCCTGGGGTTCATATGTTGGCCTTAGATACTTCTTCTGAAGGGGTCTGTGAGGTTTTATAAGGTGTTAAAAAGGAATGAAAGGACTGTGCAGCTGCTGTCACGTATTTAGAAATAAAATTGTATATTATGAACAACTTATTCACATTGCACAAATGTGAATTAACTCTTTAAAACCTTATTGGCTGCTACTTTCTCCGTGTTTATATTAATCATCCCACTGCCTTACACTTGGGAAAAACTTGTATGGTAGAGAAAAATAAGCAGGCTTGTGATCTGTAATTTGCTATCATCTGAGAAACACTTATTTAAAAATTTTGTTCTGAATCTCTACTGGGCAATCTTTATTAGCCCTATGCTGCACCTTGCCTCATTCAGTCCCAAATGTAGTTTTGCTTACTGCAGAAAAAAAAATCAGGCATTTGAGCATGGATCGTCATAGGCATAAGAGAACTTCTCTTCTAAATTACAGGCTCTTTGTATTGTTATTCATTTGTTTCAACTACGAATACAATAGGGCACCAGTATGTAGGAGCTAACTCAGTAAGACAGATGCTTTTTGAGCCAAAAGAGGACACAGCTGTGAATGGTGTTGATGAGCATGTTGAGGTGTCAGTGACTTCTGAGTGTTCCTTCGTAACAGGAGTGGTGGCTCCGCATTATGCTGAAATGATTTACTATTACAGAACACCAAAAAGCCTGTCTGAGGGCCTTGTTACATGCTATACTTTGAGCTACTCAAATGTTGATCAGGGTTAGTGCTAGCTCAAGTTTGGAACAGTCGCCTGATGAGGCTAAAAACCTTCTCTGATTGCCCCTGACCTGCACAGCTCTGAGTTGCCACTAGCGGGTTGATGAACCAGGACAGTCTTCTATCCCTGCTCTAGGAGGGGGTTTGGGGAGACATGGGTTGGGGGATGGGGACAGGAACATGAAGCTGGGAGGCTTGTTTCCTAACTTCCCCATCCTGCCTTGCCCCTACTCCTGGACCGGTCTGTGCCCTGCAACCTGGCTGGCCAGCCTCCACAGTGTCAGGAGTGGCTGTGAGAAAATGTATATTAACTGCTTGTTACAGCAGTTTTTCTGAAATTTTCAAGGCTGTTTGGTGGCTGCCAGCCAGGGCTCTCCCCCACTCCCTAGGGCTTAGGACAGGCCAGAGGGAAAGGTTAAAGGAATAAGCCAGGGGCTGTCAGGAAAATAATGTGCCTCTACTGGCCACTCTCACCACGGGTGGCAGGGGTGGGGGGAGGGGAAGCAAGAGGGCAGGAAGCTGCAGCTGCAGTCCCCCTGCTGTGGCTGCAGTCCCTGCCATTTCACTGAATCCAGCCCAATCCAGCCCTCTTCCTTGTTCCCCTGCCTCCCCCCTCCCCCCACCTCCAGTTTCTGGACTGGTCCATGGCCTGTGATCTGACTAGCCAGTCTCTAAGCAGTGCTGAGTAAACAGGCACTATCACTTCCCATGACTTGCATCTAATGCTTCTATTGATGCATCCCAAAACTATATTCGACTTTTTTGCAGCTGCATCATGCTGCAGACTCATATTGAGGCTGTGGTCTACCAAGACTCCCAAGTCCTTTTCCATAGAGTTTTCACCCAGACAGGTGTCACCCATTTTGTATTTGTGTTTTTGATTATTTTCCCCAAGGTGTAGCACCTTTCATTTGTCCACACTGAACTTCATCTTGTTAAGTCTAGCCCAAATTTCCACTCTGTTGAGATCCTTCTGAATTGCCCTCCTAACCTCCAATGTGTTCACAATCTTTCCCAGTTTCATGTCATCCACAAAATTCCTTAAGAAACTTTCTGTGTCAGCATCCAAATTGTTAATAGACATGTCAAACAGAACCAAGCCCAGGACAGACGCCTGTGGGTCTCCACTCGAAACCTCCTGCCATTCTGACCTTGTCAAAAGCCTTGCTGAAGTCTACATACACTGTATCTACAGCATCCCCTTCCTCCATCAAAGTAGTCATGCTGTCAAAGAAGGTGATCAGGTTTCTTTTACACAATTTTTTTTTCAGATTTGTTTGTCCTCTGGATGCTCGGAAATGGCCTTCCTTTGGATATGCTCCAGTAACTTCCCAGGTATTGAGGTGAGGCTAACCTATAGTTCCCTAGGTCCTCCTTCTTGTCTTTTTTTTAAAAGGGGAACTACACTGACCCTTTTCCAGTCCTCTGGTACCTGTCCCATCTCCTGCGATCTCAGGAAGATCATCACCAGGGGCTCTGTGATCTTCTCTACCAGTTCCTTCAGGACCGTGGAAAGAAGCTCACCCAGCCCTGCTGACCTGAATTGATTCTAAACTAACAAAAGCTCCTTAACTTTCTCTCTTGTTATCTCCTCCCTCGGCTTGCCCCCTATTAGGTGTATGGCAGCTTAGACAGCTCTCAGGAATGGCTGGCACACCCATGGAGCACGTGGGCTGCTCTTGAAAACTACCTATGGCTGCACTATTGTTTCCTTTCACTAGAAGACTATCTGGCAGTGAAAGATGCCATTGATGGTGCCCTGAAGTAGGAGCCTGTTCCAGTGCAGATGTCATGCCCAAAGAGCATCATTGCTTGCACTGAATGCCAGCCTCACCAGCTTCACCCTACCTCCTTGAGTCACATGCCTCGTGTCCTGAAAGATAATACCATGTAGGATAATACTGCACCATGTCCCTGAGGTCTGCTAGACAGAAATGACACCTAGAAAGATGACCGCATACTGTGCTTCCAAACCTTGGACTGTCTTAGGCCATGGGAAGAGTCAGACCATGAGAAGGGGCAGGAATGCAGGACTTCATGGGTGTCTGCAAATAAAACCCTTGACTTGCTTCTTACTGTGCCACATTTATATCCCAAGATGGTGAGGAATTTGAGTGTTGGAGGAGGATAGGTTCTTTGGACAGGGAGAGGGACTAGAGGGGAAGGAAAGGAGGTTGGTTCCCAAGTGCAGCCAGCAGCTTTCCCCTGCTGGGGCTTGGACTGTAATGCCAATACCTCAGTAGCCTAGACAAGAATGCAAAGCTGCCCACCCCCAAACTAGGGCCCAGAGACACCCCAACCCAAAAATACCCCTCCCCAAAAACCCAAGCTCCCATCCACCACATTTCAAAACTCCCAAGTACAACACCAGCCATCCTTTTCCACACCCAAGCTTCAATTTACCTGTAAGGTTTCCTGCTGAGTTCTGGATGTTCACCACATCTGAGCTGCCCCATCCTGTCCCTGGTCTGCCTCCCGAGTCTCCTGAGTCCCTGGTTTAGCAATAGGGCCCAGGAACAGGGTGACAGAAGACAGTGAGTCCTCAAACCAGTCATGTAGGGTAGCAGGCATCTGCTGAGAGGAGGCTGACTCGGCTACCCACCTCTTTCTCATCACAGCAGACCAGCCCCATGGTGTTGCACCGCACCATGTGGTGAAGAGCATGGTCCCTCTTCAGGGTCTCAGTGAGCTCATCACAGAAGGGGATCAGGATCCTGGCTGTCCCAAATACCCTTTTGGCATCCCTGCCTCTCACATACAGGGATTTTAGGGATATTATTTTGGTCCAGATCTAAAGGCAGTCTCATGATGCCCCCATGCCATGATCTGCACCACAACCCTTTCATAGCCAGCCTGATTTTGCCTGTTGCCTTTGGTCCCCCTTGAAGTAGTAGCAGTGATCCTCTCTTCTCTCCAGATTGTGATGAGGTCCAGTACTTCACTGTGGTTCCAGTTAGATGCTCACCTAATGGGGTCTCCAGCATCCTTTGTCTCATGCTGGAGAAGATGGCTGAGCTGGAGGCTAAGGAGAAGTTTCTGCTTGCTAGCTGAATAGCTGGCACATGCTCTGCAGGCTGTTTGCACAGGTT
>NW_017728912.1:37879979-37902465 GCF_001723895.1 Crocodylus porosus
CAGGTGCCCAGTGGGGTGGGGCTCCGGTCACCACTGCACATCACAGCGAGGGACACAGCCTCCCCCAGGCTGCTGTATCCCCAGTGCTCCCTGCCACTCATGCACAGCCCCTGCTCTTACACAGCACAGAAGAGAAGCCCCACATGCTGGACCCAGGTGCCTTCTCCACTGGGACTGTGCAGCACAAGAGAGAAGTCCTGCAGGCTGGAGCCCATTGCCTTCCCCACCAGGGCTGCGCTGCATGGGAGGGAAGCCCCAGGTGCCTTCCCCTGGGTGGCAGAGAGGCAGGCAGCCCTGGCCCATGGGGCTTCTCTCCTGTGCTGTGCAACCACGGCAGGGAAGGCATCTGGCTCCAGCATGTGGGGCGTCCCCCCTGTGCTGTGTGAGTGCAGGGGCTGCATGTGAGTGGCAGGGAGCACCAACAATACAGACAGCCTGGAAGAGGCTGCGCCCCTCACCCTGATGTCCTGCACTGGTTGGAGCCATGTCCCACTGGGCACCTGCGCCCTGAGTGCCCCACCTGCTGCTCCTGGCACTGCCACCACCTGCCAGAGCTGTGTGATATAGGGGAATATAGGAAGGTCCCCGTATCTCCTCTCATCTCCTTCACACCCACATGCTGACCACCCCAGCTCCACACTGCCACTGTCCCCCTGATCAGTACCCCAGCCCCACACTCTGGGCTCCCTCCCAGCTGCAGCCCCACCCCCGCTGCTTCCCTAACTGGTGCCTGGAGGCAGAAGGAGACCGGGGAAGCAGAGCAGGCCCCTGGGGGATGCAGCAGCAGCAGCAGCAGGCCCCCTTGGAAGCTGCATGCTGGCCAGGCGGGCCTCTTCCACCCACAAGGGTGGGAGCAAGGCAGTAGGGTGTGTTTGGGGGGTGGGTGCACACATGGATGCTTCACTCCCATCCTTGTGGGCAAAAAGGCTGGGTGGGGCACAATTTTTGGCAGGCTCCTGAGGGCCAGATGAAAGTGCTTGGCAGGCTGAATGTGACCCATGGGCTGTATTTTGCCTGCCCCTGCTTTAATGAAACATAAGCTGAATAACACAGATCAGAGGTCCTGGGATGTTACCCAGAGCCACTATTACCTTGGAGTAGCGTAACTTTAAGTCGCTGAAAGAGTGCTCAAAATTAGTTTCAAGTGTTGATATGTAGATAATCCAGGGGTTAAAAACTCCAGGAGATATCTGAAATTAAGGTGTAACAAGGCCCCAATAACCTACTGAGAAGTGGATCAATCTTTTCTGGAGATTTCTACCTCTTTATATTACTGCTTGGGGACTCGATTACAAATGCTCATGATCTGTGGGGAATGCTATAGATAATACACAGAGAAGTGTAGTGATGGTTTACAGAGCTCATGCCTGATCATAACCAAACTTTGTGGTGTTAGCATTCCTGTTAATTTTATTCTGCCTTAATTTTTAGAAGGGGGCTAATACATACTTCTGCATACAATCATTGTCAGTTTATGGAACATTTTGATTATATCAATGACCCAATATTTTTCACAAAGTAGCACACACAGAAGCTCAGAACCACAGAAGAATAAATTCTAGATGCTACTGTGCAGTGATAACAGCTGATAACCCCCACCCTCATTCATGGATTTGTGAAGTACTGCACTGAGAGATCCAGGGATGGTTTTTTTCTTCGCAACAGAACATGTGTAGTTGTTGCCCAGCTGGCTGTGGCACAAGGGTACTTTGGTGTGGGGGTTGCCTGCCAGCTAGCCTTGCATTGGAGCACCCAGCCAGCCCCTCCACAGCATGCTGAGCTGGATCAAACCAGCCCCAGGTTTGCAGGCTGACATCCCAGACCCTCTGCCAGCCAGAACTGCTCCAGCTCTCCTCAACATGCTTCAGACCTGGGTGCCATGTATACACATGTACTTGGGAGCATTAAACTCCAGGACAAGTACCAGAGTTTATTGCTCCTCATTAAAATGTGCATGTAGATGCACCCTCAATGAACCAAAATACAATTCAAAGGCATGTGAAAAAACTGAGGTCAATATTCACTGAACCAATCTCGTGACACCCTTAAAACAGTCATCTTGGAGCAAAAAGTTCACCTTTGCAGAATAATTTTATTAAATAATGGAAAGCTTTTGTTTTTGGTAGGGTACAGACAGGAACAACATGTTAATGGTCATGTATAAAAAGGAGGAATAGATCATTTAGTCCTGTCAAACTTATCCACTTTCAAAAATACAAATAAATTCAGTGATCAAAGTGCCACAGAGGGAGCATTTTAACAGACTCTTCATCTGTTCTCAAAGCAAACTGATCAATAATGTTTCTTGTATTGCAGTTGTTCTGATTCCTTCCTATGAAAGCTGCATGTTCCCACTTTCCACTTTCAATATTTGCTTTTCCCCATGTTCTTGTCAGAAAAAATATTTTTTGTTATATTCAGACACCACAGGGAAGATGTGAACGGAGCAGCAGTGAATTTAACTTGCTAAATGAGCAAATATTTGCAGGGTTTCCCACCCAAAGTTCCTGGGTCAGTTCCATTAGTGTAGTGCTGTTTCAGGACAAACTACTAGTCAAGATTTGTATTTTCTGTTATAGCCTCCTTTGCAGAAAGGACATCTGTACTTTAGGCATTAGAACTTTGTTTGGGTTGATCCCTGTATCCCCGTATACGCATTCACTAAAACTGTTTGGGATAGAGGTTTTCGCATGTTTCTACTGGAATGCCAAACTCAGTAGGGGTTCCTGCAGCACTTGGCATATGCATGTATCCCTCAGTTACAGTACACTTATCTGCAGTCTGCTTACAGGGTAAAGCCATGTAGAAATCACTCTAAGCCTCACCTTCATTTGTTTTGTAATTTTAATAGATCATTTCCAGTGCCCCTCAAAGCTCTCCAAAGTCCATCGTGGAAGGAATATATCCCTGTGCATAAAGGGGAAGTCCTCACAGTCTTGCATTTCAGTTATCGATAATATTACAGTAGAGCTAAATTTTCTATTCAAAACTGGGTTTCCATTGTTTGAAGTGTTGTAGAAATGTATGAAAATATGTCCTTGATCTAAATAATTCAGAGTCTAAAAAAAGATAAAAGTTGATTGCTTTTTGCTGCCAGTGTAGCTTGCAGAATTTGAACGTGGCCATCTGCCACTTTTAGGGTCACTCAGAAAGGCTGGAACTCAGCATGGAGACCATTCTCTACACTGTAGAAACAGCCATTCATTTGCCACTCAAGTGCCAGTATAGTATATACTTCTGATGCAATATTCTGCTCTTCCCATTTCAGTCTATAATACACAACTTCTGATCACTGTAATAGAATGATTTCCATTTCATTAAAATGCCTTGCTCCATGTGTAGCCAAATTATGATATGCAATTATGAGGCAGTACAAGAGCAAAGCTGTACAAGGGAAGTGGGAGGAGCAGTGAAGCATTGTGCAACCTGTACAGTCCCCCTGCACAGTAGGTCACTAAAGAAGGCATTACATTTCCCTAAGGTCCAGTCCCTCCCAAAGATCCCCCTACATGTTGTGACTCTACAGCTGGGCCAGTGTTTAGAAGTAGCAATTTTTGCCTTCCATATTCCAAAGCAATGGACTAAGAGGGCATGTCCAGACAAGTGCGACCATGTGGTATGTGGCACAGCAAACATTTGCCATGCCACATGCTGCACAGTCTGGAAATCTCTGTGCTATAAGGGCACACTGCCCAAGCGGGCACTGCTCCATTTTTTTTCGTTTTTTTTTTTAACCCCCAGATATCCATGTGGATATCCATATCGTCATGGCTGCAACTGCAGGAGGCCCCCAGGACCCCAGGTAAGGCTGCTGGGACCAGCATAGTGCTGGCCCCAGCCTCCCCTATGCCACCCAGGGCAACTTGTGCACCAAAGTGTGTGTGGCATGGGCATTCCCTGGGGACAACATCCTGAGGAACCAAACATCCATGCACATCTGGACGCAGCCAGGCTGTATTGACTCTAGTAAAGATCTTTGTTTTTGTAGAGCCAGAGAAATCATTTATATATTGTTATATATACCATTATTAGAACCAGGCAATACTTAAGCTGGTGTTTTCCTAGATAGGAAACAGACTGAGCATACTTACGTTTAGCAAATGAGACATTTACCCAAATCCAGGTGTAATGAAATAAAATTTTCAGTCTGAACTCAGCTTCTGTATGTTTCAGGAAAAATCATTTGAATATTATATAGTAGTAAAGGTGAACATTTCCTGTGTGCAGTTGCAAATAGCATGCTTGTTTTGCATGAAGAAATAACTGTACTTTCATTGAATTGCTCCATAAAGTTAAATAACATTGATGGGGTTTTTTCTGTTGTTTGCAACAGGATGCCAACATGCATAATATCTAGCAAAAATATAGCTAGTGTATGACCCACATCTTGCAAATAAAGCTGCTTGCCTAAGGCACTCTTACTGTTTAAGCAAGTTATATATTTCTCAAATATACAAAGTGCTTTCCCCAGAGGAAGCTGAATGAATCAAAGATCCATCCATCCAATGAACATGGAATGCATATAGTAGCGATGAGAAAAGATTATCTCCCATAGCAGGCGAGGCTATAGGACACATAAACCAAATACTCTGCATGCTACTCATATTCATAAAACCAGAAAAATATGGCTGCAAAAGAAATGAACAGCAGCATTCTGTTTGCACGATATATCTCTATTTTGTGTTATTTTAATGAAATTCCTCATAATAGGTGGACCATTTATAATTCATACAAAGTCTATATCCACAATTCCATTGCCAGAGCATTAAAGATCACATTTGCACATATACCCTTTTATTTGGGGAATTATACCAGGTTTGAAAGCCCAAGTCTTGGACCCAATTTTTCATGAAGGACTTAGCACCTGCAGTTCCCACTGACATCAGCTGGTGTCACTGAATATCAAGCACAAGGCTTACAAAGTTGATAATTCCAACTTTTAAAGGCCACTTAGGGAAAAAGGTAGATCCACTGGTGATGTGCAGGGGGTGCACACAGATGCACATGCACCCCCTGAGATTGGCCTTATGCCCTCTGGAAATGCCAGCCGTGAAACTGGAAGTGCCAGCAGAAATGCATTTCCAGTTTTGCTGCTGGTGATTTCAGGCTCAGTGATTGGCTGCTGGGGGACCCCTCCCACCCTCATTAGTGATCTGACACCCCCCCAGATTCAGGAGGCACCAGTCATCCATGGGTAGATCTGTGATGCTGGAATTCTTTTTTAGAGTAGCGATAGGAGAATCTGCAGTTGCATTAATGTGGAGTGGAGCACAAAATAAAATGTTGGTTTATGTTACTGCTTAAATACAAATACATCTTAGGTACTGGGCCTTCATGTTTTAGTAATGCTGCTAAATGACTTGGCAACTCAAGTTCCATTGAAAGTCACTGAATTGCTCTTGAAAATTCCATCTTTAATCAGTACCCGTTCTTTTAGTGTGCCCTCTAGTGGGGTCCTGAACAGTTTCCACATGACATGTCTGCATAAGATCCTGAAAATGAAGAGGGAAGACAGAATACCAAATACAGAGGTACTAGAGCACACAGGACTGACACGCTTTAAAACCACTATCAAGAAAAGGAGGTTGCGATAGCAGGGCAGCAGATGTTTGCAGCTGGCCCAAGTTCTGGGTAGCTGCTGATAACAGCCCCAGCCCCGGGCTCCAGAAAGGCAGCAGGTGCCAGATCTGCACCTGTTGGGGCCGGGGCTGGGGCCAGGGAGGCAGCAGCTGTTTGTAGTCTCCTGGCTGTAGCCAACCCCAGCTCTGGGTAGCTGCTGATAGCCACAGACCCTGGGCTGCTCCCAGCAGGGCTTGCAGAGTCCCAGCTGCCTGCTGGGAGCAGCCCAGGCTCCTGGCTGGCAGCAGCTACTCAGAGCTGGGGCCTGCTGCCTCCCCGGCCCCAACTTATGCCAAGGAAAATGGCTTCATATGCCATGCTCATGTGCACATGTGCCAGGGGTTGCTGACCCCTGGAGTAGTGTATATAGAAGCGATTGCATAATAGCTCAAAATAAAGTCTTATTTTTGTATATTGTGGGGGGGGTGCATGTGTATGGGGTGTGTGTAGGCAGAGGTGTGTGTGTGTAGGGGATGTGGGGTGTGAGGAGGGGTGTGGAGGTGTGTGGAGAGGGGCATGGGGTGTGTAGAGGGTGTCAGATGTGTGAGTGGGATGCATGAGGTAGGGGGAAGGTGTGGGAGGGTAGGGAGGCTGCTGGGTGTGTGTGTGTTGGGGGGAGGAGCTGCCTGTACACTAGGTCCCAGGAGCCAGTCCAGGGTGGGGAGATGTTGCGGGGCAGGGAGGCAGGGAACACATGCAGCAGACCATGGAGCTCCAGCTATAGTTCCTGGCTGCCTTCCACCCGCTCGGCTGCCTGCAGATGGCTGCTCATCACGTGGGACGGGTAGAGTGGATAGGTGGTGGCTAGGAGCTGGAGCCCCACACACTGGGGCAGGAACCACCTGGCTTCAGCTTCCCTTCCAACCCAAAGTGGAGCAGCAGAGTCAGGAGCAGGAGAAGAAGGAGCCACTGGAGGTGGGGGGAGCTAAGTAGTACCCAGGTGGATGCAGCAACACTGGCAGCAGCCCAAGTGGGAAACTATGTGCACTGGCTGGGGCCGGAACCAGCAGATGCAGGTGGGAGCATGCCGTGCTGTCCTGGGTGGGAGCAGGTGGGGCCTGCCAAATGTGGAGTGCCATGGGGTGAGCTGTAAGCTGGATCCAGTCAATTGGTGTGCGCCCACCCACAGGCTGGATCCACTCAGTTGCTGGGCTGGATCTGGCCTGTGGGCCGTATTTTGCCCACCCCGATCCAGAGGATTGATGATTGCTTACTACAAATGGGGTCCTCTGGGACTCAGATCTTTGTTGGTACATGCACATGCCTATTAGCAGAGACTACTCATAGGAATAGTAGAATCTGTATTACTTTATTATTTATGTGCTATTCTAAAGAAATATGGTGATGCTTACAAAGGAGGACTAAGTGACCTACTACATTGCAAAGGAAAATATTATGCTCATTTCTTGGGTAATAATGATGGCTTATATTGCTCATGTAGCTTCTCTTTACGCCTCTAACTCATAGTCTTTATTCAAAAGACAAAACAATGTGATACATACTGTCTTCAGCAAAGTTGAGCAGCAAGTCAGAGCCACAGACAAGAATAAAAAATATAGCTCCAGGTGCCAACTATGCATTGCTTGCTTCACTGTCTTGAATATGTCTCTCTCTGAATTAATTAATAACAAAAAGGATGAATGAATTTTAATCCAGATACAGCTGCTTAGTTCAGCTTCATCTCCAGGTATTTTAAATGCCCTCTTTGAAATGTATTAGTTCCCCTATTAGAAATGTGCAGGACATTTAAAAATGACATCCACTATAGAGTGATTATTAAGTTGCAAGTGATACTACAGAAGAACCTGGGTTTTTTTCAAGGTTAGGTTCTTTACTCTGGCCCCCTTCCTCCCATCCCCTGCAGAGCTGAGGGTTTGCAAACTAATCCAAGAGAATATGGCTGCAACAAACAGCTTTGCAGGACTTCTGAGGTGCTCTACCTATGTAGCGATTTATCACCCTTAGAAGTAAAAATTGTCACACTTAGCTAAGTCTCTTGGCCTTCATGTTACAACCTGCTGTGACTTAAGTGGGTCAAACAACATGAATGCAAAAATCCAGGTTCTACTGTGTGAGCAAAGGGATGAGATTGATTGCCACCTTCCTGCTCCTAAAATATGTGAAAAAGGGTGTTTAAAATACTAAACAGACAGTGGTCCAATGCCTGGCAGGTCTGCACTGTATTCACAGTTTGAAATAGACATAGCACCCATAAGACCAAAATCATTTTACCAATAGTTGTTGCTACCTACTTGTCTATACAGTAAATGGGACTTTCCCACTTCTCTGGCTGCTGTCTAAAATTTAAAAACCCTCGCATCCTATGGTTATATAAAGTCCATTCTTATGCACAACTATATTCTTATAGACTGTTCTCTCAGCTTATTTTCTATCTAGGTTTTCATATAGGTGCCAACCATCTGATGAGATCTGCTTAAATTCTTTCACAGACTGAAAGCTCCTTGGGCCAGAGACATCCTCATAGTCTGTTTGTACAGTCTTGCACAATGAGGTTCTGGCCCAAGATTGGGACACTAAGGCCGTACCTATGATATACCAGTTGCCGTGCGAGGTCTAGGAGGGGAATGACTGGCATCAACTGCTCTGTGTGAATTGCCCATTTGGACTAACCCAGTGTAAACTGAGCTGAGATGATTGAGCCCTTAATGAAAAAAGGGTATTTCTTCAGTTAACCAGAAGAACCCAATGTATTGCAAATTCCTGCCCCAGTTTCCCTCACCATAACTTGTTTGTAGGCCTATTCCTTTATACAAGGCACAATTTATAATCTGGAAAATCTTCAAATTGTCAGTTGTATGCACATTCTTAATCTGGAAGCAATCTTCATCTAGTAAATCAAACATTAAGAAAGTGAAGGAAAGCAATACTACCATAAAAATTAATGAAAAAACAAGATGTCTTGGTGCATGTTTATCCAACTGTGGGTGCAGGGCTCATAAGTAACAAAACTTATTTCAGAAATTATAATTGTATTTAAGTGTTTTAGAACTCATTTATGTGCTATTTTACAAACACTTCTCTCAGAAATATACATCAGACTAAATCAAAGCAATTACATATGATAACTCTTTTTGTCCAAAGTTGTATGTCAAAAAAGATTCATACCAACCAGTGACAATGCAGGAATTACATCTATGCGAACAGTACTAGACAATAGCTCAGGGTGGCCAGCCACCAGTGGTATAGGCAGCCTCTGCATTTGGCACAGGGCAGATCAGGCAAAGGTCAAGGAGTGGAGTGGAAGATCAGGAAGGGGAAGGGGACCAGAGTGCCAAGAGCCATGTCTACATGAGTTGCTGACTGTACACTAGCTTGTTACTACTGCACAGTAGCACGGCATGGCACGAAGCATGACACAATGCCCCTATGCAGTAGTAACAAGCTACGGCACAGTCAGCATCACCTAAAAGCCATTCAGCAATGCTACAGTGCAGTAACTCTAGTTGCTGCACAGTCTTTTGGTACTTGTGTAAACAAGCACTAAATGACTCTGCAGCAACAATTGTACAGTCACAGTCTCATGTAGATGCAGCCACTGAGGAGGCTTAACTTGTGGCACACTTGGGCTTAACCCAACAAAAAAGCTGGCCGCCATTGCAATAGCTATTGTCATCAATAATGATGTTTCTCTCTTTAATTTTCTCACTCCACTTTCTCCCACCTTAGGTTTCCAGGCATGTCAAAATTCGTTGCTTCCTGTCTTTTTCATTTAGCACAGCTTCCAGAGTAGCAAGCTCCTTGAAACATTCACTGATGTGCTACCATTTTTTAACAAGGGACTACCTCAAACTAATTTGCTTCTATTAGTGATATTCATAGATTCATGGATGCTAGAGTTGGAAGGGACTTCAGTAGATCATTGATTCTAACCCCCTACCCTGGGCAGGAAAGAGTGCCAGGGTCAGATGACCCCAGCCAGGTGCATGTCTAGCCTCCTCTTAAAGACCCCCAAGGTAGGGAAGAGCACCACCTCCCTTGGAAGCCCTGTCCAGATTCTGGCAACCCTTACTGTAAAGAAGTTCTTCCTGATGTTCAACCTAAATCTACTCTCTGCCAGTTTGTGGCCATTGTTCCTAGCTACTCCAAGGGGTGCCCTGGTAAACAGAGCATCTGCTATTCCTTGCTGCCCCCCTCCCCCACCTCTGATGAATTTGTAGGCGGCCACAAGATCCCCTCTCAGCCTTCTCTTGCAGAGGCTAAAGAGATCCAGGTCCCTCAGTCTCTCCTTATAGGGCTTGGCCTGCAGGCCCTTAACCATACCAGTGGCCCTCCTCTGGACCCTCTCAAGGTTGTCCACATCTCCCTTGAAGTACAGTGCCCAAAACTGGACGCAGTACTCCAACTGCCGCCTGACCAATGCCACATAGAGGGGAAGTATTACCTCCTTGGACTTGTTCGTCATGCACCTGCTACTGCATGATAAAGTGCAGTTAGCTTTACTGATCATTTCATCACATTGATGACTTATATTCATCTTGGAGTCAACAATGACTCCAAGATCCTCTTACGCTCCCTGAAGCCCCAAGGCTGCTGCAGAAACTGGTGAGTCTGGGGGTGGGGGAGGGGGTTGGGGATTTTTTTCTTAAAGGGACAGATCTGGGGTGGACGGGGCAGCTGTGGCGGGAGCTGGAACAGTGGGGGGGGCCAGGGGGCTTGTACCAGCTCCCTACTGCAGCGAGCAGGGACTGCCCAAATCTTTTTTAAATTTATTCAGAGAGCTTTGAATCCATTCAGACCTTTTAATTGGTCCTCTGATTCAATTCAGATTTGCGAATCAGCCACCGAATCAGGCTGAATCTCCTCCAAATCGAATCAGCACCTGAAGTTTTCCACAGCTTTACTCTGCAGAGGTGCCTGTGAGTTAGAAGCAGACTATGAGTGTTCTAGGCCCTGAGACAACTAGGGAAGCTGAGGGCAACTGGTAAAGACCCAAGGTGGGTAGTAGTTTTGTTTTACTCAAGCAAGTTGCCCCTTGGGTGGGGAGGGGAGGTGGTTCACCCAAGCTCAAGTACTTATTTTCAAATGCCACCAGTACTTCAGGAGCATAATCATTTATATAGAGGACTCTTCCATTAGGTGAGTGCTTTTGAGGCATAATTTACTGTAGTTGTTTTGTTGCTCAATTAGAAGAGTGTCAGGTTGGCAGGTTCAATGAGTTTCAAAAGAAACTCAGGTGTTACCAGATTTGTATTTAAATGATGAATGCTTATAATCTCTTTACCAATGGAATATGTGCATCTCTATTCAATGACACGATCCCGTGTTGCCTTTGCCCAGGCAACTGGGCTTACTAGCCTGGGACTCTCATGTAGACCCCGGAGGATTCCTCGATGATGCTCAGCATGGCCCCCAAACTTGCCTGCCATGACTTTGGATGAATCTTCAGTGGAGGGGGTCCCCTTCGAGGATGCCTCCAGGATTGTCATGGGTCTTAGCAGATGCCTACAGGGCTCCAACCTCCCCTACACCCTGGCCATGCACCACCCAATCAGACGGGCCTCAGGATTTTTTCAACTGGCCCCTTTGGATGTCTTCCCCAGTTCCCTCATCCTGCTCTGCAGGCTGGTACCCTGGACTCTAGCCAAAGCCATAGGCCCTGGTGACACTCGGTCTTCGGCACTATCCCTCTCGGAGCCCCACGCGTTCCATGGTGGATGTTGTTGGCTGTTGCCGCATTCTCGTGTGGTCTCCCATCTCCAAGTGCTTTCCCTAATTCCCCGAGCCTGGTATAGGGTGCCAAGCTGCCCTGCTCTAGACCCAGACCGAAATTAAATCTGACTGTGAAGGAAAAGCATGAGCTGACAGCTCACCCCAGAGATGCCCTGCACCATGGGAGCCCCAGTGTAACAAAAACCAAAAGAAACTATGATAAAAAAAGGAACGCTACAAGTGAGAGGCAAAAGGAAAAGCAAAGTAAAGAGGGGCACCCAAGGGGGGAAGCCCCGTGCCCCCTTCACCCTTAGGCCAGCGCGTCCTCTGGGTTGGGGACCACGCCTTTGCCCTGGCTGGGGTCTAGCTGATCCCCTCCGGGATCCGCCTCTTCTGTAAACTGCAGCACCTGCTGCTCCCCTGCCAGCTCGCCTGATCCCCACCAGACTCTCCCGGCATGGGGATTTCCCTCAACACCTACGGCCAATGCCGCTGCTGGCTTTGCTACCAACTCCTTTGATCTTCACCTGTCTTCCCTGGCATGAAGATCCTCCAGGGCTCCTTCTGCTGCCACCGCAGCTGTTGCACGTGGCAGCTAGATGCGCCCCACACAGCAGTTCCCCACCGGTCCTCCTACGTTCCGCGTGTGCCTGCTCACACCTATGGGGCTAGATTTTATCTTTGTCAGGTGACATCTCTTCCTGACATCACCCAGCTCCAGCTGGAGATAAGCGTGGCTGATAAACCACGTGGGCGGTTTTCCCTAGCACGCCTCCTCACTACCCTGGACTCTATTTTTACTTCCCCCTGGGGTCTGCCTCTGACTGAGGCTTCCCCTTTGGTCAGCCCTGCATCCCTGGGACAGAATATTAAACTGAGTTTATATTGCAGATATACCTCAAGGCCCCAGTCACTCCTGTATGCAAAGACACATAATGATGAGACATACCTGCTTCAAAAAGAATGAACTCTAAAGAGCTGACTATCTACAGTTTTAATGATGCAATGTCATCTCTATGTACATGAACTGTTAGTTTTGACAGATAAGAAAAAAATCCTGATTTAGAAAAATAGCTTGTAAAAATAAATTCTTTGGTTGCTGCAGCTCAGGAAAAGACCTCCATGTATATGGACCATTTCCTTCACAAACCATCCCAAATGCATCTCATTTTACCATTTTGACAGATTAGCTGTGAGGGGCCTGGTTATTTTGCTGAAGGATGTTTGACAAAGCATTAAAAATGACACACTATGCTAGTTCTGTAATATGTGTTAGCAGCCCCAGAACTGGGGATCCTGAATGATGTCATATGCTTCAACAGTCCCAGTCAACATCTCTATTTTCTACTTCCCATTATCATGAGGAGCTTCTGGGAGGCATGAATATATCATACCAATAGCTTCAGAAAACTTTTGATGACAGACCATCATTTACAGATTATGAAAGGAGCATTTACGTTAAGTAGCAGTTTCACTCAAGTAATAGGGTGAATTGATTGCAGTTGCTTTGCCCTAGTTGCAGATTAATTTAAATATTGCAATTGGAAGCACTTTCAGGGTATCAATCTTAGCTGATTAATGATGGTCACTAGTTATTTGTGAGTTAACCAAATATCTTAGAAGTAGTCATATGCTTAGGGGCTTGGATCACTGAGTGCTAAAGTGGTATTCAAGTGATTGTCTATTAGGAGATATCTATGATTTGAGTAATCAGCTCTAACTTTGCTTGTTTCTATCATCGCTTGCTCAGATTTTCATAGATCACTGCTACATTGGGTAGTAGTAATTAGGTGAAAGAACAGTTTGTCAAAACTAAAATGTTCCACAGGAACACGTGTGCTAGTTGTAACAAGACTGGATTATCTGGTCAAAATTAAGAGGAAAAGGAGCAGAACAGCTGATATCCCAGAGCTCCGGGCAAGTACCTACGATGTGGGGAAATGAGATTCAAGTTGCTGGCCTGAATTGAACAAAGTAGGCTAAACCTCAGTCTCCCATGTACCAGCTGAGTTAAGGCTCACAGCACTGGCTGTTCTGGTATGAGGATGCCTTTCTTAAATCTTAAATTTTTGTGGAATGTTAAATGAGTTCCCATGTGGCTCTACTCCCCAAATCCTGATGCCTACAGAAAAATAGTCCCAATTCTGAACTGTACCTCTCTCTTTCCAGCTTGTATCTATCTCTGCATTTAAGCATTTAAATGAAAAGAACAAAATTTACCATTGGGGGTATGTTTACATAAGATGCTTTACTGTGCAATAGAGCTAATTATTGTATAGCGGGGTTGTCAACCGGGGGTAAACTGGGGGTATGCATACCACCAGGGGTACTTGGGAAGGCCCTAGAGGATACTCATGGGCAGACAGGAACAAAGCGCTGCCACACACCACCCCACACCACTGCCTCCCAGGAGCAGGGCCGGGTGGGGGGGGCAAGGGCAGCAGTGCCCCTCTGCTGACCACAAAGGTGCCATCCAGACATGGGGGGTGAGGGGGCATAAGCTCGCACATGGCAGCCACTACTGCCACCCACCACCCTGTGCTGCCACCGCTCCACATCCACCACCCCCTCCCACTCCACATTCAGCCCCCCGTGGTACACTTACTAAAAACGGCTGAAAACCCCTGCTGTGTAGTAAGCATCAGAGTTACCAGCCCCCTGAATGGGGAGAGCTCCCCACCCAGCTTGGAGCTGGATAGGACCTGCCCCTGACCAGGACAGTTCACAGTCAGCCCTGGGCTGCATGGGGAAGTCTGCACATGCAGCCTGGAGGTGGCTGGGGACTGTCCTGTTTTGGGCAGTCCCCAGCCACCTGCAGACTGCACATGCAGACTTCCCCACACAGCATAGGGCTGGCTGGGATCTGCCCCAATCAGGGGCAGGTCCCAACCCTACAGATTTTTCCCAGCTGCATGCCCCAATTGAGCGATCAAGACATGAGGCTTGGAAAGAGCTGTGGGGCAAGGGCAGGTCCCAGCCCCCTGCTGCAATCTGCTGGTGGAGAAGCTAGCAGTGAGCCCCCACCCAGCCAGGGACTCACTACTAGCTGCCCCACTGGAGGATCAGGGCAGGGGCCTGGGACCTGCTCCTCCCCTGAAGCTTTTTCCAAGCCCTCTGCCCCCACTTTGGGAGCTGAAGCCAAGAGCTCCATGCTGCTGGGACAGGTGGACATTGTCCGTGCCTGGGCTCTACCACGAGAGCCTGCCCCAGCAACAGGAAGCTCCCAGGGGCAGGGAGCAATATCTCAGCTCTTGCTAAGAGACAGCTGTTACTTGGCCCTATGTTCCCTGTCAGCCCTTAGGCTAGCACCTAGGGCAAGCCTAGAGGTCTACCAGGCTGCTGCAAGGGGCCAGTGGAGGGTTGAACGGGGCAGGAGAAGACTGCTGTCAGGAGCACCAAATATGTTCCCAAATCCTCACATGTGTAGATGCATGCCCAGGGTGAGTTTACTCTAGAGTAATTTACTTTCGAGTAAACCCATCCTGCAGAATTTGTATGAGTAGACACACCCTGGAAGAATCAACTGTAAGTCTAAGCTCAAGATGTATTTAAGAATTTAAAGTACAGATGAAAACAAACACGTAAGATTATGAAATGTGAAAACTGTATAAGATGAGTAGAACTATCCCCAAAGATGAATACTGTTCTTCTAGATGTTCTCTGTAAATCAACTATTATTTCCATAGCTGAACAGTAAAGAAGTGTACCTGTCTTGTTTTCACTTCTTTGGTGACATCCACCTGCAACACATCTTCTGATGGCAAGCTATTCTGCTCCTCCCAGGAGTTGGTGCTACCAGTCAGGCCTCAAATTCCTGGACAATGACTCACACCTTTGCACAGGCAGCATGCTTGGGAGGGATGGGCTACATCTCTCCCCTAAAGGCAAATGTGTCTTTTCTTCCATGTTGGCTGATCTCATACGGCATCCTCTAAACTAGCTTTGCTGGGGGATGGGGCCACAGGAGGACATGAGGACACCTTCCAGCCAAGACAGGTGACATGCACAAGGAGTACCCAGGTAAGTGACAGGGGTCCAGATAGTCCTAAAAACCAGGGGGTGGTGTATGCACCAATACGAGGCCTTAAATGCCTCTACACTAATGCTCATAGCATGGGGAATAAGCAGGAGAAAGTCACCCTCCGGATAGCTAATACAAACCTGGACATAGTATGGCTCACAGAAACCTGGTGGGATTCATCCCATGACTGGGCGGTAAATATTAGGGGCTACAGACTATACAGGCAGGATAGAAAGGGGAGGAAAGGTGGGGGTGTGGCACTCTATGTCAAAGAGCAATATACATCCTCAACTAACATGATGGGGTCAGAAGAGGGGCAGACTGAAGTGCTATGGGTCAGAATATAGGGGGGTCATGGGGAAAGGGACTTAAAGATGGGGGTCTACTACAGCCCACCCAACCAAAGGGGTGAGCTGGACCATGAATTCTTGGGTCAGCTCGCAGAGGCAGTTAAGGCAAGGGATGTATTACTCATGGGTGATCTAAATTACCTGGACATCTGCTGGGAGGAGCAGTCAGCCAGGTCAGACCACTCATGAAGGTTCCTTAGTGAGATACAGGACCTCCACCTAACCCAGGAGGTGCACAGTCCCACCAGGGGAAATGCCCTGCTGGACCTGGTCCTGGCAACAGGCAATGACCTGGTGAGGGGACTCCAGATTCTTGACCACCTGGGTGACAATGGTCATCCCCTACTGAAATTCACCAACCAGCACAGGGTGTCCAGGGCCTGCAGCAAGGCAGTAGTTCTTGACTTAAAGAGGGCCAACTTCAATGAGTTGAGAAGATTGGTAGGAGGGGCACTGGGGTTCTGGAGGGTAGGGGAACTGGGTGTCCAAGAGAAGTGGTCATTCCTTAAGGAGACGATCCTCCAAGCCCAGGGGGTGACAGTCCCAATGAGAATCAAAGGGGAAAAGAGTGCTCAACACCCCCACTGGCTCACCAAAGGCATTCAGGAACACCTGAAAGCCAAAAAGGAGGTGTACACCTAATGGAAGGGAGGGGCTATCACCAAAGAGGAGTTTATCCTCATCACTCGGGTTTGTAGGGGGCTGTTAGGAAAGCTAAGGCAGATACGGAACAAGGGCTTGCATCAAGGATCAAGGGCAAAAAAAAGTCCTTTTTTAAATACATAGAGAGTATGAAGAAGGCACCGGGTAATGTGGGTCCCCTGCTGGATATGCTTGGCAATCTGGTGGTTGCACCAGAGGAAAAGGCAGCTCTTTTTAACAAATTCTTTGCCTTCATTTTTTTTGTGCAGGGACCAGAACATCACCCACACTGGGATTCAGGATGGACCCAGGAGAGACTCCACCAGGCCTAGGGTCATGGAGGACCAAGTTAGGGAACTTCTGGAGGGGCTGGACGTGTTCAAATCAGCAGGTCCAGACGCTCTCCACCCCAGGGTTCTGAGGGACTTGGCAGGGGTTATCACGGGGCCCCTGGCACGGCTTTATGAGCACTCATGGTGCTCTGGCCAGGTGCCAGAAGACTGGAAGAAGGCCAATGTGGTCCCTATTTTCAAAAAAGGGAGAAAGGAGGACCCTGGAAACTAAAGGCCCATTAGTCTTATTTCAATCTTGGGGAAGCTCTTTGAGAAAATTATCCAAGAGCACATCTGTCAAGGACCAGCAGGGGGCATGATGCTCAAGGGCAACCAACATGGCTTCATTAGGGACAGGTCCTGTCAGACCAACCTGATTGCCTTCTACTATCAGGTCACAAAATCATTGGACGCAGGTGTCACATGTAGATGTAGTTTTTCGGGACTTTGACACTGTCAAAGGAAGGCCTTTGACACTGTCTCCCACCCCATTCTCATTAAAAAGCTAGGTGATTCTGGCATTGATGCCTACACAGTTATATGGACTGCAAATTGGCTGAGGGGCCGCACCCAGAGAGTGGTGGTGGACGAGTCGTATTCAAACTGGAGGGATGTGGGCAGTGGAGTCCTCCAGGGCTTGGTCTTCGGGCCCGTACTGTTCAATTTGTTTATTAGCAATTTGGATAAGGGAGTGAAAAGCACCCTTTTCAATTCACTGACAACACCAAGATTTGGGGTGAGGTGGGTATGGTAGAAGGGAGGGACAGGATACAATTGGACCTGGACAGGTTACAGGGGTGGGCGACTTTGAATAGGATGGGGAACTCCCTTCTCATCAGCACAGAGGCAGAAAAGGATCTTGGAGTTATTATTGATTCCAAAATGAACATGGGCCACCAATGTGAGGACGCGATCAGTAAGGCCAATCGCACCTTGCCATACATCCACAGATGCATCACAAGCAGGGCCAAGGAGATAATCCTCCCCCTCTATGCAACACTGGTCAGCCCACAGTTGGAGTACTGCATTCAGTTCTGGGCACTTTACTTTAGCAAGAATATGGACAGCATTGAGAGGGTCCAGAGGAGGGCCACTCGCATGATCCAGGGACAGCAGCGCAGTCCCTGTGAGGAGAGGCTACTGGACCTGAACCTGTTCAGCCTTCACAAGGGAAGGCTGAAAGGGGACCTGGTGGCTGTCTTTAAACTGATCAGGGGGACCATCAGGGAATGGGAGAGACCTTGTTCCCCCGAGCACCTCCCAGAGTAACAAGAAATAATGGCCGTAAGTTGTTTGAGTGTAGGTTCAGGCTGGACGTTAGAAGGCACTACTTCACAGTCAGGGCAGCTAGGATCTGGAGCCAACTTCCAAGGGAAGTAGTGCTGGCTCCTACCTTGGGGGTCTTTAAGAGGAGGCTTGACAATTACCTACCTGGGGTCATATGAGCCCAGTATTCACTCCTGCCCAGGGCAGGGGGTCAGACTTGATGATCTACTTAGGTCCCTTCCAACCCTACAAATGTGAAACTATAAAAAATCATCTATGTTGGAAAAATTGAAAACAACTAGGTGTCTTAATGATCCTTGTTGATAGATACAGTAAAGGTTTCACATCATTTAAAAAGGGAAAGGGAGAAAAATCTTAGCAGGCTCTGGGTATTGGGAATGAAGAGAATACAGTAACTGATTTATTTAATTAAAAAAGAGTTATTGTCCAGAGAGTTATTTTTTGAGGGAAGACATGGAAAAGGGGTGGAAATTTGGCCACCAGTTATTATAAATTCTTCATTAATGTTGTCACTACTCTACAATCCTGGCCCCAGCTTCAGATGCTCAACCAACTTCTGGAAACTGCTCCCTGCCCACCCATGGCTCCATCCCATCTCTCAGATGAGCAAGCCCTGCCACCAGGGGTCCTGAGCCAATCTCCATTGATATGCTGCCCAGAGGCAGATTAATGTATACTGGGGCCCTGGACAATCATAGAATTGGAGGCCCCCTCCCCCCATAGGAGCTGGGCTCCAGGGTGGGAGAGGGGGCCTTCCCCTCCTAGTGTTGATGGGGGAGGCTGGGTGGATCCCACCAGGCTGGGGGGGGCAAATGCCCACCTCTCCTCCCTGCTCTCTGCCCCCACTATGGCTAAATATACACACACACATGCACACACACGGGTGCACAGACACAGGTGTGCACACTCTACTCTTACTCTTTGCACATGGACACACACACAGACACAGACAGGCACACACATACACAGACCAACAGACACACACACTGGTGCATGCACACACACACTTTTCCCTCACAGGACCTCTCACCTCCCCCACTCTTGATCACAGAGGCAGCCCCTCACCTCCCACCACAGCTCAGTCTCACTCCCCGCCCAGCCCTGTTACACTGACCTGCAGCAGGCTGCTGCCTGGCTGTCCTGTGTAGCCCCACAGATGCAGAGGGGCTGGGCTGGGCCAGGCTAGACCAGGAGCACTATGCCATGTATGTGCGGGTGGACAGCAGCACTGGCAAGGGTGGCTGCAGGGAGCTAAGATGAGGCTTTCACTTCCCTGCTGATGAGGAACCTGGGGCCAGGGTCCCAAATTGGTATGGGCCCCTGGGATTCTGCCCAGCTTGCCTGTTCTATGATGCTGCCTGCCTACCTGCTCCATTTGGCTCCCCCAGAAGTGGGTGCAGGGCAGGCCTAGGAATAGATTGGGTCAATTAGCATATTCCCAACCCCCACCCTAGGGCAAGTGGTATAAAACAGCCATGGCATGGGGCTGAGGCCAGGTCAGCACTGTCCCCCAACTCCCCCCACCCTCAGCCCTCAACAGGCCACCAAAACTTAAGTGGCCCTCCAGCCTGATTAATTTCTCACCCCTACTTTATAGTACCATCAGCTGAATATTATCATTTAGCTTATTTATCTATTGAGCTCTGACCATAAATCCATATATAGAGCCATATAGCCTAATTAAAATTTGAGAAAGAGGCTCCTTGTATAAGCTACAGCTTGATAGAGAGGAGCACTGCAAAATAGGAATCAAGAAGGCCTGTGAAAATGTTATACTAATCAAAGCAGGCAAATTTTAGGATGTGGACAAGTATTTGGGCTGCTGGGAAAGGAGAAGAAGGGCCAAGCTGTGAAGGAAAAGGCAAAATAATAACCTAGATTTTTGGGGAGAAGAGAGAGGACCTGAAGACAATCCCAGTTTACAAGCCTAAAATATGGGGAATTTGGGTATAGTGTCAGTACCAGAAGTAAGGGGGTAGAGAGAAAAAGGTTTTGAAGAAACTATATCTTCTTGTTTTTCTTTTTAATCTAAAATTTACTGTTTAGATTCATTATGGACAGTACTTTCAAATGATATTTGCTAAAATCAGGGTTACTCCTCTGGCTAATTTGCTAATTAATAGGAAATGAGTAATATTATTCAAAATGACTAGTTTGACCAGCTATGAATGTGAACAAAATTGTTCCCTCTAAAAATAGGCAAACTTAGAAGAGGAACAAGGCAAACAAAATATTGTAACTGATCTAGTCTAATCAGGGTTTTCACTGAAATGTTTCTTACCCTTCCTTTGGCACTGTCTGTTGAAGCTCTCCATGGTGCTGAAAGGCTAATAACCCTGTTATTTCCCCATTCTCTCCCCAACTCCCTTTTGTCTTAGGGTAAAGTAACGTTACACTTAGGCCACACTAAATCTGTGGAATGTTAAGTGATGCTAAAGTTAGAACAAGGGCAGGCAATTATTTTGGGCAGAGGGCTGCTTATCCAGTTTTGGCAGGCTGTCGAGGGCCACATGGGTAGCCCCGCCCCTTGACAGGTGCCCCACCCCCTGGTCACCATCTTGGGACCAAGGTCCCAATGTCTTGGAACCAATATCTCAGGGCCAGTGCTGGTGGGGCCCAGAGCAGGGCACAGGCTGGCAGGGGTCTGTGGAGCCAGGCGGGGCTGCACCACCAGGGAGAGCAGGGTGCTGGCCTGGCTCCATAGAACCCCTGCTGGCTGGGACCCTGTGCTCCTGCCACTCTGCTCTGGTCCCCGCCAGTGCTGGCCCGGGACACTGGTGTGGGGCCTATACACCCGCTCACTGCCAGTGCCCCTCCCAGCCCCACAGTACAGGCGGGGGGCAGCATGCAGCCCCAACCCCCTGTTCTGTGGCAGGGAACAAGCTGGTGCTGAGTGTGTGGGAAAAGTGGCCCCTCCCCCCACTGCATGGCCAGTGCTCCCTGCTGCCACCACTCACAGCCTGCAGGCAGTGTTTGCCACTGCTGCCTCTGGGCTGTCCCATGTGTCAGTTCCAGGTGGGCAGCAGCAGCAAACACTGCCCAGCATGGCAAACAGGGGGGCCTCAGCTACTCCTGCCTGATGAGTGAGCCCAGAGACAGCACAGGGATCAGGCTGGTAGTGGGGGTGGGTTACAAGCTGGTGCTGAGCATGGGAAAAGCAGTCCCATCCCCCGCCCTATGCACAGCACCCCACGCTGCAGCTGCTCACAGCCTGTGTGGGGTTGCCTGTGGCTACTCAGGACCGCCCTGTGCAGGCTGCGAGTGGCTGCAGCACAGAGCACCACCCACGAGGCAGGGGAGGGGCCACTTTTCCCCAGGCTCCTTCCCTGCCCTCCCCCCCCTTACCTGAGTTTCTGGTGTGGTGCAGCCACATGATCCCTGCTAGGGCTTCCGGCTGGGGGGGGCAGGACCAGGTGGGCCCTGCTGTTGTGGGAGCCCACTGGGCTTCCCCTGGTCCTACTGCTCCTGGTTCCTGTCATTTTTTTACAGGAACCAAAGACAGATAAATATGAATTTTCTAAATTTTTTAGGGGCCTTGTGGGCCGGATTCAGCCTACAGGCCATATTTTGCCCACCCCTGAGTTAAAACATTCTGTGAGCAGTCACAGATTAAGGGTTAATATAGTTTTTTACCTGCACGGTTTTAATGTGTCACTAGAGGGCTGGTGAGTAGCGTCATGGCTAGAAGTAAAGACAGCTGGGCTTTCTCCCTCCTCTGGATGGGGGTGGGAGAAGGGTATCCAGGGATGTTGTAAGATTGAAAATCGCTTGTTTTATCTCTGTGGAGAAAACTGAAGTTACCCTAACATGAGCTAGGTAGCATGGTCCAGTTAATGCCTACCTGAAGTGGTGTAACTTTGAAATGTTCAGAGGCCATTTGGCACAAGTCAACAAGATTTAATGTGTAGCCATTCTCGTTTTAAGTGCTGTAATATGATCTAAGTATAATGTGTAACTTCACCCTTAAATAACAAGGTCAGACAATTACAGATGCAACATCTTCCAAGTAAAAAGTTGTTTCCAGGTTTCCAAATATTCCTGGGTGTGTTTGTTATGCAAGAAGAAAAACCTTTGAAGGTGAGAATCTGTAAGAAAATTAAGTCTTTCTAGAGGTATGTGGTCTAGCTGGGCATGTCTACACATGCATTTGCTCTGGCTTAAATTTACTGTGCAGTACGTTACTGCACAGTAAGCAGGAATAGGCCAGCATCTACACTGTAGGCATTAAAGCACATTAACACTGTGTGTGGACTGACTCGAGACTAAAGTTAGCCCCAAGTCAGTCTACACACACAGTGCAGGTATCAAATTTACACTCAAGTTGGCATAAATCACCATATTTACTGTGCAGTATGGGCATGCACATGTGCCCATACTGCACAGTAATTTTGGTTTGTGATGGTGGAGCTTACGATGCCTCTCTGTATCCTCTTATAATCTCCAAAAGAATTATAAGTACCCCGACTTTCCCGCCTGCCATGTCTTGGATGTTATTATGATATGTTCTAATTTATGATGTCACTCGTCAGGAGGGTTATTATATATATTTAAGGGGGGTTGTTTGT
>NW_017728912.1:37902871-37911252 GCF_001723895.1 Crocodylus porosus
TAAAGTGAAATCTTTTATTTTTAAAGAGTTAAAGATTCTCTTCCTTCTTTTTTTTTTTTTTTGTTTACTTTTCAGCGCAACTGCCGGCCGCGTCCCACTGTGTGCCTCTCTGGGGATCCGCCCCTTCTCCTCTCAGCTCTACTCTCTAGGGCATCATGAGGAGTCCTGAGGTAAGTCTCTTATCTTCTGGGGATCTTCCTTTTCCCTCCTTTTCTCTTCAGGCGCTCTCTCTTTTTTTTCTTTTGAGACATCCATCTCCTCTTTCTTTTCTTTTCCTGGAGCTTCTATCCTTATATGATAATGGCTCCACAATGGCATTCTCCAGCTCTTTTGGCCGCAGCTCTTTTGGCCGCATCACTGTTTACTCTTTCACATGGTTACTGAGCAGTAAATGCACGTGTAGACACACTGACTATGTCTTATTTTTAAAAGGTAGTCTTAGATATAATCTAATCTTTATTGCTGCTAACAGATCTGGGGTGGGGGGTGGGGAATGGCACTTTAAGCTTGATACTCCCCCACACTGAACACAGTACATACCCAGAAGAGACATCGCATTAATTGGACCTGACTTACCCAACATTTGTACATATTGGATGCTTCAGCAGAGCTTTTTGGTGGTTTTATGTTATATCTGATTGCATTGTATTTAGATACAAGTGCTACAAAGCCCCTCTGAAGTTCCTGACCTATACAGATGCTATTCAGCCTGGTCAAACTAATACCCTGCCTCTTCCAGTACAGCGCTGGTTTTTTGTTGTGTTTTTGTTTCCCACCTCTGTCAGTGCCCTATATGATGAAATAGAATGTACTGATGTAAACAAAATCAGAAGAACTATTCTAGCAAGTTTAGCTGACCAGAGGGATAATGAGAACAATCTTTCTTATGATATTTAGTACTTTTGATTCTGTAAGTGACTGGGGATTTGTGAAAGTCATGAAATAATTTGGTAGGAGGAAGAAAAGCTTGAGTAAATTTTTTTGCAACATTAAAACAATCTCCTTAGAATTTTGAGTGCTTTGTAACATAAGTTTTCCAATGTTTCCATTGAGCAAACTACCTGTAGGGACTGAGATGATTCTGAAAATCTTCTTGCAGTCTATAAGCAAAGGATCTACAACCTACTCACAGATTCTGAGACTGCAATCTGAGAATTGCTGTTATATGCAATTTACTGTGCCTTCCAAACTCCTACAAGCATAAATGTTGGTAACCATCAGTATAAGCTGTATGGAGGGTATGCTTACCTATTAAAAAGGCTTTTTGTACAGTTATGTCAAAAAGGTCACTGCTTTGACTACATGAAAGGGACTACATTTAACGAATTTTTTTATTATCTGCTCCTCAAAGCTTTCTTTCCTTGCATGATATTTCCACAATGGCCTCGCTGTAATAAAGAAAAAGAGAATCATGTTTTTTTCATAAAATGAAAATGTCTTTTTAAAGTACAAGACAATGTAATTTAAAACAGTCATGTACACTGTCCTTTTATACTATATGGTATTCTATAAATGGGGCTGATCAGTTACTAAGGAAACATAGAGGCAGGGGAAAGAGTGAGAAAGCACTAAACTGTGCCAGTTAAAGCATAGCCCTGAGTTGGCAATGATATGGAACTGTGCTGTTTATAGTTTCCAATAAATGAAGAAATTGGCTGAAAGGAGATATGATTGCCATATAGAAATGCATCAGGGTAAACACTAGAGAGGGATAAGAGCTATTTAAGTTGAAAGATTCTTGGTCATATTTGCAAGGGCTGCAGAGATTTCTGCCTTTTTCTGTATTGTGAAGCATGGCCCTTTCCTAAGGATCTTCTGAACATATCTTAATCAGCTACTTCCCTGTCCATGCAGTCACTCAGTGTCTCCACTACTTGTATCAGTGGCATGCTACAGGATGTTCTTGGTATTCCAGATGTTGTGCCTTGCAATTTGGTGGTGAAGAGTTGAGGCAGAGTGGAGAGTCTGAGTATTCCTTTCATAAATAAAGGCCTGCAAACCTGGTCTGACTGGTCCAGTAGGAGGCCTGTTCCAGTCCTAGTTCTCATCGTTGTATGTTGCCACTAGGATGGATAAAAATCAGTGATTTTTTTTAATAAAAAAATCAGATTTTTTTATTTAAATCAGATTTTTAAATTTTTTTAATCATCAATAAAATACTAAATTTCTCTCTCATTTAAAAAATAATAGTTACAATTAAATCTCATCACAAATATGCTAAACCTACACTTACGGTCTCATAAAAATGAATTCATGGCTCTGTCACACACACATTGAGTTACCTACCAATCAAACATGGGTATTCATTTCAGTTTTTCATCTCATGAAAATGGCTCTAGTCTGTCCCTCCAGCCTAACTATAGATTTCATAGATTTCGTAGACATTAGGCTGGAAGGGACCTTGGAAGATCATCGAGTCCAGCCCCCTGCCCCAGAGGCAGGAAGTCAGCTGGGGTCACAGGATCCCAGCAAGATAAATATCCAATTGACTCTTAAAGGAGTCCAGAGTAGGTGCTTGCACCACCTCTGGCAGCAGGCTATTCCAGGCCTTGGGGGCACAGACAGTAAAGAAGTCCCTTTTGGCCATAGTGCTAGCAAGCGTAGCACTGCCGAGCCTATAAGTATGCTGTGGGTTTTTCTTCCCAAGATGGAGTACCTTACATTTTTGGGTGTTGAACACCATCAGGTTCTCATCCGCCCATTTCATGAGCCTGTCAAGGTCAGCCTGAATCACCAACTTGTGCTCAGGGGTGGATGCTTTACCCCAAAGTTTGGTGTCTGTAGCAGGGCACTGGGATGCCTGCTACTGGCATTGGGAATAGGGCTGGGCTGCCAATCAGCAAAACAGCACAGCTGAAGGTTGCTTAGGCAACAGGTTGGGTCAGCTGACAGCCAGGGGGTGGGGCCTGGCCCATATAAACAGGAGAGGCTGAGGCCAGAGCCAGTTCCCTTCTGGCAGCCTAAGAGGCAGGAGCCCTGCTACAGAGCAGAGCAAGGCAGAGCTGCCTGAACATTTGAGCGCCTATGTGTTGAGAGGAGATGGAGAGGCCTCTGTTACGAAGGCTTGAAGGAGAGCCAGGGTGGCACGGAATGTTATAGCTGGTAGGCTTATTTTGAGTTAGAGCCAGTTAGCTGATAGCTTTGAGTTGCTGTTGGGCTGTTTGTATAAAACCGGAGGACCGGGTGAGGCTATAAGGGGACAGAAGAGGCCTCATTAGGAGGTCCCCAGTAAGGGGGTGCTCCCAGTGCAGGAGGGAGCGCTGAAGTTTGTGGTGTCCCGACCCCAGCCCAGAGGGGCAATTATCGGGACAGGCTAAGGGAGAGATCCCCAATAGAGGGAGGGGGTTTCCTGGTGCCCAGGGAGGGCACAGCGATTGGTGCCAGAGCTGGCACTGTGGGAGAGTGCCAGAAAGAGGCGCGGCATTTTGGGGTTCGTGACCCCAGCCCCGTGTGGGGTGGTATTTAGCCCAGTGGAGCGTGCGACCCAGAAGAAGGGTCAGGGGGCCAGGCACAGCTATAGGCCACCTGAACCCGAGCGCGAGAAGCGCAAGGCATTGGCCCCAGAGCAGGCGAGGGAGCGCAAGAAGTGCAAGACAGGCCCAGAGTGGGTGAGGAAGGGCAAGAAGCGCAGGACAGGCCCCAGAATGGGGCGAGTTTATTGAAGACCCCGGAAGGGGCAAAGCCATTGAGAGGCCCAGGGAAGGCACACGCGCAGGTAAAAGCCTAGAAAGGGTGAGCCACTGGGGGAAGTCCTGGAGAGAGGTGCGAATCTAGCGGGAAGCCCTGGGGAGGGCAGAATTTGAGTCAGAGGCCCTAGGGGAGCGACCAGCACCAGATCTGCATAAAGTCCCAGAGAAGGGCGAGCACGCGGTAAAAAGCCCAGAGAAGGGCGGGCGCACAAGTAAAGCCTGGAGAAGGGCGGACAGGTGGATCAGGGCCTGGAAAGGCAGGCGCGCGAAAGAGTCCCAGAGAAGGGCGGGCGCGCGAATAGGAACCCAGAGGGGGCACGTATCTTGGAGAGGCCCTGGACAGGACGAGCATGAGCTGATTGAGCCCAGAGAGAGCAAATACTCGGGCAGGGACCTCTGGGGGGAAGACCTCCAGGGGACGCATAGTGGCAAGACATAAGAACGTCCGGTACACCAGCGAGGCTTGGGGCATGCTAAAGGGGAGGTTGGAGGCACGCGTGGCCCATAAGGCCTGGGGTGCACCAGATCACTGTACAGAGTAGGGGCTAGGACAAACTTGGCACCATGTCCAAGCAGATGATAAGGCAGCCTCCCATTAGTAATATTCCAGCAAGACATGGCGGGCGAGAGAGAGGGTGCGTTTGAGACCCAACTTGGCACGGTAGGGGTGCCAGGGGAGATCATGGCCGCTCCTGGGCCCCGCCCTGTGACAGTGTCATTAGCGAACTTGGCCAGTCTGCTTCTGATACCAGTGTCCACATCATTAATGAAGATGTTGAAAAGAATAGGCCCAAGGACAGAGCCTTGGGGGACCCCACTGATCACAGCACACCAGCTCTAGCTTCTTGAAAGTTCTGGCCTTTCAGTTTCTGTTTCTCGGCAGACTAAAGTCACATGTGCAAAGACACAGGCTGGATAGGATTGTTGTTGTTCTGTGCTTATGAGGTGGTGAAACTGGGCCAAGCAAGACAGAGGAGTTAGTTAAGACACTGTCTTAAAGATAGAGACACAATATAGGAAAGGATGGAGGCAGAGTAGAAAGGAACAGTGGACTGGACTGGAAAGAAAAAGGAAAGACATTATTCAGTAGAGTACACACTGCTTCCTATAAAAAATGTCATGGCTTCTGGACATAAGGGAGACCCTATCTGGGAGTATTTTAAAGAAATTACTTCCCTGAGTAAAAAAGGAAAACGTGTCAAGTGTAAGCAGTGCAAGAAGGACATGCAGGGCCTAGTTGCAAGAATAAAACATCATAATGAAAACTGCTTATTGGGAGAAAATGATGTGAATGAAGATGTGGATTTGTCTGAAGAACAATGTGGATCAACTGGTTAGTAAATTAAATAATTCACTTTGCAATGCATCATTCTTCAAGACGCTCTTTACGCCTTTTAGTATAAATGTGATTTAACAAGTAAATTCCCAAGCTGTTTGCTATGTTGGATGCTGGTAGAAAAAAAGTTTAGCTTAGCTAATCCTTATGGTTTGTTTAATTAGTTAACTAGGTTTAGAATCTATCACCCAAATTTACAGTACAGAAAGCTTCAATAAGAGAAATCTAGAGTTGCCAGTTGCCACTGGGTGCGATTTTCTTACTTTATATTATGTAATACATGCTCCTTATTTTGGAACATCATGGGCCCAGACCATAATGGTGATGCCATAAGTCTATTCCCTATTTTACTTCAGCATAACTCAGCTTTCCCAAGGGAACCCCATCCTATATTTGTTTTCTCAAAAAACAGAAGTGCCAATGAGTTTAATGGGACTTGCTTCAAAATTAAGTGGACTGTAAGTGCAGCCAGTCTTAGCTTTTTTGGTAATTTGAAATCGAATCTGTATCCTTGCTGAAAAAAATGTAAATGATTAGCTGAATAATACAGTGAGAAGAACTGAGAAGAACGACTATTCAAAAATCATTTTGTTTCAGGATCCCATTTAAGTTTAAGAGACTTTGACTGTCTATCTGCAACAACTTCAGAGTCATCCACTGCTACTTTTAGCAGCAGTGCTGCAACCAAACGTATTTTAGACAACAAAGTATTAGTAGCAAGCAAAAGGTTTCAATCATCCAGTAAAACCACCACCATGGATGGGTTTGTAGTAAGGACCAGCAAATACCAGCAAGACACCAAAGATGAAAAGACTGCATGGCTCATTTATGCCACAAGTTATCCTTTTCACATTAAAAATAAACACTTCAGTGACATGGTTGAGTCCTTATGACCAGGCTACACTCCACCTGGTAGAGCAGACATTGGTGGAAGGTCGCTACATACAGTGTATGAGAAGGAACTTGAACAGTGTGCAAGAAATACTGTGGGAAAATTTGCCATTTTAAGCCTTGATGGGTGGAGCAATGTACAGAACAATCCAGAAATATGTGCCTGTGTGACAACAAAAGATGGGGTTGCATATCTTTCAGAAACAATAGATACATCGGGAAATGCCTACACAGCAGAATATTTAAAAGACGTGGCAGTGAAAGCTGTAATAAACTGAACAAAAATTCAACTGTCACATGCACAGTTTTGTCACACACCATGCTGCAAACATGGCAAAGATGAGAAGATACTTAGAAGAAACGGAAGGATGCTCCTTAATAATATGTCGCTGCAGTGCCCATTTAATGCATCTTTTAGCCAAAGACTTAAGTACTATTCCAGAAATAAAAGAAAATGTTGTTGAAGTCACAAAATACATACCATTTTGCTTCAGCTTCACTAAAGAGAGCAGGAGGATCTAAACTAATTCTCCCCCAAGATGTTCAGTGGAATTCTGTGGTTGATTGTTTTGAACAATTTATTAAGAATTGGCCTATTCTCATAAAAAAACTGAAGAAAACCGTGATAAAATAGATGGAAGTATCTTATCCAAAGTATCTAACGTTGGCTTAAAAAGGAACGTAGAGGATATACTCAGTAAACTGAAGCCTATCTCCGTAGTCTTAAACAAATTTCAGAGAGACAGTTGCTGCATTGCTGATGCTGTCGAAATTTGGACAGCACTTCAAGAGACATTGAAGAAAGAAAAACCTAACCAGAAAGTTAAACTGCAGGCAATAAAGAAGCGAATGGATCAGGCAGTAACTCCACCTCATTTTCTTGTGGACATTCTCAACCCCAGATATAAAGGTAGATGCCTACTTTCTGAAGAAGATGATGCTGCCATGGCATGGGCATCTCAAAATCACTCCTCAGTTATGCCAGCCATAAGTTTCAGGGCTGGAGGGGAACTGTGATGTTTTCTCTGACTGTCTTGGCTATCACCTCCTCCTTCGATTCCGACTCTCTCCTGCCACGTCTTTATTAATTTAGATGCTATTAGTTGGGAGGTATTATTTCCGCAGTAAGCTACTGGCAATCTCTCACAGTTTCTATCCATGACTCACCCTATCTGATGTTTTTCTTGCCCGACGCACAAATTTAGAATATTACTCGAACCACAGTCTTATGTAACTGAACGATTTTCTTCATTATCCTTTATGTTCCTTCACACTCATAACTATTTCACAAACTCTTTTTTTTGTTAATCTTTCATAAACACCTTTTGTGAAATTTCTTCTTTATTGATATGCAACATAATCAAACTAACTTTTGAAACGTTTCTTGAATTGTCCCAAAGTTTTTACTTTCAGTTTCTTTTTTTTTTGTTTTTTTTGTTTGTACTCCCATGTTCTGCCTAGCATTCCAATCAAAAACCTCTTGAGGAACAGTCAATACTGACAACAAGATCAAAAATCAAAACCAAGGTCTCCCAATGTAGTTGTTTGTTTGGTTTTTTTGTTTCTTACTTTCTTTTCTTTTTTTCTGGGGCATTCATCCCACCTCTGCTTCTCGCAGCTTCTCCCTTTTCCACACCTCTATTTCTTCTCTGGATGATCCTTTTCAAGTCCAGTTACATACTCCGGAGCCTCCCAGTTTCCTTCTGACCTCCAGAAGCTCCCCGACTCCGCAGTCCTCTTTCCGCTCTCCCCTTCAGAGGAGACTCCTCCCACTCCCGTCTCCACCTCCACCTCCACACCACATGGTCCTGCACCAGGTTCTCTTATATGTAGGGAGCAGCTGCTCCTGAACTGCTGCTCTCCCAGCTCAATTTCTTTTTCAGCTCTTTCACGGGAACCATTTAAACAGTACATGTTTACTGATGATGTTTTGAACAGCCACTCCCCTGAATATGTGGAAATCATTCACCAAGCACCTTGAAACAGATTTCCTTCAGTTGATAAGCCAATTTTTCACAGCAGTAGCTTCTTCTGCAGGCACAGAGAGAATATTTTCATCATTTGGTATTATTCAATCAAAGCTAAGAAATTAACTGGGAGTTGAAGAAGTAGGAAAACTCATATTTCTGTCTCAGTCTATGAATAAAAACGACAGTTGGAGTGGAGAAGATGAGATCTAGTTGTAGAAATTTTAAGGACCGTGTGCGTTTAGTGTTGTGATGACTTGTCAGAGTTAATAAGATTTGTAAATTTAAAAAAAAGTTTACGGACAGATGTTGTAAAATGCAGTATTGAGTTGTAAAGTAACATGTTTTAGTGATCAGATTTGCACCATTGTTTAAGAAATATGTGAAGAAGTATTAGTGGGAAACTTGATGTAAATCAATGATTTAAATTGTAGCAAAACCCCCAGTTTTTCTTTTTCTTTTTTTTTTAATGCATTCCCTCCCCTTCCCCAACCATTT
>NW_017728912.1:37912222-37938073 GCF_001723895.1 Crocodylus porosus
ATCTGCCCCTCCCCCCACTCCCCACTCCCCCACTAATATCTAAGCTGTCTGCCTTGGTTTCCAGCCTCAAGCTCCCAGGTTTCTGTCTCTCTCTCTTTCCTGGCCGTCTCCTCCTTACCACCAGGCTTCTTTTTTTTCCTCTCATACTTTAGATCAAGTAACCCTGGGGCTACTTGATCTTAAGTTAAACCCAAGCCTCAGGTCCTCAGTCAGCTTCTCTCTAGTCCACTAGTTCTAATCCTGGTCCTGGCAACTTTCACTCCCTACACTTTAACTCTCTCTCACCTTAACCTTTCCCCAAGTATCTCAAATACCCCAAGCACACACATACATACCATACCATCCAAGTTGGTAATTTACCTATGTGTAGTTGGGTTGTATGTGTGTGAACTGGTGAGAGAGTGTGTGTGTGTATCTCATTGTGGGCATGATATACAAATTAGTGATCTGTGTATGTGTACTGAGTGTGCGGGTATTGACAATTGATTTTTATCTCATTTTTAGTGTGTAGTGTGTATGTGCTTGAATTGGTGATAAGTATGCATGTGCCTAGGCTGGTTTGGATGTGTATGTGCCTGAGCTGGTAGTGTGTGTGTATGGGTATGTATGCACCGAATTGATTTGTGTGTGTGTATATATGAAATTGTGTCACACCCTCCTGTCTAACAGTGCAATATTGAGATCCTGAGAGTTGGCCTGACCCCACAGGGCAACAAAATCAGGGTTTTCTCTTGGCGAATTCAATTATGATTTAAATCCATCCACCCTGGTTGCCACCAAGAAATGAATGTAAACTGGCTATGAATAAATTTAGGCTGTAAATCAGAAGAAGGCTTATAGCCTCAAAAGGAGTGAGATTCTGAACAGCCTCTTGATGGAGTAATGGGGGCAGACTAGACTAATTTTACAATTGAACTTGATAAGTTTGCGAATTTGATTGCGCGTCTTGTTTGCCTGTGATTTCAGAAGATGGAATTCAGTGACCCAAATGGTTCTTTCCTATACAGCCCTTTGTTTCTAGAATTACTAAGGATGATTTCCCTTGCCCCCAAATCCAAGAATCTCCTACTTGCTCTGTTTCTGTTCGTATTTAAAATTGTACATTTTAATGGTAACATTTTAATTATTTTTTCTTAGCAGAGTAAGAAAATAACATCAGATTCACACAAGGAGGACAGTGGCTTTTAGTGGTTCCCAGGTAATTAGAAAGATTGTCTCTTCTAAAAGGTATTTTGCTCTGACTTGTCCCTTTGAGGCTCCCCGTGCCCCCACAGCAAAAGATATCCACACAGCTATCAGTATGTTCCCTATGGCAAAACTTTACCCTGCCTGATTTCTTTCAATTCTGTCTAGTTTTTCTATATGTAAATTAGGAATGATATCTTTGTATATAATGTTCTCTGGAATGCATGAGTTATCAAGGATGTCAGAGCAACATTTGGTGCAGAATACATGCAGAATAAGATATTTTTCTAATTGGACAAAAGATTGAGGAGTTTCTATTGGCCAAGCAAGGCTGAGCTCCCCTCCCCAGCACAACCATCAGGCTCCCCTGTCTCCCACCACCTGGCTGCTGGCTGCTTCAAAACTTGAAATGTTTCAAAACTTCTAAAACACTTTGATTAGCCTCATTTTGTTTTGAGGCTGTTTCAAAGCCCTTCATTTCATTTCAGTTTCGCTGTTTTGAGTTCAAAATGAGTCAAAACAGTGTCAAAACGGAACAGCTGGCAAAATTTTGCACAGCCCTAATATTTAGGCATATTTTCAGTTGCTAGCCATTTGTCTTAAGGTCCATAAAAATATTCTGTGGCTGAATAATGAAATAGTGAAATGTTTTCAGGGCCAAGAACAAAATCACTTGTTCAAGGAACTGTAAAAATCCAGAGGGTCCAGACATGTAAAATATTGCAGAGCATGTGATCATGGCTGCAGAAATGTTAATGAAATTATTAATGTTAGCTTCTGAATTCTATTATCCTTGCTCCATAAACTATGCTCAAACTGCTGTTGAAATCCAAGAACTTTGTTTGAAGGGCACTTGCCAATATTCAGTTTTTGTTCATTGCCTCCTCTTACACTGTATCGCTCTTGCGATACATGTCAAAATGACCTATGTTAGTGCAGTGGACCCTTTTTTCTCAGGAGGGAAAATAGGTATGAAAGTTAATGAATATATGCAAGATTTAGAGATGAGCAAATCAGACCCTTCTTTATTTTTTAGGTCAGGATGTGAGGGCATTTTTATGACATTAGATGCCAAGTCAGGTCATTTAAATAGATGCCAAGTCAGGGCTATTAAATAGTTCTGGGCAGGCAGGAAAACATACAATTTTAAAAGTATGCAGACTGTAATTGTATTATAATTTGCATAATTATCAGGAATATAATTATGTGTAGCTCTAATGTAACTCTGACTGCTCTTAACTGCTGGAACCCAGCTGGAAATTAGACAGTTTGATTCAGTGAATATTCCATAATAATGAGACAGAATAAATTTCTTTTTTTCCATAAACACTTCAAGTAAACCTGCTGAGTTTGTTTCTAACCTAAGGCTGTCAGCCAGCAGAGGAAGTGAGTAGCCCTTAACTGAATTTGGAAGTATATCTCTGTAATCCACAATGAGAGAAAATAAGCGGGGAGAGAGAAAAAGGTAAAAAGGATGATATGTCGCTATAGAGCAGTGTAAGCTAATTGCATGAGTGGATGTGTGAGCAAAAAGCCTCCTTCTCTGCACTATAAGGCAAGGAGGGTAATGATCTGCATGGATGTGGAGGGAGAGGAATGAGTTGGAGAAGACACCAGGAAGTCAGTTGACACACACGTGGCTGGAATGTGAGCTGTTGCTATAGCACCTCTGCAAATATTTCTCTTATTAAGAGCCAATTTATTTTTGTAGCCATGGAGTCCTTCTAGAACATTACCAGCATATGGTACATGGGAAAGGAAATGTAATAATACACTCATGTGTGCACTGTCTTTCTAGGAAATGAATTTGTTCAGTTTGGTGTGCATTCCAAAGCAGCTCCTGATTAATACATTTCAAAATGTTGTGGATAGGTCTCTGCACAGTAGTGGGATAATAACAGATGGGAATTAATTATATTTGTGCAGAAAGCCAGGTAGCAATATTTTTTCCATGAGCCTAGCCCCACACCACTAAACCTTGACTGAAATGTATTTGGGATGACTGAGTGGTACTCCTGCTGTACCCACTGTTTTGTATTTGTTTTTTCTCTTTCTGTCAGACATCATTTTTGGAAAAGAAAACATTATTTGGGGAGCTGTGAAGGAGAGAGCTACTTCTACTCTTGAGACTTTTAACCATATAAAAATGGCACCAATCTTCCCGGCCCTGGTCCCAGGCAGCAGCACCCGGCTTCTCTCATCTGGCTGGCAGATCAGAGGCTCACACCCCCAGGAGGACTCCAGCACAGCACTAGTGGCCCTCCGGGGGGTGTGGGCAAGCCCCTGAGCTGCCTGCCTGCTGCATCAAAATAGCATCGAAACAGCAAACCAGCTTTGACAAAACAAAATGGAATAGTGCTTTTGAAATTAAATGAAACTCCTGACAAAAACATTGTTCCATCAAATTGTTGAAATGGAAATAGAATTGGAATGGTGCTGTTTCATACAGCCCTAGCATCAGTGTAGAGTGATGAGGTGAGGTGTCTGGATCTCAAACCACCAAGAGGTCAAGCAAGCCATTGACACTGTGGCCACAGTCTTGTACTCTGGAGCTACATAGTAGTCCACATGAAATGGCTGCAGCATGCCCCATGTGCACACATCCTTATGAAAAGGCAGGATCCTTGCCCTGAAACACTGTCACTGTTAAGTACTGGTTGCCCTTGCCCAGAGTGGGACAGGTGCATTGGCCCCTGCAGGTCATGGGAATGACAGTGGGCAAGTGTGAACAGACATCAGTACTTAAGCAAAGTCAGTTGTGGGAGAATGAGCTGGGAATAATGTACCTCTCCTACATGCCTTGCATAGGTGGGTTGTACAGCAAAGTAAGGCTCCTGTTGGTAGCCCTAGGTTTATGGGCGGGGATGGAGGTGAGTAGGGTACACCTCCCTGTGAAGGGAGGTGGTACCCATACCACCTGGGTGTAGCAGGCATAGGGTTGGGCTGCTGACTTGGGTATGTACAGCCATGGGGCAGGTAGGCTGGCTGCAGCGCTGCTGAGGTGCAACACTGGCAGGAACACTTCTAGCAGGCTCTCAGGCAGCATCGTAATGGATGCACTGAAATCTGCCCGCGGCTTGTCCTCCTGCTGAAGCAATGCTAAAGTGCATTCAGTGACAGCCATGACCTAGCCAATGGCATCCACATGCCATCCAGAGGCTTCTGTGTGTTCCTGAGCCTGGAAGACCACTGTGCCCCTGGCCTGTGCTATGTCTCTCTAGAGTAGGGAGGCACAGCACTCTGCCCATGTACCTGTGATGGTGGCCTGCTACTAGGCTGTTGACAAGAGTGCTGCAAGCACTTTGCTTTGCTCTGTGCTACATACCTCTGGTATCTATCTGTCCTTAATGCCCTGCTTGCATGCTGTGGCCTTGGGTTTTCATCAGGTCTGGAGGCTGCAGGGGCTGGCCTTGAAAATGTAGCAGAGGAACAAGCATTAATTTTGAGCCACCAGAATTTACAGATAACATGATGTGTTGGAGGAGGTCTAATTAGTGCTTATTAGTGCCCTAATTAGGGACAAGGAAAGGGGCAGAAGGTTTAAAACTGACACTGTCATTGCTAAAGAGTTTAGCTTCAGTGGATAGGGCAAGTATAGAGAAGAGACAATTTAACAGCTGGTTAAAATTGAACGGGGTTTGCTGAATTAAAGATGGGTAGAATGGTGGAAAGATACAGGAAAGAACAAACAGGGTAGGATAAGAACAAACAAACAATATATTTACAATATCAATCTTTCTTGACTGACACTCATGATCCAGAGCTACCAGTGTGTGATCCACACTGTTGATGGTGTTACAAGCAAGGCAGGCCATGACACTATTAGATTGGCCATCTGCATCTCTGGACTAAGACACAGGTGGGTGAGAACCAAATTGTAAATACAAGCCACATACACATACAAGTCTCTCTCTCACACTCACCCAGCCTGTCACAAGTAACAGACACTGCATACAAACAGATACAGAGAAAGCACACCACACAGATCCTTTTCCAAGACACACACCAGCACCACACACATTCCAAAACACATTGTGAGACAGGAGTGCGTGCACACACATGATGCAAAATATTGCGGTTCATTTCTTTTGGAGGCTCGCAAATAATAATTCTCAGGCACACACTATTAGCAGCACAAAAGGTGTATTTGCAAATAGGGTCGGAGCAGAGTCAGAGGACTTCAGATTACTCCACCCACTGAGGAAATTCTTAACTGGGTTTTTATCTCTGTCCTCCTGGGCACGTGTGCAGAAACAGGAACTCTTACAGCTCATTTCCGGTTCATACAAACATATATGTGACTACGTCACTTCATCCGTCGCATGTATATTATAATTAACTACTTAAGTATGCGGGGCGGATAGGCATATATGCATCAGCTAATTACGCACGCTCAGAAAGCTCTCTAGGTCACCAAGAGTTGAAATCCACCCCCCGCTTTCAGGGACACAGTCAGTTGAATTCCAGCTTCTGTAATCTGTATGTGAAAGTCAGGGGGAGTGTGGGGGTAGAGAGTAATTTAGCATTAGAAAATCTAGCAATGGCCAAGGGAGAGGAATGTCCTTGGCAGTGTTTCTGCTTATCAGGTATGAGATGCAAACTGTGCAGTTCTAACAATATTTCTAACACACACATGCCCTTGCATTGTTTTCTTACAACCCACACATCTGGAACAGGCCCTGCACAATCCTGGTCCAGCCCTGCATGCTCAGATTGGGCCGTGCAAGCCTGAATTGGGCCCTGCTGGACCCAGCCCTGTGCAGCTGGATCTAGATCCACACTTAACCCTGCAATATACCATGCAGAGCCCTATTATCTGGCACACAAGGCTTCCCATGAATCCAGAATTTTGGCAGTAGGGGTGTGCAAATTAATGCTACCATGGCTACCTTGTTGCCAAATTTTCAGGCCTGTGAGGAGCCCTATGGGTCAGATGACATAGGGCAGGGGTGCTCAGCAGCTATATATATATGTATATAGCTCTGTGGGCTGCTGAGCACCCCTGCTCTGTCATCTACATAGATATAGATGGCTTGTTCTAATATTCTAATAACCATTTTCTGATTGGTTTTATTTGGTCTTTGTTTCACCGAAACTTTTGGAACTGGACTGAACCTGCTCTATTGTAGACTGGAAGGTGTTAATTTGTGTCTTGCTGAAAATTAGAACTCTGGAAGGGAGGATTTCTTATCTTTTTCCCTTCACTGTCATGGAATGCTGCCTGCTACCGTCTGGTTTTCTTTTCACCTTACTTTGTGAACATGTTTTCCCTTGGTTCTCCAAGTTAAGTTTTCCCTTCTGCCCTGGTGAATTTAGAGTCCCCTTCCTGAGTTTGTTTTTTTTAACTAGGGGCTATCCTGCATTACATATCTCCACAATGTTTGCAGAGGCAGTCTCTGAGGACCATAATGCATGTGTATTTGACAAAGCCAGAGTATAATCATGAAATTACAATATTGTTGCATTTATATCATCATTTCAGTCAGTCTTGCATTCTTAGTTTATACAAAATAAAAACCCAGCTGAAAAGTCCTGCCAATTCCTCGGTTCTTTGGTTCATTTTTGAAAGATAAGAGAACAGTTTTTTCCAAAGACTACCTACACCACTTTTTAAATACATTTTGTTTACATCTTATATCCAAGAAATTTACCACAAATATATATGTATATATAACAAGACTACATCTAATATATTTTCTTACATCAATGACTACTACTAACATTTTAAAGTTAAAACTATGATATACTATATTTGAATTATTTATTTTGAGGCCTTCTTTTAGAATGCTTCTTTCCAAACTTTGTGTTCTGTTGAATTTGATCTCCTTGCTGGTTCATTTAATTGCTTCCATAATTTTGCTGACCAGCCTGGTTGTCATATCTGACAAGGTTCACTCTTGGCTAGGGACAGAAGTTACACATAAGCTAATTTAAGTGATCAGAAACTGGTTTAACCCTGTAACAGAACATAAGTTCAGTGCATATAAACCAGTTTCAAAATAGCTGAAATCAGTTTGAGATAAACCTGATTGAATGTAGTGTCAGACTTAATGGACTGAGCTCAAACCAGTTTATGCAATGTCTGTCCCAGACCCCTTCCTAGTTCAAGTTAAACCAGAGTCCTCTGCATCCCAGCATGTTCATGTGATGGGCTAGCTGGCAGTGACCTAGCCCAGGGGTTTTGAAAAGGTAAAAGATGATTGGAGGACTTGGGATTCCCTTTCCGCACCAATCAGGCCCCCGAGACTCACCTCCCTGTGTCCCAATTGGCCCCTTGGGTCACCAGGAGGGGGATAAAAGGGGCAGCGTGTGCTGACTCAGGGGAGAGACCAGCAAGGGACAACAAGGAAGGAGCTTCACAGAGCTGAGCCAGTGGGGCAGGAGCAGTGCCCTGGAAGAGCCTGAAAGAGCAGGACCTGCAGGCAGCAGCGGGACCCTCAGCAGCATGGCGTGTGGCCGGCAGGAGAGGCTCCCCACTGGGCTCCAGGATCCCTACAAGAGGCTGTGGCCAGCAGAAGAGGCTTCCCCCACTCCAGGAAGGATCTGAGCAGCGACCTGAGGGGTTCCCAGCTCTGCTTCCAGCTCCTCCAGTCAGAGGCCAGGCAGCTTGACGTGAGGCAGGGGCTCTGGGAAGGTCAAGACCCCTAGCAGGGTAAAATAGTGCCGGCTGTGTGGCAGTGTTCCTGCTTACCACATAGGTGATCTAGGGTCAAGTCTCAGCTGAGGTGACTTGGAGTGAGTGAGATAACAAAAGGAAATCTTCTTGCAGTGGAAAGGGGCCATTGTGTTTTCTCCCCCTCCAGGTACCAAGGCCCTATATTTCCCATGTCATTTGACATTTTGCATTTTGTGCCTTTTATAGTTCACCAATCCATATTGTTTGTTCTGCTGTTTGTGTTTTATATTTTGTTAACCCTGTTTTTTGTCAATGATTGTAAGTGTCTAACCTTTGTTGAATCCTGCCCCCTTGGGGCATTGTAGTGTCCACTATACCCTCTGATTTATGTCTGTTATGTTCCCAGTATTAAAAGGTATATTGTTAAGTCCCCACTGGTGGTCTGGCTCTGCTCTATAGGGGGAGGAGAGTCCCTACACCTCCCACAGCGCTTGTGCACCTGCTTTGATCCCTTCAATTGGAGAGGGGGTACCTCTTGGAGTACTGCCCAGGTTACAGTCTGCAGCCATCGGCAGGGCTGTGCTGTTTGCTCCAGTGGAGCAGAATTGGCCCCACCCCTCTGCTCCCTAGCCAGAGCAGGGGTGGGCAGGGGCAAGGGCATGGCCAGATACTGCCCCCCCCCACTAAGGTGAAGGGGACAGGAAAGGGGTTTTTCCTCTTCCCTCCCCTGCCCCACCCAGTACGGACCCAGCAGGATCTGACAGGCAAGGGCACAGCAACCCCTGCCAGGCATTTCTCTTCTCACTACTCCAGCAGCAGGGGCATGACCAGCCCTGGCAGTAGCCTCAAGTGAACTGGCTAGGGAGGGGATTTAATTCCCCCCTCCCTGTCCCACCAGCACAAACCCAGGCCAGGGTCTGCCTGGTGCTCCCCCCTCATTGCTCCAGCCTCAGGGGTGGGGGCACAGCCAGATGTCAACTGGGATGGCCCCCTAAGGCAGAGGGAGCAGGAAGGGGGTTTATTCCCCCCTACAATCCCTCTACTCCTGGGGGGCCACAACTGGGGTCTGCTTGCCCCGACCGCTGCCACTGCAGATTGCTTCCTGCATAAGGTGAGCAGCAGAATAAGCTGCCTCCTCTGGCAGATGCTGGAGGGAAGGGGAAAAATAGCCTCCTCCCTTCTCCCTTGCCAAAGGAGACATGCCGGCCAGGCTCAGGCTAAGCCCCTGCCTCTGCCACTGGAGCAGCAAGGGGGCAGGGACTGTGACAGAGTCAGCAGCCCTTCTCATCGTTTCCCAGGGAGTGCAAGCCTTTCTGGGGCTGTGCTCTGGGGCTATCAGTGTTGCTGCACACTGCATGGAGAGAGCAGCAGTGACATCAGGGAGCGCTCAGGTAGCTACAGCCACTCCTGAGGCCGTGCCACTGTGCACCCCACTCAGTCTGCAGCAGCTCTGCCTGCCCTGTTCCACCCCACTCCCACCTGCAGTGCAGCCCCCAACCGGGAAGACGCTTGCATACCCAGGAAACCATGACAGGTGCTGTTCTGTCATGGTCCCTGCCCCCTCACCACCCCAATGATGTGGGTGGGGATTCAGCCAGAGGCCAGCTGGCATGGGCCCCTTAGGCAAAGAGATGGGGAGAGGGGTTATTTCCCCCCTCCCTCCAGTGTCTGGTGGAGAAAGCAAGGAAGGAACTTATTCTGCTCCTTGCCCTGTTCAGAGAGTGATTGGCAGTAGCAATGATCGGGGCAGGCAGACACCAGAGGTGGTCCCCCAGGGGCAGAAGAGGCACAAGGAGGAATAAACCTTGCCCTCTCTGCTTCAGAGGACCATGCTGGCCAGCATCTGGCTGTGCCAACTACTGCAGCAGCAAGGGGGAAACACTAGGTAGATTCTGGCTTGGGTCTATGCCAGTGGACTGCAGGGGGGTAAACCCCTTCCCTGGCCAGTTCACTTTGAGGCTACTGCCAGAGCTGATCACACCTCTCCCCACCTCCAAACACAGTTTCCCTGCAGCTAAAGGCATGCTCTAGCCCCAACCCCTCAGCCTCTGGCCTGAGCTACTGCAAGCAAGTGCCTGCATTTCCTGAATGTCAATTCACTTCCCAATTGGTTCAGTCTAGGCAGGTTAGACAAACCTGCAAAGATTGAATCAATTCCAGCTCCAGTTTTTTGAATGTCTGTCCTTAGCCTCAGCTTTTGGGGTATTCTGCTTTTATCACATTTCTGCAATGTGTCCTAGACCACCCTTGAAATAACCAAGTCTGGCAACAGCTCCTTGTTTTGTGAAGCAGGAGGGAAGGCTCTTTGCTATAAACGTCTTCCTGCTTTTACAAGGCATAGGATGAAAGGTACTGCAATCATCATGCTTAAACAAAAGGAGACATCACACTTGTGGGTGCCCATATATTGGGCCTGAGGATAACTCAGATTGAGCTATTTGCCTCAGACATCCTTGGTAATGGAGTCAGAGCAGGACTGGAAGAAGCATGCAGAGAACAACTGGGTGCATTTTGTAGGTTCTGAGGACACAAAAGTTAGTACTTGAACATGTTCAGTTTTCTCTGAGTCTCTTCAACCCCCTCCCTGCTTCCAAATAATAGGTAATCTAAACCAAATTGCAATCCAAAATCCATAACAAGTTCATCCAGTAGCCAGGGCTTGATTTTTCTGGGCATTTGTTTTTGTCCTTAAATTCTGACAGGACATCTTGGACAGAACATCTGTCAACTCCAGATTTATTAGAAATGTCAGGCATTCAAATTCTTAATTTATGTAGGTGCTATTTTGGCTAGAAGATACTGCTGCTAGGGCTTTGAATAGAAGTGTTAGAAGCAAGTACAATAATAAAACATCAAACAACAAATCTGTAGTCCCAGGATTTATTGGTCCTGTATCTTCATCCAAATCTTAGATTCTGGATAAAACACACATCCATATTAGTTTTACTAGCTTTTGTTATCTTGAAAAATAAGATTTCACATATTTAAAATCTAGTCCATTTAATTAAATGTATTTACACCTGTAGGCTTATTACAGGGTTTAGAAGGAATGCATGACACTTAAAACATTTGTTAATGCTCTTAGGAATTCTAGTTAGAAGGTAAAGAACTTCTGAATGTGAATGAGCAATTGCCCATGGAAACAATGTTCCGAAAATAATTATATTTCTATTGTTTAAGCAACTGAAAGAGCCATTAAAAAAACAAAGCAGCAAACAAACAAAATCCACCCTCCCAAAGAGGGTGATAGCAATAGTGAATCAGAAGAAAGAAATTCAAAATGTGCTCAAAAACTGCCACCTTGTGGTAATACTAAGTTGTATACATGACTATGAACAGGAAACAACGTTAAGAAACTGAAAGAAAAGTTAATAGTGAGAACACTTGATTTTTGGAATGTGAATTGGTCTGATAGGGAGGTCTGGTTTAAGAGCAAACTGAAAAAGGTTTAAAGTATTTGGGAAAATGAGCTTTCCTCATTCTATATGTTGTAAAGTTATACCTCAGATTTTTCTGCAGAAAAATCTAATTGCTCTGTCCACATTTTAGCAAAAGAATAGATTTTTTAAAAAACGAAGGCAGTAAATAAATAGATTTAGAGGAGGCTAGTATGGCTGCCTGGTCTATTTCAAATTACTAGGTATGCAAGAGGCTCATGACACCACAGCAACAGGTCAGCTGTGCCATCTTGTTCTTACCCTTCTTTTTAGATATGGTTATTTGTTACCATAACAGGGTGGCCTCCTCATCAGGTTTCTACTTACCACCCTGCTCCTGGGATAACTGCCTGCTTTGCTCATCTGCCATGACTTGATGGAAAAATATGAAAGTTGTTACTAAGGCAGGAGGCTACCCATTACTCGCCCTGCTGATTAGGGCCTTAATACTCACTCCGACCTCCCCTCCATAGGCCCTACGCCTCACAGATGTTGCTCTGTGTTACCTCTCTGGTCTATGGCTGGAGTAAACCAGGCATACAGTTGTAATTCTACTCGACAGCCCCGGAGGACCACTCACATGCCAACCCTCTCTCACTGAGGTCCCATTTACTCCGCTGGGTCTCACCCAGCCTCTTTCATACTGCCCTCTCTCAAGGCCACACTCATACTGCCTAGCCTCACCCAGCTTCAGGCTTAGCTCTCCATGTCTCTGTCAGCCCCAGTGCAGTCTGTTGGGTGTCTCCTGCTACCCTCACCTGAGCATTGACTGAGCAATTCTACAACTGCTGGCCTACTTCGCCCCTGGCCCCTCACCGGGCCACCATACTTCCACTGGGCCTCCTCACTCACCCACACTCATGGGACTGCTCTAGTCATCACCTTTCTCTCTCCCATGGTCTCACTCACACCCCAGGCTTTACCTTGCCACTTGGGCACAACCCCAGGTCCCCCCTCCAGCCTGAGCCCTGCCTCAAGGCTCCTTAACAAGCTTGGGCTCCCCCTGCTCATTAGAATGCCACCAGGGATGTGGGGCAGGGGTTACTAAAGTGCCCCAACCCACCTTTCACCAGGGAGGTAACTGGCCTGGCATTTCCTGGGGGCTCCCACACCACTAGGAGCCCCACCAGATTGCCCTTCCCTGGTAGGGTGCAGTTTTACATCTCACCAAGCACAAGGGATCATCTCTACCCCCTAGCCCCTGCCCTTGCCCTTGCCTCCTGATAGTCCCAAAGCAGCCACTCAGCCTAATATTACCTCCTTCAGCAAACTGCAGCCCACCTTATATCCCTGGGTCCAAAATGGCTGCCCTCCTCAGGCACCTGGCTGCTACCTGTTTTCTGTCCTTAAAGTGGCAGGCATGAAAGGTGAGCAGCCACATTTACCTAATGTTACCTCTTTATGTTCGTTTAAGCTGAATGCGCTGTGATAATCATATCTACCTATATTTTTGTACGCTGCCTTGCATGATGGAGGCAGAACTCTAACTGGAACTCTTTCAGCACTACCTAATTTTAAATAATTACTTTCTTTCTCTTTTCACCCCCTTCCCCCCCCCACACACAAACACACCTTCTTCTGAAGCAAAGAGAATACCCACAACTAGCAAGAGCAGATTGTGTGTAATGCAGTTTTGCTCCTACTGGTTCCACAGAATCTCTCAGGTGTGTCTTGCATGCAAGGTCAGGGTAAAATTGATCACCAGATTTGCAGTTGGAAGAATTTTTTGCCCCCTGCCAGGAATAGTTGTATTGACCATGGTTTTTGGGTTTGTTTGTTTTGGGGCAGGGTGCAGAAGGGATTTATTCTACAGCATGGGACATAGGTTTCCTTGTAGAGTCATCTGGGCAGATTTTACCTGACAAAGGGCATGTCTACACAAGACATTTACAGCACAGTAGACTAATTACCTGCACAGTAAACTCGGCAAATGTACACATGCACCCCTATTAGGCTGGAGTAAACTAATAACTAATAAACTAACTCCACAGCAGGATAGTACTTGTAAATGCAAGTACTATCCTGCTGTGGGGAAAATTTTTTTTTTTTTTTTTAAATAAATGGAATTTAAGTGGTTACTTTTCATTTTTTCCTAACTGGACTTCATGCTACACTGTTGCAAGGTGTCTCCTTAACATGTGATTCTATCTCCTCTCCTTTCCTTTCTCTCCTTGAGCTGACCACCCAGGGACTACAGCCAGACACTGGAAAACCCCTGGCAACTGGGTTATTTCTCTCAAGTTTCAAGGCACTGACATCTCCTCCTGGGCTGAGTGATGTATTAGGGCTGTGCAAAGCTTCAGTAGCTGATTCAATTTGGAGGAAATTCAGCCCGATTCAGTAGCTGAATCTGGTGAAGCCAGGGCTGGACTCTGGGAGGCTAGCCCCAGCTGCCAGTTACTGGACTGCACTCCATGGTGCAGGTGGAGCCAGGGCTGCGCTCCAGGCGGCTAGCCCCAGCCACAGCCCAGAGTGCAGCCCTGGCTCTGCCCACCCGCAGAGTGCAGCCTGGCACCGGGGGGCTTGCCACCCGGAGTGCAGACCTGGCTCCACCCACCCTGCGGAGTGCAGCCCAGCAACAGGCAGCTGGGGCTAGCCTCCCAGAGTCGAGCCTGGCCTGGCCTGCCCCGTGCAAATCTGGGGGCACATGCCCACTCCCATGCCCTCCTGAACCAGCAGCGAGAGACTCCAGAGGAGCCACCAGAACAGCAGTTCCCAGTGTGCAGTGGCAGAAGCCTCCTTGAGGCCTGCACCCCCCCCACTCCAGCTGAGAAGCTTGTCCCAGCCCCAATCCCTCCCTCGCTGTGGGGACATCTGACCCCCCCATGTCCCTTCCCTCCCCCCACCACAACAGATCCTGTGGGTGGCCCTCCTCTGGACCCTCTCAATGTTGTCCACATCCTTCCTGAAGTGGGGTGCACAGAACCGGACCCAGTACTCCAACTGTGATGCCCAAGATGCCTATTAAACCTTTTACTCAGCATTCCAGGTAGTATTCCACTCAGCAATCAGCACCTTATCTGATTGTCAAGATGGCTGTTTAGAGCAGAGAAACATCCCATGGTCAGAACCTTTGGGACCAGACACGTTCCTAGCAATTTTACCAGTCCTGTACAATGGGCAATACTTTCCTGTGACAAAGGTTCCTTCAAAGTCTGCTGTATCTGAAGCCAGCAGAGAGACAGGCTGAAAAACTGAAGGCATGTACCACACTGTTCCATAACATGAGATAAAGGACCCTTGTCACAATGGCCAGGTCACAGTGCCATGTGGGTTTAATCAGCCCTAGATTGAAGCAGTGTTTTTTAACACCCCTCCCCCCCCCCCCCCTTCAATTTAGGGCCCCTGTTTCATCTATACATGGCCCATGAGACTCAGCAGCTGATCCCACTAACAGACTGGTGGCCATGTAATACGATAGGCAAATTCATTTGCAAGTCTGTGTTGCAAATGGAGCTTTGGATTACATCATGCTTGAGGGCACTTTCCTCCATATGGCTGATGTGGGTTGACATAAAAGAGCTTTTCAAATCTAATTTCCTGGAAAGACAAATAAATTGGTGCATTTAATGTGAACAAAATGGCCAGCTGCCCATGTACACCTAGAAATCTCTTGGCTTTCTTGTTAATTATATTATATATAAGAAATAAGGACAGAGTATTAAGAGGTGACATTCTGTATTGTTATGGTCTCAAGTTGGGAGCAGAGATCTTTCTCTGCCTGTTTCTGGAGAAAGACTCATGCAATGAATGGGGAGAAGCAAACAGGGCAGTTTGTTGGGAGCAAGAGGAGGAAAGGGAAGAAGCACCAGGCACCAGATCTTGCTCTGGGAAGGTAACTGAGCCAGGGTTGCCTGTGTGCTTGGCTTGGTGAGAACTGTTTGGTGGGTCTGTATGCTTGGGTGTATGCTCTGAGCAGCTGAGTGGACTGACTGACTGCTGATGGACTGCTGCTTGGGTGTGATAAAAGTCCCAAAGGGGCCTGGCCAGACTAGGCCCAGTAAAAGTCTATAAGGAGGCAGTCCAAGCAACCAGGAGAGCAACAACCACGATAGTTTGCAAACAATTCACAGATCAGTTTGCTTCCCCTCTCTTTGAAGGGGACCCTGAAAGGTAAGGTTTTTTTTATATACAAGTAATTAGGACTGACTAGCTACATAGTTTTACTTTAGCAGCTAAAACTCAGCAGCTAGACCAAGATTTAAATCCCTTGTTTAACTAGAATCCAGAGCAAGGGGGAGTTTGCTTGGAAACCTTCTTACAGTCCTTCACTGTAAGCTTGCTGAGCACAAAGAGATTTGCAGGGAAAAGGGAACCCTTTAGGATCAAGGAACAGTAAACAGGCCAGCTACAGAGGAGTTTGTTAGGGAATGCATGCTTGGAAAGAGAGGCATGAAGTGAGAGGCAGCAGATTAGAAGACCCAGAGACATGGCTGGAGGACATTGCAAGCCCAAAGCCACTGCCACTTCCAGCTCTTCCTCTGCTTCCACCTGTGCAGTGTTTGTCCAGGCAGGACCACACACCATTGAGGCTTCCACCCAGGTCCTGGTTTGGTGCTGTGCAGACTTTAGCTTGCGGATTCTTTCTCTGACACTCCCCCATTCCTTCCAGTGTCAGCCAGGTGGGTGAGTGCCTGCTATGTGCCTTCTGGTGGTGTCCCTCAGGGAGAAGGCAAAAGAGGTACAGGAGGAGGTAGCAAGGCTCCAAAGCATCCTATGCCATGAGGACTCCATCAATTCCATGCTTGAGGAGACCTCTAGGACTGTGGAGGAAGAACTGAGAGGTGGTGCTAGAAGAGGAAGAGGGCACGGACTTCCACAAAGGTGGAAGCAGAGGAAGAGCTGGAAGTGGCAGTGGCTCTGGGATTGCAATGTCCTCCAGTGAGAAGTCACCATCCTCCCCATGTGCAATGGTTTGTGCCTAGAGAACAGATATGGAATGCTAGCCACAGGGGAAGAGGAGCATATTCCATTGGTAGAAGAGGCCAGACCAAGAATCTCCAAGGTGGGGAGGATCAAGACCACTGTCACAAAGGGGAAGCAATGGGTGGTGGTGGTTGGAGAATCCCTTCTACGGGGGATGGAGGGATCTATTTACTGGCCTGAGCTGTTGTCTTGGGAGGTCTTCGGCTTGCCTGGAGCCCGAATCCAAGATGTCACAAAAGGAGACTTGCCAGACCCCCTGACTACTACTACCCCATGTTGCTCATCCATGTAGGCACCAATGATACTGCCAGGAGTGACCCTGAGCAAATCAAGAGTGACTACAGAGCTCTGGATGCAAGGGTGAAGGGGCCAGGGGCACAGGTCGTGTTCTCAATCCTTCTGGTCAAGGGGAAGGGCCCTGGCAGGAGCAAGCTTATCCTGCAAATCAATGCATGGCTATCCAGGCGGTGTTGCCAGCAGGGACTTGGCTTCTTCAAATGTGATGTTGTTCCAAGAAGAAGGATTGCTAGAAAGAGACAGGATCCACCTGATGAAAAGAGGGGAAAGAATCTCTTCAGACAGGCTTGCTAACGTAGTAATGAGGACTTTAGGTTTGCTAGGGAATGGAGAACAAAGCCTTGAGGTAAATGAGGAAGCAGGGGAGCTGGAGGAAGCAGAAGCAGGAGGGGGCAGCAGGGGAGGCCTCATTCTTCCTGAGAAAGTAGGGCAATCAGCTAGTCACCTCAGGTGTCTGTACACAAATGCATGGAGTCTGGGAAACGAGCAGGAAGAATTGGAAGTCCCTGCACAGTTAACATACCATGATGTGATTGGAATAACAGATACTTGGTGGGATAGCTTCCATGACTGAAGCACTGTCATGGATGCTCAGAACTGCTCAGAAAAGACAGGCAGGGGAGAACAGGAGTTGCATATTATGTAAAAGAGTTATACGATTGCTCAGAGCTCCAATATGAAACCAGAAATAGGCCCACTGAAAGTCTCTGGGTTAAGGTTATAGGGGAGAACAACAAGGGCGATGTTGTGGTGGGTGTCTGCTACAGACCACCAGATGAGGAGAATGAAGTAGATGAGACTTTCTTAAGACAACTAATGGAAGTTTTTGGATCACAGGCCCTGGAGTTCTCATGGGGAACTTCAATCATCCTGACATCTGCTGGGAGGGCAATACAGCAGTGTGCAGGCAATCCAGGAAGTTTTTGGAGATTGTTGGAAACAACTTCCTGGTCCAAGGGCTGGAGAGACTGACTAGGGGCCATGCTGTTCTTGACCTAATGCTCACAAACAGGGAAGAATGGGGGGGAAGGGATGGCAAATGTAGAAATGGATGGCAAGCTGGGCAGCAGTGAAAGGGGAGCAGAAGAATATGGGCCCTAGACTTAAGAAAAGCATACTTTGACTCCCCCAGTGAACTGATGGGCAGCATGGGTGTCTGGTGCCTCTTGAGCCAGCGGGCCATCTCCCGAACACTAGTCAGCAACTGGGGTGGAATCCCCTGGAGGCCAATTCCACTGATGTGGGGGCAAGGGTGTCTGCCGCAGCTGATCTCACTCACCGTACAAGCGAGTGTCCTGCCTCTGGAACTCTTGCACCCATTTCCGGAAGCAGCACAGCCACTTTTGCTGAGAGCCCTGCTTCCTGGCTGGTGGTCACAGGGCAGGGATAGTATGAACCACCCAAAACTGGTGCCTGGCTGGCTGGGGCCATACACTAGCTGCCAGCCAGGCTCTGAGCAGCAGGATCATCACTACTGCAGCCCCAGGAGACCCCCAGGATCCCAGGTAATTGGGAGGGGGTTCTCCCATGGCCAATCTTGCTGACCAGGGAAGGGGGAACACAGGACGTGCAGCCCCTACACATCACCACCAACTTCAACTAGTTCACCCTGCCTGGATTTTCCCAGGGTCAGGGCAAGGCATGCCTCAGGGGCTCTTGTCCTGGCACCAGAAGAAAGTGGGCATCCATCCAGCTGTCTCTAACATGCAAAGCAAGCAAGCTACCACAACAGCTAACCCCCTGTGGATGGCAAGACTCCTGCAGCAGGTCCATCCTGGGGCCCAGGCCAGGGAGCACAGGTAGGTCAGGGCCTCAGTAAGGGTAGGGCAGCCCAGCAGCCACTGCAAAATGCAGGCATTGATCCCACAGACTCTAACATGCTAAGTGAGCATTCAACCAAACTAGTACCCTGACTGATGCAAGCGCCACTAATGCTACTGTCCAGGGGGCTGGAGGGCAACCTACCCTACCACAGGCCAGGTCCATATTGGCCAAAGTGGGCTCAGGCATGGCATTTTCAGGTGGTTGGCCAGCTCACCTGGTTAGTGTATTGCTAATAATGCCAAGGCCATGGGTTGAATCTTTACACTGGCCACCCACTCCTTTTACTGCAGCACCCTCCCACCATAGGCAGACCAGCATGCATGGGACAAGCCAAAGAGCACAGTACCTGGTGACTGCAAGAACTGATCCTGCTTGCTGCCTGTTGCATGCAAAGAGATCGCTCTAACACTTGACCTAATTCAGGTAAAAAATACAGGTATCAATCCTGCTTCCTCTCGCAATCAAAGCAAGCACTCTACTGGAGATAATCTCCTGGCAACCCTACAGCTCAGCCATCGTGGGCCCCAGGCCAGGGAGTGAACTGGGCCCAAGGCCACAGAGTGGAAAAAGGGCAAGGTGGCCTAATGCCTGCTTGAGAACACACACATCAATCCCACTTCCTCTATCATGCTAAGCAAACATTTGATCACTTGAGCTAGCTTCCCAGTGGGGATGTGTGAGACCGGTCCTGCTGTCCAGGGGGTATGTAGGGCTAGGGGCCACCCAGACCTGCTGTGGGCCAGGCCCATACTGGCTGAAGTAGCCATGGGCTCAAGGAGGCTGCTTTTCCAGCTGGCTGGCTAGTTTAGCTGACTAGCATGCAGTACTAATAATGCTAAGGCCATGGAGTCAATCCTAATGCTGGCTACCCTCTGCTTTTACTGCTGCACCTTGCCACCACAGGCAAGCATACATAAGCAGTCCTAGCAAAAGGTGTTGGCACCTGGACAATGACAGCATTTGAGCCTGCTGCCTCTCATGCAAAGCAATCACTCCACCCCTTGAGCTAATTCCCCCTACCAGGGGCTGCCCCTGGCCTAGGAAAGGCACATCTTGATGGTTCTGTCCCCAGCACCTGGAGAATGCTACTTCTCACCCTCTACACCTCTTGAGCCCAGCACTCTATGAGTTGAATAAATCCCCATAGCCTCCCCAGCACAGCCATCTTAAGGCCTTGACCAGGGAGCAAATCTGGGCCACAGCCTTAGCAAAAGGTCAGTGGGCCAGAGCACTCTGGGCATTGATCCCCCTTCCTCTCATATGCTAAACGACCCCTCTGCCACTTGAGCTAGCTCCCCAGCTGGGTCCAAAGGCACTAGCACTACTGTCCAGTGGGCATGTGGTGCCAGGGTCCAGATTGCCACAGAGCAGGCCAAACCCATACGGGCTGAGATGACCTCAGGCTGGGGCTAAGGCTTGGGCTCAGGCAGGGCCTGTCTGGCTAGTTCAGCTGGTGCTGAAAATGCCAACACCTTGGCCTCATGCTGCATGGCCTGCCTGGGAATCCAGAAGTTCTGTCTCCTAGACCACATGGCACAGGCACCACCTATCAGGTAGCAGAAGGTTGTGATCCCTCAAACAACTTGCCCCATGGCCCTTGACCAATCAATGTGGGGTTCATAAGTATTGGAGATGTGCAAGACTGGTGCCGAATCAATCAAACCATGTTTAGGGGTGTGGCCTAGACTGGAAGCCCCTGACTGCCTGTTTTCCAAAAGCTGTTGAGAAACTCTCCAAAAAGTGTTTTCTGAGACCACACTAATGTAGACAGAAACTAATATCGATGAGATTCAGGTGGCTGAGAGACGCTTGGACTCTTGAAACAGGCCCGGTGACCATGACCGAATCCCAACAACCCATATCAGAGCAGAGCCATCACTGGACAGCATGGAGGTGCTGGGCTATTCTTCCCCAAGGAGCCCTGCTTGGGTACCTAATCTAGACTGATTTTTTTTATTTTTTATTTTTTTTGGTGAGGGGTGGTTTTCTATTGCGACTGTGCAGGTCTGTGCTAACTACAACCTCTTTGCAGGTAGATGATGCCTTTAGAGAGAGCTTTCGATACCTACACATCAGTAGACCTGTGGGAGTAAAGGTCTATTACATGAACTGGTTTGGTTTGTGCCTGAAAGACAAGAGTTCAGGACAAGGATGAAGACTGTTGTAAATACCATATTTTATTACCTGATTAATAAACCTTGTTTTTTACCATGGTTTTAATTCCACCTTGTGTGTTAGTGAGGGGGCACTATAGTTACCATCCATGCCTATATAGGAGGCTTTGTTAAATGAATTATGCTCCCGGGACAAGCTGGGAGTTTTGGTGGGGTGAACTCATTTTTTAAAGCAGCCAAAAGGCAGAATAAGATTCTGAGCAGAAGCCAGGTGGCTGCCTGCCTTTCAGTTCAGGACACTTACGCCCTACACAAGCCAGCACAAAGAGATTTTAAAAGAAATAAGACTGTTGTTTCAGATGTGGATGCTCAATGGCAGGCAGATTTGGTGGATATGCCAGTTTTCCAAAAGCAACCCTGGGTTTAAATACATCTCAATAGTAATAGCCATATTATCATAGCATGCTTGGACCATGGGCCTAAAAGACAAGACAGTGGGTGAAATATCCTGGGCCTTTAAAACCATTTTTACAGGGGATCATGTACCTCAAAAATTAGACTGATCAGGGGAAAGAATTTTTAAATAAGCCCTTACCTCAAACTGTTAAAGCAATATACTATTCACTATTTATTTACAGAGAACGAAGCGAAAGCAGCAGTTGTAGGAAAGTTTAACAGAAAGTTAAAATCAAAGATTTGGAGGTATTTTACAGCTCAGAACACCTTTCGATACACTGATGTGTTACCAGAGATTATAAATAGTTATAACCACAGCTTTCACAGAACTATCCATGCCTCAAACACTCCATGGGTGTAGAAAATGGTGTATGGAGACTCTTTTAAAATAAAAGCAGAGCCGCTGTTCAGAAAAGGAGACCACGTGAGGGTGTATAGAACCAAAGGGAGATTTGAAAAAGGTTATGAACATTCACCAATGAAATTTTCATAGTGGATGAAGTCACTAGAGGGGTACAGTCCCCATATACCATCTAAACGATTATGAAAATGAACCTATTTGCAGGTTCTTTTTACTCTGAAGAACTGCAAAAAGTGAACCCCAAATAGGACACAGCTTACAGGATTGAAAAGTTCCAGCAGTGAAAGGAAAGGGGAGAAAGAAGCAGTTGCTGGTGAAATGATTGGGGTGGCCAGCTAAATTTAACAACTGGGTGGAGCCTCCCAAGTCTGTAACGTTTATCCGTAAAGAAAAATCGTTATCTCCGCTGGAAAGATGAGATAAGTGGTGGTGGTTTTACATACCTTTGCCCAGCAATGACTGCACCAGGATTTCCCTGCAGAACACCAGCTCAAAATTTACCATACAGCTGGTTAAACCTTTGCATCTCCTGGAGAGCTGGGAGATAGGATTAGCAGAAATACTATACCTGCACAGCTAGAACAGCATCACTGAAGACACCCCTTTTGAAGTCATTTCTGTGGCTAAGAAATGGGGGTACATCTTGCACTGGGGGTTTTACTCATCCATCACAGAGTTCTGGATCACATTAAAAATCTTATTGCTCTCTACCCTAACCTACCCAAATTAGTTATGATCTACCATCACCCAAGTAGAAAAGTAAGTTTTAAAGCTGATCATAGCTCTTCTGTTTCTTTCTATTGGAGGTGAGCTAACCTGTATTTTGGGATTGCTGCTGGGGTCTACTGTTTAAAAAAAAACAAACAAAAAAACCTCCCTTCATGGAGATATTACCAGAAGATTCAATTCATTGCATTTTTACATGGACATCAAAAAAAAAAAAAAAAAATCAGCTTATTGGGGATTTTTCAGTTCTCTTATTACACTGCATCCCTGTCCATGGAAGCAACAGTGGGTTTTATCATTGTCACATATGACAAGCTCTATGATATCCCTGTGAGTCACCATCACATCAACACAATAGGCATTGAAATAAAGATGGGTCAGAACAGATACATCTTATTTTGCTTTGACAACATGATCATGAAGCTTCACCTGTGACCCTAGAAGGCTCTGGGGTTTTAAAATAAGTAAAAGCACAATGGTAATGGTAAAAAATTATGGGGACCCTACCTTGTACAGAAAATATTACAAAGACCAGGCTGCGTATGGTCTTCCTGGTTATCGGGGGTGCCCACGATGTGTAGGGCTGGTGTGGGGGATATATTCCACAGTCTCTTTAGACAAACCATCCCACTTCTGAAAAGGGGCCTGAAGATTATTAAACTGCACAATAAAAGCACGGCTTCTGAAGCTGTTCTGGATAAGGTGAAAAAGTTAGCAAAGCGGGAGGGGGTCCAGCATGATGTATATTAAAAGAAGGAGCCTTAAAAGAGAGATAGGTCACTCCCCTGATGTACTGGCCCTCTCCCAAACCCTTAAAGGAAGGTAAGACAGTGGGTCAGCCATACCCTAAAGACTGAGCAGCAGCAGCCTGGGAGAAAGAAGGGGTGCTCTTCTGGAAGAAAAAAAAAAAAATTAAATCACCAAGGCTTTTTGTTCACTGTGGGTCTGAAGAATATACCAAATCTAAACTGGATTTGTTTCAAATAGCCCCACGCAGACCAGCATCTAGAAAAGCCTGTACATTGAGATCCCCCCCACTATCGGCTCTTTCAGTGTCTACCCTTCTTGACGTTTTCATCACCAGGAATGGCGAAGATTTTATGGATTTGAACAACACGCTGCTGTACCTTTGTAGCAAGACTGTAAAAGGTGACAGGACAGATCTTGATGGCAGGGCCACTGTGGGGCTGGCAAATTACCCACTGGCCCCCATTTTCAGCCAGCTCAATGTCACTCTGGGAGATCATCTTATAAGCCAGAGCCATAACTGTTACCCTTACCAAACTTTCACTTAATCAGTGCTCAACTACACTCAACTACAGTAATGATTCCCTCACCACCCAATTTTCTGCCTCCCTGTTTTACAGAGACACCAACAGACAACATGAAGCAGTCATACTGGATGGTAGTTTAAGAGGTGGGCAAACTTGATGGCTCAGAGCAGAAAGATAGAGCTGCCAAAGATAGGCCATCTCCATAAAAAATTGTTTTTTTCCAAAAACAAAACAAAACTTTTGTTGGGTAGCATGGGTATGAAAATTGAAGTGACTTGCAATAAATATGTCTTCTGCTTCATGGGCATCCTGGTGGCTGAACAGTGTAAACTACAGATCACATCCACCTTGCTTTTTGTGAAGGAAGTGACAGTAGACCTGGACATCTGGCTGGGCCATGGGAGGCCTTGTCTGTGACCAATGGGGTAAAGTGGGACCAGCCCTGTTGTCCAGGGGACATGTGGGGCCAGGACCAGCCTGCCCTACTGCAGGCCAAGCCAGTACTAGCTGAATCAGGCTCAGGCTTGGGCTAGAACAGGGACAGTCTGGCTGGCCAGCTAGCTCAGCTGCTGTGAGCATGGTTCTAAAAACCATGGTTTGATCACTATGCTGGCCACCCTACCCTTTTACTGCCCTGCCCTGCTACCCCAGGCAGGCAGGCACATGGGGACAGAGCAAAAGTGGCTGGTACCTAAAGAAAGCAGGCATCAATCCCTCTGCCTCTTACATGCAAAACACTCTACTGCTTTGCCCTGTCTGGCTCTGCCCCCTGGTCTGAGCATAACATGCCTCAGGGATTCTGGCCCTGGCACTTGAAGAATGTAGACGTGCATCCCGCTACCTCTTACATGCAAAGCAAGAAATCTACCAATAGAATTAATCCCCCAGGGGCATTAAACCCCTGCAGCAGGGCCATCCGGGGCCCAAGCCAGGGAGCGTAGCCATACTGTGTCTTCAGTATAGGATAAAGTAGCATAGCACCTGCTGCAGATTGCAGGCATTGATCCTGCTGCCTCTTGCATGTTTAGCAAACACATTACCATTCAAGCTAGCACCCCAGCTGATTCAAGTGAAACCAGGGCGGCCTGTGAGCCAGCCTGCCCTGCCATGGGCCAGGCCCATACTGGTCCAAATGGGCTTGGGTATAGGTGTGGGCTGGCCACCTAGATCAGCTAGTTAAAATGTGTTGCTAAGAATGCCAAAATCAGTGGTTTCAATCCCCAAGCTTTGCCCTTTTCACTGCCAGACCCTGCCACCACATGGGATGCTCAGATGGACACCAGGATGTTACCTTTCATCTCCTAATGGATGGTAGAGGGCTACACAGTATACTTCCACACACATCTGAAATCTACATTATATATGCTGACAATAGAGGCTTTTGGAGAAGGTACTTTCTTCCATGGGCCATCTCTAATATGTCTATTGATACAAAGATAATCAGGACTGAGGATTGTTTCTGTATGTCCACATGCATGTAACAAACAGCTCAGAACACCATTAACGAACTAGTCTGTAGCACTCAGGTGGGTAAACTACAGCCCACAGGTGGGATCTGGACCATGGAGGGAGTTGTCCGGCCTGCAGAGGGTCCCTTGGTTCCGCCTAGCCTAGGCACCATTTAATGGTGGTGTGTCCTACCACCCCCTGGGCAAGCAGAGGGGCTGGGGCAGCTTTTGTAACCGGACTGCCTTTCTAGGTGGCAGCAGCTCCTTCCAGCTGCTGCCACTGCTGGCCCCAGCCCTGTGGTACTGGTGGGGACCTGTGTGCACAGTGCTGACCAGCCCTGCCCGTGCCTGCTCGGGACAGCTGCGGTGCCAGACAGAAGCTGTAGCTCAATTCGAGGGAAAAGCAGCCCCTTCCCCTCGCCGCTTCCAGGCCCTTCTTGCTACAGCTGCCTCAAGCCCAACAGCACTGGTAGCAGTGCAGAGCAGCCGCAGGGCAGCCCAGTGTAGGCTCAGGGCGACTGCAGCAGGAAGAGCCCAGCTGTGGCAGGGGAAGGAGGGGAAAAGGGGCTGTTGCTTTCCCCCTGTGCCAAGCAAAAGGTTCTGTCCAGCACCGCTGCTGCCACTGCTAGGGCTGGGCGGGTGAGTCTGGAGCAGGTGCAGGGTGGGGCGGGGCGGTGCTGGGCACGCAGGTCCCTACCGGTACCAGGGAGCTAGGGTCTGCAGCACCGCCTGGGTTGCCTAGAAAGGCAGTCCAGCCACAGAGTTGCTCCAGCCCTGCTGCATGCCCAGAGGGCAGCAGGATGTGCCACGAGCAGGCAGTGGAGAGGTGTGGGGCAGGCTGGGGTTGGGGCTGTGCTCATAGGTTCCGGTTGATCCACTCTGGCAGGGGTGAGTCTGAAACAGGTGGAGGGCAGGGCAGGGCAGGGCAGGGGCTGCATGCAGTTGGCGGTGGTAGGGAGGTACCACAGGGCTTTATGGGGTGGAGGTGGGGGCTGACCAGCTCAGGGAGGTGCACGAGTGGTCCCATGCACACCCCACCATACCCACAAACCCTCCTCCACAAACCACACCCTCCTGCACACACAATCGTACACCCCACGAATACCGCACCCACCCACACCTTCTCCCCCCACCACACACATGCACACTGCTGAGGGAGCCCCACTCACTGCTACATGCACACACCC
>NW_017728912.1:37938609-37950459 GCF_001723895.1 Crocodylus porosus
TGGATGTTTGATTTTTAGTATATAATTTGTTTTTTTCCCCCCAATTCCAAGATGGCAAACCTCCTTCCCAAAAGAAGTACTTCCAGGGGCAAGGGGAGTGGACTTCTGGTGGCAAAGGTCAGAGGGTTAGGGGGCAGGACTTCTGTTCCCAAAATAGCAAACAGGGTGTGGGTCACCTGTCAAGGGGAAGAGCTTATTGGCCTCTTGTGGGCTCAGATCAAGTGTACTCCCCCCACCACTGCAGACTATTGTACAGGTTTGTGTGCATCTATCTTCTTTTTCTCTGTCGTGACTCTCCCTCCTCCCCTCCCCCCACTCCTCTCCACCCCTGTGCTTAGATGACTGACATTGTATTTTTGTAACCTAGTTGTGTTCCCCTCCTCACCCCAATATGTTAGTCCCTCACTTGGGCACTATTTCCCTTATGGCTTTGTCAGGTTTTTTTGGTTCATGACTCTTAACATTTTCTAATACAATTCAATCTGTTCTTATCAGTTTAATTGCTGGAAAGACAGAGAACTGCTTCTTTTACCCTGTGCTCAGCCTAGTATTGCAGTGCCTCCAGGATTGATACCAACAAAGTCTGGCAAACTGTTGAAACAATAGCCTTAGAAAGAGAGCTGACTAGCGGCCCTCCTTTCTTCCTCCGGTGCAGTGTGGGCTCTTATCAGTCCTGACAGGTTAGGGAAGGTGGTGCTGCCTGTACATCCCGAAGAGCATGCCGGTTCTGCAGGTAACTGCACCGCTCAGGGGAGTAGCTGAGGGTTCAATGGTTTGCCCACCAGACCTGAAAACCCCAACTCAGGCCAGTAGCCAAAGACCAGGGTCCTTGTCCCCAGGTCAGAGTAGGTGAACGTGTGTGCTCAGAGGACAGAACACAGACAAACACCCCCAGGTCCTAATGATGCCCTGATCTACTTATAAGAATGCTCAAGGCATGCCAAGAGACCCCCAGCTAGAGTGGACCACTGCCCGAATGACCACTGACTCATGGAGAACCCTCCCAGGAGGGTGAACCAGCAACCCCCACGTTGGCAACAAACCCTGATGCACCCCCCCATGATGCCGGGACCCTGACAGGTGGCCGTGGACCACTGGAGGCAACAAGGCTCTCAGGATCCACAACCCTGGATGATGAGAGCTGCCTCCAGGCAAAGGACCCCGGACCCTCAGGACAACAACAGCAGAGTGCCCTGAGCAACAGCAGACCCTGGTGGTCCAGAGGGCAGCCCCCCTCCCTGCCCGCAAGGGCCTCCCCACCACCACAATCCACTGATGACAACCAGGCAAGTGCGTGGACATGGCAGCTCTCACTTTCCTCCCGTTTCTTCTCCTAGTAAAGCTGCTCTGCCCAACCTGCCACCCGCCAAGGCAATACAGGTCGCAAAACGACCTGCAGAAACATCTAGGGTGCTTCCACCAGCTGCCTAGCTTTCTTCTGTGTCCTCTGCAGCACCGAGTTCAAGGCCCTGAAGCTCCTGAAGAACCACCAGAAGGAATGCCAGGGCCAAGTAGCCAGGAGGAGACCCAGCATGCTGGTGAGGTCTACCGCCCTGGCCCGATGGAATCAGGCCGTGGTGCGAAGGCCTGCTAAACTGGTCATCCCGCCAACAACCCCACTGGACCAGACACCCCAGGGACCCCTCGGCAGAAAGACCAATCCAGCGACACCACCAAACAGGCGTCTGCCAAGGGATCCCCAACCAGGCACAACACCCAAACCAGACAGCCCCCCTGCCAGATTCCTGGAGCCACTCAGTGCCCCCGAACTGCCAGGGATCCTGAAGCCGCCCAGAAAGGCCAAGCCGCCAGAAGCCCCCCATCTCCCAGATGGGCCAGGGTCTGCAGATGAAGAGCCTGCTCCTTTGTTGAGGATGTCCACCCCGTGGCAAACCCTTTGGCTGGAGGAGCTCTCTTGGGCCACCACCTTCAAGACCTCAGTGGCCCAGCTCACAAAGGAGCTCTCAGCAGCTGGCCACTCCGGCCAGCCCCAGGGGAATGACAATGGACCAGCAACACAACCAGACTGCAGACCGCAGCTGTGAAGACTACCCTGGTGCCAATGCTGTGACCCAGCGGCAGCCTCCCAGATTCAGAAACTGTACCAAGCCAACCATTCCAAGGCAGTGAGAAAGATCCTGAAAGGTCCCTTGGTCTTTTTCCAAGTCCACTGGGAGACTGTTCACCTACTTCAGCAGGGTCTTGAACCCCCTGGTGCAAGCCACTGTCCCATGTCCTCCGACCGTTGAAGCTCTGAGCCCCATCACACCCGCAGAGAGGTTTGAGGCCACCTTCATGCTGCAGGAGGTGGAAGCCTGCCTCAAAAGAACCAGGGACAGCGCTCCCAGCAAGGATGGCATTCTGGTACAGCCTTCTGAAGAAGCGTGACCTGGACTGCCTCATCCTCTCCTTCCTCTTCAACAGGTGCAGAGAGTTCTGGTGCACACCCAGCACCTGGAAGAGGATCATGGTGGTCCTCATTCATAAGAAGGGGACTTGACCAACTCAGGCAACTGCAGACCTGTGCTCCATCATAGCCAAGCTGTATGCCAGCTGCCTGGCAGCCCGTATTAGTGGCTGGGCAGTGACTGGTGGGGTCATCAGCTGGAACCAGAAGGGCTTCATGTCAACAGAAGGCTGCTATGAGCACAACTTCTCCCTCCAGATGGCCCTGGACAAAGCCTGGAAGACCAGGAAACAGTGCATGGTGGCATGGCTAAACATCTCCAATGCCTTCGACTCCATGCCCCACCACCACATTCTTGTCACCCCCTGTGAGCTCAGCCTGCCAGATGGCATCATTGACTTGGTGCAGGAGCTCTACAGCAACTGCACAATAACCATCCAGTCCACTGAAGGAGAGACCAACAAGATCCTCATTCAATCAGGGGGTGAGACAGGGCTGCCCCCTCAGCCTATCATCTTCAACAAGGCCATGGAACAGCTCCTTCAAGCCATGGCGGGTGGTCCTGGAGGGCTCGACCTGTATGGCCAGAAGTTGAGCGTCCCGGCCTATGCTGACAACCTCGTCCTCCTTGCCAGCAATGCTGCCCAGCTGCAGCAGATGCTGGATGTGACAGCTGAGGTGGCCAAGTGGATGGGCCTGCACTTCAATGTCGCCAAGTGTGCATCCCTGCACATCAATGGCAGGAAGAACAGCCACATCCTGGACTGTACCTTCATGGATCCAGGGCCAGGCAATGAGGCACCTGCGTGGCAGCAAAGCCTACTGCAACCTCAGGATGCTCACTGGCCACTGGGTCAAGCAGATGCTGGAGGAGACCATCAATGGGTTCGTGCAGGATGCCCACAAAGCTGGACTCATCTTTGCTGGCCCCCTGGCTGAAGATAGATGCAGTGAACATTTTCCTCCTCCCCCACATCCCCAAGACTCCCCTCAAGAAGATGGATACCAAGATCTGACAGCTGCTGAAGAAGCGGCTGCACCTGCCGCTGAAGGCCAGCAATGAGATCCTGCATGTCCCCTACTGGCAGGGAGGCACCAACGTCCCCCGCATGGGGGACTGCTCCTACATCATGGTGGTCACCCATGCCTACCACCTCTTGACCTGCCTGCACCTAATGGTAAATATTGCTGCCAGCACCATCAAGAAGACCACCCACAAGAGGATCATGAGGCAACCCACCAGATGTGACCTAGCCAGCTTCCTCAGCAGCTCATTGGAGGGAGTTCAGCAGAGCTGGTGGGGACTTTGCCTTGCTGTGGAGCTAAGCCTGCAATGCCACACGCTGCCTCAGGCAGCGCATCAACTGCACCTGGACCAAAGAGCGCCAGAAGCTGGGAGTCTCACTGCTGCCAGCCACACACACCGACCATGTCACCGTGATGCCCCACATGAAGACCTTCCTGGAACAGTTCCTGAAGGACACCATCCGTAACAAGTACGTGAGTGACCTGAGTGCCAAACCCAACCAGAGCAAGGTCTTCGATGTCACCTCGAAGTAGAACTTCAGCAACCACTTCATGCCCAGCAGGAGCTTCACAGAGAAGCACTTCCTCCAGAGGCAGGCAATTGGGGCGTTGAACAGGGCCATCTACTTTGGCCACCAGGACAAGAGGTGCCGTTGGTGTGGCTACGAGGCAGAGACCCTCCCCTATGTGCTGTGCAGCTGCAGGCTGCACATCAGAGCCTGGTAGCTCTGCCACAATGCTGTCCAGGACCGCCTGGTGAAGGCCATCCCAGCCACAGCAGGGGACATCTCCACAAACTGTGCCATCCTAGGCAGTGAGAGCCAGATGCACCCCAACATACTCATCAACCATGAGGAGGCCAAGAAAATCATGACTGTGGACATCACTATCCCCTTTGAGAACTGGTGCCAAGCCTTCACTGACGCCCAGGCTTGCAAGCAGAAGCAAGCCCCACTGGCCAACATCCTGAGGTGCCGCGGCTATGACACGGCAGTCAACATGCTCATCACGGGAATGCTTGCAGCCTGGGACCCTAGCAATGGGAGTGTCCTGCGTGCCTGCTGCATCTCCTGCCACTACACCAAGCTGATGTGGCACCTCATGGTGTCTGACATCATCCACTGGGGTCCCATGACATCTACGTTGAGGTCATCACGGGCCAGCGCCAATACACCAACCCCACCAGACTGACGGCCACTGGACTGGACCAACAGGTACCTGGGATGGGCCCTGAGAGCTGCTCTTCAACCATGGACCACTCCAGTCCACCTGGAAAGGACCCCTGCAATAGGACTCTATGGACTGAGTAACTTCTTCAATCTACCCCCTCCACCACTACGGACTATTGTAACGGTTTGTTTGCATCTATCTTCTTTCTCTCTGTGTCATAACCCCCTCCCCTCCCACTCCTCTTCCCTACCCCTGGGCTCAGTTGATTAACATTGTATTTTCTGTAACCTGGTTGCGCTCCCCTCCTCACCCCCATCCCTCTTATGTTAGTCCCTCGCTCAGGCACTCTATTTCCCTTATGGCTTTGTCACTTTTGTTTCATAACTCTTAATATGTTCTATTTGTTTTTTGGTTTGTTTGTTTTTTTTTCCAATTCCCAGATGGTAAACTCCCTTTCCAAAAGGGGTACTTATGGGGGGAAAGGGAGTGGACTTCTGGTGGCAAGGGTCAGGGGGTCAGTGGGGTGGGACTTCAGGTCCCAAGATGGAGACTGGGGGCCGGGCACCTTTCAAGGGACAGGGCTACCCTTGCAGCCCTCAACAGCTCTCCAAAACTCATTAAGTGGCCTGCCTGTGGAAATAATTGCCAGCCCTGATCTATACTCACATTAATAGACTTCATGCAAAGCTTTTCAGAGCCCTAGCGAGATAATCCTTGCCTCTTCCTGTTGGACAAGCATGCCACCAAATGAATCCACACCAGATCCCACTGTTTCTTTGCATGAAGACTTCCAAACTGGGGGAAAAGCAGCAGAGAAGAGGCATTCAAAGTGGATACACAGTCATAGAATCATACAAAATTAGGGCTGGAAAGAACCAGGAGGTTACCTAGTTCAACCCCCTGCTCAAAGCAGGAATATCACAACTAGATCTCAGCCAAGGTTTTGTCTGCCCAGGACTTAAAAATCTCTAAGGATGGAGAGTCTACAGCCTCTCTAGGTAACCTGTTTCACTGCCTTACTACCCTCCTGGTAAGAAAGTTTTTCCTGATATCTAATCTAAACTTCCCTTGGTGCAACTCGAGACCATTGCTGCTTGTTCTGTTATCTGCCACCACTGAGAACATTCCAGCTCTATCCTCTTTTGAACACCCCTTCAGGTAATTGAAGGCTGCTATTAAATCCCCCCTCAGCCTTCCCTTCTCCACTCTAAATAAGCACAGTTCTCTCAGCCTCTCCTCAGAAGTCATATGCCCCAGGTCCCTACCATTGTTGTTGCTCTCTGAACTCTCTCCAATTCATCAAATCCTTTCTGTTAGCGGGGGGCCAAAACTGACAGTACTCCAGATGTGGCCTCACAGGTGCTTAACAGAAGTGAATAATCACTTCCCTTGATCTGCTGGCAACGCTTCTACTAATGCGACCCAGTATGCCGTTAGCCTTCTTCACAATAAAGGCACACAGTTGGCTCATATGCAGTGTATTGTCCACTGTAACTGCCCTGGTCCTTTTCTGCAGAGCTGCTGCTTTGCCAAGTGATCCCCAGCGTATACTGGTGCATGGGATTTTTCAGTATTAAGTGCAGGACTTTGCCCTTGTTCTTACTGAACTTTATGAAAAAATGTTTGTCCAATCCTCCAACTCATCTAGGTCTATCCAAATCTTAGCCCTAACCTCCAGTATATTTACTACTTCCCCCCAGCTTGGTGTCATCTGAAAACTTGCTAAGGGTACACTCCATCCCATCTTCCAGGTCACTGATGAAGATGTTGAACAAAACTAGCCACAAGACTAACTCTTGGGGCACTATGCTTGATACTGGCTGCCAACTAGAGCAACAGACCTCATGTTCCTTGACCACCAAAAGAACTGAAGGTTTTCTAACATTTATGTCAAATTTAAAGCCTTCTCTGTGATAATGGAGTTCTTGGTAAGTTTTGCACCTTCTTTTCTCAATCAAGTGTAAGCGCTTGCCAAAAAGAAAAGAACTTTTGTAAAAGTATTCAGCTTATTTTAAACCAAACAAGGATGGCAGGTATCTGTTTCCGGTTTTCTCTAGCATAGCTCTACATTTGAGGATATGAAACCATGTATTTCTAAGCAGTCTAATGAATCAGATACAATACACCTCTGGGCCACTGCAGCATAACTTACTTCCAACTCCTCATTTTCAACTACAAATGTGTCTTTCCTGAAGGTCATTTTCATATATTTCAAAAGATCATGTTACCTCTCTGGTATTGGCTTATCCCTCAGGCCACATTGCAACAGTCTACAACTGGCCAATCTGTCCAACAACCTGAGCTTGCCTACACAGATTTTTCAGTTATATTTGTATACTGCTTTAACTCTTCTCAGATGGACTAACATCAGAGTAAGAGTGGCTTTTCTTGGAAGTAAGTTACACTAGTGACCCAGAGGACCAAATATGGTCATCAAGGTGTGAGTTTTTTTGTCTGGTTTTGTTTTGTTTTTTGGCATAGAAAAAACCCACCTATTTGTGGGCAGATTTGGAAGAGTAGATATCTGGAGACAGCAGACTTACTCAGATCCACTATCAATTCAGGAGCTCTGCTGCCAGGAGCTCCTCACCTCATGGCTGCCAGGGCTAGACTGCCTGGCCAGATGAGGCCTTGGATTTATATAGGTCCAGCCAGGCCCTCTGCTGGTCAGGTGACTCTCCAATCAGTCCCCTTTGCCACCTATTAGGCTGCTTGCCCTCTTAAAGGGAAAGGTGCACAAGCCACCCTGTCACACATGCTTTACAAGGCATTTTTAATTTGATGTTGCACTCAAATCCTCTGACATAGCTAACAGCAGATTATTTATGATTAGTTTTTGCTATTGCTCAAGTTTGCTTCTTTTTCTCATGTATTTTTATTCAATTTCATTCAAGCTGTCCCTGACCCTCATCCTTCCTTTGAATCCCAGCCTTTGATTTCTGCTTGGCACCAAACTATCATTACCTGGTAATTACCACAAACCTACCATTACATGCAAGGTCTCTCAGTGGCTTTATCCACATATGTTACACTGTGTATATTTAGAAGATGACTTCTTGCATACTTGTCTATCAACCAAAATCAAGCTTGGCCATTGTGCATCACTTAAATATGAATCAAGCTGACCAATCACAGCCCAAAGGGAAAATATTCCCCCAAAAATGGAAACACGAGTTTACTAAACATTGTGGTGGAGTATTATATAGAATTTGTTTTACACTGTAGGCCCAGTGCATACCTAGCCTGTTGTTCATAGCAGGCTTGTAGTTTCATATAAATCAAGAAAACCTTTCAGAGCTGCTCTCTTTTATCAATATAGCCCCAAATTCCTAAATTTGACTGCCATAGACTTGGATCCCTCTCTTCTTCCTCCATTGATTTCAGTCAATTTTATGCACAGGCTAACTGAAGAAACAGATCTTACTTTAACTCATTATAAGTTAGGAACATTTCAACTCAGCCTTTTCATCAGCTGTTACTCCTATGCTCACTATGTAATCAACAAATGAAAAAGAATATTTAAACTAATTTATCAAACAACCAGCCATTGAATTCACTAGCCAAAATCCTACCTGGCTGGTTTAAGACACATTGCCAGGGACTCCAAAAACACATTGGAGGAAATTCAGTAACACTTTCATTCTGTAAAGTCAAAAAAATGACAACTGAACCTCCCCTGCCCTCCATGGGCAAGTTGGTTTGATATGATCTGAGTCCAGTACCATTTGATAGCATCCTCTTAATTTAACCAGTTTTGATGTTTAAGTAGCTCTGATTCAAATATAAATGAGTAATTAAATACACTTAATTGAAACTGGACAACAAAATTAAATGAACATCATAACTATTTTTATTACCAAAACATGAATTGATGCATTAAGTGTAATCATTTTGATTTTTTTTAAAATCTAATCTTTTATCTCTGTTCGGCAAACGAGCCAATAAATTATATAAATCATAGATGTGTTTTCTTCTGACTCAAATATTCAGATTTGTTTTTATATGGTGACCTGGTAGTACATTAAATCTCTTATGCTTTAAAAAGAGAAAACCAAAAAACAAAGCAAAGACGTTCAGCTTAAAAATGCTACCACACTGTTGCAGATTTCCATGAAACCTCCTCCATGCTGTCAGCTTAATGCTGCAATTTCCTTGAGTTTCTTCAATGAGGTACAGAATGCAGCTATTTCAGGTGTCAAGGCACTCTACACTGTACACTTCCATTCATTTTTAAAGTCAGTTCAACAGGTAGCCAATGGTGTGTACAATACCAGATGCACCCACCCTGCCCCTTCAACATAGCCATTTAACTTAACAAAAGCCATGAGTTATGATGATGAGCTCCCTGCTGAATGCAGAAGCAATGATTCCATCCACCAAATGTTAAACCAAATACATATGTATTTAATTATGTTGAGTTCCAAAAGAAAGTAAAATGTAGACAAATGCACAGAACTTCTGTAAATGACAATGAACTAAGGCAGTAGCATTGTTACCCCCGTGCTTTAAACAGCGTCTAAAGCAGCTTCTAAATTCTTTCAATTTGGGATGCTTATGTATAATTTTAAGTGATGTTAAATTTCAGCTATAATGAAGATTTCCCACGCTTTACTTCAGTATCTTGGAACTAGTCCTGTAGTTATTTTCCCACCTGCTTTCTTAAATAACGTAGCTGTTGTTTGTAAGCCAACAGCATTAGTTTATTTTCATATTAATGCAATCTCTAGTTTTCTGATGGTGAAATACTAAAGCACTATTCATCTTGCTCTTCCTCTTCTCCATCCTCATCTTCATCTTCATCACCTTGGTCTCCAGATTCAATATCATCCTCATCTTCAACCTGAAAAAATTATAATATAAAAAAAAAAGACTTAAAGAAGCAGTGTACTTTAATACATTGTCTTCAACTGAGAGAGAAAAAACAGCAACAAAAAACAAAGCCAACCTAAAATTTCTGCTCAAATTATATTTAACTAAGCATCAGGCATCACAGAACGTGATAGTGTTTCTCGTATCAATGTTGAGAAGACCTATCTTCCGGGTTTTATTTTTAACTTTTACTTATTTAGATTTTGGGAATGAGAAGACTGGTCCAAGGTAACAGCAGAGAATCTGGTAAGACTTCTTAGCACAGACACTTCTGCTCTGTGCCTTTAAACAAGTCACTTCATTTGTGCCTCAATTTCTTCCTTCAGTAAAGTTAAATAATGTTCATCTACCTCACAGAACTCTGTGAAACCTAACATGTGAAAAACGTTTTGAAATGCACCACTGAAGATCCCAATCTGGCCGCTAAGACATCTTTGCACCAGTACTTCCATGGTTCTTAGCCCTTGGTCTGCTTACAGAGATCCTAATCTGCAGTTCCAGATTCCTCAAAACACCACCTAACTAATTTATCTACTACATGGTTGCAACTTAGCCTAAAAGAATTGTTTTGACTCCCGCTTGGATGCTTACTGCATGTGCAGGGGAAGTGCTGGTATGCCTGCTAGGTATGCAGGTAGTGTCCAGGCCTCATTACTATCCTAATTCATTTATGTTTACAGCTAGCTGTTTAGGGTTATACACCACAACAAATGAACAGACAAACTCAGCTGAACCAGTAGTACCATATTTATTTAAATAAGGTGACCCTGATTATAAGACAACCCCCCAAGAATTAGATTCTATATATGGAAAATTTGTACTTTCGCTATCATTTTTCAGGTATAAGATCTAATTATTGGAGATCTGCCTTGATTTTTTTCCCCTCCTACTGTTACAGCAGGGTAAAATAAACCTAGTGGATCAAATGGCCTCCCTTACCTTCTGTCCCACCAACTTCTTCCCCTGCAGCCCCTTCATCCTCCCCACCCTCACCCCAACATACTCTCAGACCCTGTTCTCCCTCCTGAGCACATGGAAGGACAGGGCAAATTTGCAAATACTGATGGTTGAATTGACATTTTTATCTCCCCCACACCCCATGCACTTTTGATACTGATACAAATTTTAGCACAGCTATTCCACAAACTTACTTTTAAGCAGCATTTTTGTACTTACTTATAAAACATACACTTGATCTGAGCCCACAAGAGGCCGAGAAGCGACTACACACAATCAAAGCCAAAAGGCTCATGATTTACTACAAAGCTCATTGGGCTGGGCCCCAGGAGCACTCAGTATGTGTATGTAGTCCATATACACCCCCCACCCCCCAGCTTCATGTGCTAATTAGCAACTCCCACCCCCCCACAACTCATGACTTAGAGCTGAGTGTTCCTTGTCATGGGTCTGAGGATCCTCTGAAAAAAATTATATGCAGTAGTTCAGGAAAACTTGGTCTGGTTCCATCTCATAGAGGGCTGGATTGCACTAATCATATAACAGGCTCAGAGAGGGTGTGACAGCAGGATTCTGGGTGAACTGTTTGGGGGCCCATTGGTGATGTCTGACAGACATTTCAGGCTGGTGAAGAAACAGGAATCACTGGAACTGGGAAAGGTGCAACTTAGCTGTGAGTGTGAAGAGGTCTAAATGCATTCAGTGTAGTAGCTCACCACGAGTTAAAGTCTGCGCTGAAGGGGGCTGCACACAATGGGTACTACCATCTATATTATTTAGATGGGCTCCACTGTCTTATCCTTGTGCTAGGTCACTACCACCTGGCACGATAACTACCATGACCACAAAAGTGGTTTTCCTACTGGCTGGGGAAAACCATGGATGTAGCAAGAGGTAGTATCATGACAGAGATAATGCATAGTTAGCTTCCCACTTTCCCTTCCAGTGGGAAGATCTCAGCTACACACTGACTTTGTGGAAGTGGGAAACTCCTCCCTAGCTTGCTCCCATGACCGTACAGCTGAGGGCAAGCGAAACTTGGGGACATCTGAACCCCAAGCCTCTGGGCTTGGGCCTGCACACAGGATGCCCAAAGGATTTGGAAGCATCTGAAGCTCCAGGCAGGGATGGAGGATGCTTGCTGGTAGTAAGGGCACATATGGTTCTCAAATGACTTGCATGGATTTGGAATTGATTTGGCTGATTTGACTTGGGATGCAAAAATTTTTCCTTAAAAAGGTGGGAGTACTACTAGCATTTTGGGCCCAGGGAAGGGTGTCAGAGCTTGCTCTGGCCTCTTCAAGTGCCGGCCTAGTGTTGCAGTAACTTAAAGCCTACTGCTCACTCTCCCCTATGGGGAGAGCAAGTGCTGGGGTGTTTTTGGTTTTTTGTTTTGGGGTTTGGGGGGAGTTCTTTTTTAA
>NW_017728912.1:37950625-37952078 GCF_001723895.1 Crocodylus porosus
TTGGCAGGTGGGCCACAGGGAGAAACTCGTCTTATATTGTAGCATGAACAATGTGGTTGAAGTAACAATATTTGAATAAATGTGGTACTTCGCTATTTTTCACAGGTGTTCCTGCAACACATTAAACTCTCAATGCAGTCGCCCCACTGCCTCCCATTTGTTTTTTCCTTGCTGACCCCTGCCAACTATTGCTATCAGCTCATCAGTGATGATCGGTTGAGTTATAAGCATGACCACAAAGTCATGCACCAGGTTAACCGGGAGAGAGTCATAAGCATTCAGAAAACATGGTGACCAACTCCATCCATTTGGTGGCACACTACCATGGACACCCGGCAAAGTCTACTTTAGTTTCCTAGCTTGCTGCCTTCTGCACAATATAGCTGCACAACTAGTCTGCCTCTTTACTAGACAGTATCCCCTCTTTTCTCTGCGGGAAGCCTAAGGTAGACAGGGCAAAAAAGATAAAATCTGTATGCCCTGACAGGCAGTTGCTCAGACACCCAGGCATTTCTGGCCACCACATGCAAACAGGATGATGGTGGAGACAGAAGAGCCCAAGTACACTTAACTTAGAATATTTTCATATTGCCCTGGCAACATGAAGCTGCAACAACTTATGCACTGGAAGTTAACAGGCCAGATCATAAAAAGGTGATTTTCCAGGTGGTAGTAAGTTTTCATTTCAGGAAACAGTGAAAGTAAACAATAGCAATGACAGCAACTCCCCTCTACATAGTACCAGCAGCAGTAGCATACATAGGATAAGCTGCAATACATGAGATTACAGTCTTCATCAATCATGTCAAGTAGGTGTTTTCCAGCCTCTTAAGGAGATCCAGGATATGGGTGGTAAAATATGGCCACTGGCCAGTATTACTGAAGCCTGAGTGATGCGCTTGTCATGTAACACGTTTGCTGGCCACAGTACTCTTGAAACACCCCGTGACAGGTACAGACTGGGGACCTAGTATAAACCTAAGTTAGGAATAATATGTGCTTCAGCTTGTATAAACAGAAGTGCTCAACATAAAAATCAATATGCAGTAGCATGGGAAAGCAGAATACAATCTGCTAGTCAAGGCCAGCAGTAACTCAAGCAGGTTCACATGATTCCTTTATGGAAAACACTAATAGATGTTAAAGGCAACCACTGTAGCACCTGGATTTTGTGTCTTTGGATAAACAAAATAGAAAGAATTATATACAAGTGTTCCACGTTTTCCGTTATTTAAAAAATCTGGGAATTTTGAGGGTTTATCTTTGAAAACTGGGATGAAATTGGGATGAAAGGACTTGGGGGAGGGGAAGGGGAAATAGGTTTAAAATTGGGGAAAAGAAAAAAAATAAAAAGGGGGGGAAAAAATCAGCGGTGAGGAAGAGGGAGTAAGGCTGGCACGGGGGGGGGGGCACATTGCAGCCCATTGGCCACTCCCAGGGCTGCAGCACCGAG
>NW_017728912.1:37952485-37987622 GCF_001723895.1 Crocodylus porosus
GGCTGGGGTGAGTGAGGACATGCTGTGCTGTGTCCCGTGCTCCCTGAGGTTCCACTTGTTCTCACTCATCCCAGCCCCTGCTGCAGCAGCCCTGGGAACAGCCAATAGGTGCAGTGCCTGCTGCAGGGAGCAGGGCCAGGCTCTCCCACCTGCTGTCCCTGCCACCCGTAGCACGGCTTGCAGCTCCCAGCACCTGGGGCAGGGCTGCAGTCAGAGCCACTGGGGTGCAACTGGGACCTGCCCACCCTGGGAGCAATTCCCGCAGCCCCTCCTAGGGTCAGAGCCAGGAGCCCCGCCCCCTCCAGCAGTGGCTCCAGCCACCCCGGCCCCCATGCAGCCACTGCCACCCCGCCCCCAAATCCAGTTTGAAACCTGGGAACTAAAACCCAGGTGTAAAATCAGTAAAAACTTACTTTAATTAAAAAATCCAGTAAATCAGAAAAAAAATATAAATAAGTCAATTGGAAAAAAACTGAAAATGTGGAAAATCCTATTAAATGATAGTGTATTCTTGCTAAATATGGGAAAGTGGAAATATATAATCACTTGCTGCCAGTCTTGGACATCTTCAAAGGGCCTACACCAAGCTACAGATGTGTGGCTCAAGCAGACGACACTAAAAACCTGTTTGAGTATAGAGTCCCTTTCCAGACTGAAAAAAGCCCTGGAAATTAACAAATTGTGCTAAACCAGATTAAACTGTAGAGAGCAAAAAGCCTGAAAAAAGAGGCTTTAAAAAGAGATAATCCAAATATACTGTATTAAAACTTTAGTTTGAAAATGTTAATGTAGTGATTGATGTAACCAAATACATTGAATATAAATTTTGCTATAATGGCTATATCTGTGCTAAGTTTCTTAAGGAAGTCATACCAACAAACCAGCCTTGTCAGTGAAGGCCATAAACCAAGATGAAAAGAACAACAGAATGGTAGCAAGGACCATTCCATGATAGCGAGGGAAGGAGACAAGAAATCCTCTCTTCCAGAACTGTAACTTTTACAGGGACATAAAGACCGAGTAATTGACACCTCACCATCATAAGAAGTTTCTGTGACAAATACATTTGAATAAAACCAAATCAGAGAATCTTTATTAATATATTACAACAAGCCATCCATAAATAATAGAAAGTGTCGACTACAGAGAAAATTGAAAAAAAAAATCCATAAATTCAGGAAAACCTAATGCCAAACTGCATATCACTTTCTTCTTGAGGCTCCCCAGCGGGTATACATAATCTGCATTATGCTATTGTAGGTAGCTAGACAGGCAACAGAATAAGTATTTATTCTTCTGCTTCTGGAGTGTGACAATAAGAATCAGGCTGCATCTCTGTCTCTTGCCTCTTTTCTGACTGGGTGGTGATAATTAAGAGCATTATAACTGTACTGTATAATTTTGTTTAAATAGAAAAGCATTAAGGGAACTGTAGCTGTACCCTAGTTCTGCATCTAAGCCTGCAGAAGAGGTCCTGATCATAGACAGGCTTTCATCTTTCCCAAATTTGATCCCAAGTTTTTTGCTATACATACACAGACTCTTTCCCATGCATAGTGAATTTATGCTGTGTGGCCCCAGTGGAACCAAAAGGGCCAGCTCTAGGTAGCCAAAGGTACTTATGGCATTGATAGCTGCTAATTTGACCTCCTGGAGTGCAACAGTGTAGGGTAGAGGTACATAACTTTTTCCAGCTGTGGGCTAGAATGAACCACCCTGGGTCAGACATGGGCAAACAGATGGATGTTTGCCCCTGTGGTGGCCTGGGAAATGCACCAGCAGCTGAAGTCCCGCAACCTTGCTGGGGTTCTTGTTGTGAAGAAGGCTAACAGCATACTGGGCCGCATTAGTAGGAACACTATCAGCAGATCGAGGAAAGTGATTCTTCCCCTCTATTCAGTACTGGTATGGCCACATCTGGTACTGTGTCCAGTTTTGGGACCCCCACTACAGAAATGTGGACAAATTGGAGAGTCCAGCAGAGGACAACAAAAACGGTTAAGGGGCTGCGACACATGACTGATGATGAGAGGCTGAGGGAACTGGGATTATTTAGTCTAGATATGAGGGGGCTATGGTGGGGATTTAACAGCAGCCTTCAACTACCTGAAGAATGGTCCTAAAGAGGATGGATCTAAACTGTTCTCAGTGGTGGCAGAAGACAAATGAGGAGCAATGGTCTCAAGTTGCAACAAGGAACGTTTACATTAGGTAACAGAAAAAACTCTTTCACCAGGAGGGTCATAATAAAGTCCTAGAACATACTACTCAGGGAGGTGGTGGAATCATCATTCTTGGAGGTTTTTAAGAACCGGTTAGACAAAGCCTTGGCTGGGATGATCTAGTTGGGGCTGATTCTGGTTTGGGCAAGGAGCTGGACTAGATGACCTCCTGAGGTCCCTTCCAACCCTAATTTTCTATGATCTTATGATTTATGAGCTGGATGAAATGCTTCCAGCCTGTAGGTTGCCAACCTGTGGCCTACAAAAATCAAGGTGGTCTGGAGTGTCAATGACCATGAAGCCCTGATACCTCACCTCTCAGTACATCACATGAGGACTCCTCTATCCACAAGAGCTGGTACCATCTTCACATGGCAGATGATGTCCTGGGTACAGTACTCATATCAGTACAGCAGATAACCCTGGTCAGGAATTCCTCAACTGTCTCCAGAGGTTTTGTAGCATGCTCTGATCCCCAATATGGACAATGGAATAGTACCTCCTACCTGGACTTAATGTGGCATGGCTCCTTGCCCTGGCATCAAGGCACATTCCCCAGTGCAGCCGGCACAACAGGAGTGGCAGTAGCCTCATCCCTGCTAGCCAAAGATGATCTATCCCATAGTACTGCCACTCAACCCACATTGTTCCAACTGGTCCAGACAATCCCTCAGTCAAATGCAAACATGTTGCTGTCACTAACGCAATGTCATCAGCTATTCACTGAAGTAAAGCACAAGAAGCAATATGTAGCTTCTTCTGGTGTTCACCATCACATCTTGCAATGATGTATTCAGATGTTCTCACAGCAAAGCTCAAGACCAGACAACTCCCTACACACATTCCTCCATATGGCCTTGATGGCCTGCCACCTGGCCACCTTTTGCGTGATGAAAACCCCAATATAGGCTTTTACATCCTGTCTGACACTCCCTGCTGTCAGAACTCTGGCCTGGCACAGGCCTTGCCATCTTTTGGGCACAGGTCTTCATTTATCAATCATTCCCCTTGTTCAATGAAAATGTGTAAAACTATTTCTTTTGTTTTACAGAGAGGCACATGACTGGTGCAAGTATTACAAAGACCAGATGTTTTTCACTGTGCTCAGACCAGTAATTAGGTTTTGCAACTAGTGACATATGCTCTTCTGGAAAGAGAAAAGGAGTGGCTTGTGAAGGGAACCAGAAGAGGAGCGAGTTGGGGGTAGGCTTTAGAACAGAGCAGAATGCAAAGGGCATGGCCACTTATATTTGGAAGTGAATTCTTGCTTTTTGCCAACATGAAGTTTAAATCTATTGCCTTGCTCTCATCCACATGCGTTATGGGAAAGTCCTTGTCATCTCGAAAAGTGTCTGCACATACAAGACAAACAGGAAGATCTTGTCATCTTCATCCTTTCTGGACTAAGATAGATCTCAGTGGGGTTGAACCATGTAACACCTTGCAGCTGACAGATTTCATAGACATTTGGGTTGGAAGGGACCTGGAGGATCACTGAGTCCAGCCCCCTACCCCAGGGGCAGGAAGTCAGCAGGGATCATAGGATTCCAGCAATATAAGGATCCAAATGTGTCTTGAAGATGTTCAAAATGGGTGCTTGAACCGCCTCCCGCGGCAGTCTAGTCCAAACCTTGGGGGCTCAGACAGTGAAGAAGTTCTTTCTTATGCCCAGCCTGAATCGGTTGCGGCAGAGAGTTTGCGACCGTTTGATTGTCGTCCCTTGGGGCACTCTGGTGAACAGACATTCCCCCAGATCCTGATGAGCACCCCTGATAAATTTATAGGTGGCCATCAGATCCCCCTTGAGTCTGTGCTTTTCCAGGCTAAAGAGCCCCATTGCTCTCAGCCTCTCATCATAAGGTCTGTTTTCCTGACCTCTGATCATGCGTGTGTGGCTCTCCTCTGCACCCTCTGAAGCTTCTCACATCCTTTTTGAATTGCGGAGCCCAAAACTGGACGCAGTACTCAAGCTGCGGCCTCATCAAGGTCGAGTACAACAGGAGAATGACGTCCCAGGATTTACTTGAAAAGCATCTATGGATGCAAGCCAGCATTTTGCTTGCTTTACTAGCTGCAGCATCACACTGAAGGCTCATGTTCATCTTGTGGTCAATCATGACCCGAGCCCCTTTCATCTGTACTGCTAACCAGCGTAGCACTGCCAAGCCTATAAGCACAGTGCAGGTTTTTCCTCCCAAGGTGGAGAACCTGGCATTTTTCAGCGTTGAACAGCATCAGGTTCTCATCCACCCATTTCATGAGCCTGTCAAGTTCTGCCTGGATCGCCCTCCTGTCCTCAAGACAGATGACCCAGAGTTTGGTGTCATCGGCAAACTTGGCCAGTCCGCTTCTGACACCAATGTCCACATCATTGATGAAGATGTTAAACAGTATAGGCCCTAGGACAGAGGCTTGAGAGACCCCAATGGTCACAGTGCACCAAGACAATTGGCTCCCGTCGATTACCACCCTCTGGGTCCTACTGCGGAGCCAATTCCCCAGCCAGCAGATCGTGGTGAGGTCGAGGCCGTGGTTAGCCAGTTTAGTCAAGAGGTGATTGTGGGATACCAGATCAAAGGCTTTTTTAAAATCAAGATATACAATATCAATTTCTTCCCCCTTGTCCAGGTGATAAGTCACCTGGTCATATAAGGAGATGAGATTGATCAGGCAAGACCTACCTGCAACAAACCCATGCTGGGTATCCCTCAGGATATTGCCTTCAGCTAGTCTGTTAAGAATGGCCTCTTTGATAATCTTTTCCACAACCTTCCCCAGGATAGAGGTCAGGCTGATGGGCCTGTAGTTACCCAGATCTACTTTCCTCCCTTTCTTGAAGATCGGCACCACATTGGGCCTCTTCCAATCATCAGGCGCTTCACCAGAGCGCCAAGAGCTCTCGAAGATCAGTGCCAGGGGCTGAGCTATGATGCTCGCCAGCTCCCTGAGTACCCTTGGGTGTAACCCATCAGGGCCGGCTGACTTGAAAGTATCCAGCCTGTCAAGGTGTTCCTTCACGGGGTCAGCTTCAATGGAGGGCAGGGAATCTCCCTCACCCAGGCCTCCCTGACCCATAGGGGGGCAGGGCCATCCCATAGGACTGGTGAAAAATTGACGCAAAGTACCCATCTAGGTTAACCAAGAAGGCAACAGCTTGCAACAGGGTCCCAAAAAACATTATTAGCCAATTCTTCCTCCTCTTTGCCCACCATGAACTGTCCCTCCACTTTTTCTTAATGGACTCAACATCCATGCAATACCCATTCAAGATCTGCAGGACCGACCCAAGGTAGTTCTGCTCTAGAGAAGATCCTTACAGATAGGGTTACCATATTTCAAGTTTCAAAAAAAGAGTCCCCTGTGGGGAGGGAGGGAAGGGAAGGGGAGGAGAAGGGGAAGGGGTATATGATTGTGGACACACACAATGATATGCCCATGTCCTGCCCCTGCCCCTCACTCCCATACCATTGCCCACCCAGCCCTGCTGCTGCCCCTCACTTCTGATCCACAGTACTTCACCCCCCAGACCATGCTGGTGCTCTTCACTCCCAACCTGCAGCCCCCCCCATCCCTGCTGATATCCCTCACTCCTGGACCCCTAGCCTCCTGCCCCCCCAGCCCTGCTGGTGCCCCTCACTCCCAACTTGTAGCCCCCTGCCCACCCCCAGCCCTGCTGCCCATGAAGCTCACGCACACTAAGTTTCGATCTGTATCTTACCTGGCTGCAGTTTCCAGGGCCCACGCGCAGAGCGCATGAAGCCCTGGCCTTCAGTAATCATCCCCTGCTGCCCGCAGCCCCAAGCAGCTCCTTGCTCAGGCAAGCTAGAAGCACTGGCAAAAATCAGAGGTAGAGCAAAATTCTGGACATTTGTTTGTATTTCAAAAACCTGCCCAGATGGAGGACAGAGGACCAAAAAAGGACATGTTCAAGAAAATCCAGAAGTATGGTTACCCTCTGTACAGAACACCACCCTGACAAAGTGCTCTGTCACGAACTCACTGAGAGCCTGCACCTCCTGAGGGGAGAAGCTTGGGCTCCTCCAATGGCACAAGACTGTTGGGCTTGCTACATGGGGCCCAAGTTGGCTGGCTCCATGATTAACTGAAGGGGTACTTATGACAGGCTGCCAGAGCACAACTCTAGAAGACCATTTTATGTATTTTCCTAGTAAGATAACCAGGTGCAGCAGGCCATCATCTTCCTATGGTGACATGCCAACCAGTTGCAAGCAGTGCAGGACAGATTAGGAACTGTCCCTGATACACATGCAAGTTGCTGTATCTGAACACTGCCACGGGCAGAGGCAGAGACTAACACAATTCAATGTGGAGCTGCCTAGTAACCCAAGGTTGGTCAGATACCTAGAATGGAAGTTGGGTTGCATTTCAAAAAGGAAACGTGCCAGTCCATTTGCCTGTATTTCTCTCTCTCCCTCTCCTCTGCATTTGTGCACTAATTAATATATGCTCTAGTGAACACACCAAAGATCTGCCATGCCAAACAGGGCATCTTTGAGGTTCTAGCATGATACTGAGAAGCACTTCTGGCTGTACTTCCCCGATCATAATCCTCTTGCTTACTAAGACTATGATGAAAAAAAAAGAAGCATTCAAGCATGTCACCTAGTGTTGCTGCTTCTCTCTCCCCCACCCTTTGCCTGCACCTGCCAGAGCACAAAGTTCCACCCTCTCTGCTGTGAGAGAAGTCCTGTGCGCCAGCTCTGAGTCCAGACCAAATCTTAACTTATCATTCAAGGTATGATGAGTCTGTGTGTCTGGAGTCCAGTACCAAAAGCTGTGTAGTCACCTTGCTTGTAGAGTTGCTAGTAGAAAGAGTGCTAGGAACTCTTTCTGAAGGTGCTGGGATGCAACTCTGCATTCTTGGTCATCACCTCCATATCTGCAGTTATTCTCCTAGTACTTTCAGCAGAAGCAGCTCCTTGCATTGTCTGACAATGCTGCTTGTGAGCAAGCCCTCTGTATTCTAAATGGAAAGGAGGTGGGGGATTCTCCACTGGCTAATATCAAAGATGCATCTGCAGGCTGCAGGAAGCGAGAGCCAGTTTTTTTGACTGTTTTTTCTCCTTGCTCTTTGGACTACCATCAAGCAGCCCACAGTTGAACTGTGGGAATGAAGAAGCTGGACACATATTAGAATTGCACTCCTGAGATCTGACACAACACTATCAGTCATGGCCACTGAGTCCATTGATGTACAAAAGCAGATTAGGAACCGTCTCAAATCACTTTGGGCCATACTTGCTTAGTGGCTGGGAGGACCATAAGCTTCCTAAGGTGCTGGTATATCCATTTTTGGCAGAAACAGGTTTTTGGGGTACGTTTTTAACTGTCTAGAACTTTACAAACATGGCTTATGTGCCCCAATGAGGTAGCATATGCCATAAAAGCCTGAACTTGTATTAAGATGTAAAAGAGTTTAAAAATTGCCTGTTAAACTTTCTTATTGAAGGAGTGATACAGTTGCATGCTAAATGTAGCACAATAGGTATTTTTATACACCTTCAAGTCATGGTCCCTGTTACAGGTCATTATGAAGCTTGTCAGAAGGCAGGAAACCTAAGAGATACACCTCCCAAGAACTGCACTGGCTGGATGACTGCCTCCATTTCACTGAAAGCCAAGTTTGACCCAGGACACAATGCAGTGCCCATAGCATGTACACATGCCTAACCCAGTTTTCTGTTTAAAAAAAACAAAACACAAAGAAGAGGGAAGATATGGCTCGTTGCATGACCCAATGGACAGACGTCCACATTGTGCTGTGGTAATCTCAAGAAACACTGTAAAGCTGTGCACCTGTTTTACAGATGGCAGCTGCCTTTCCTCAGGTGACAGAGGACAAGTGCTGCTGACTCTTCTGGTTGCTTCTGCAGCCAGCAGTTTATCAAGAGGTAAGGCAATTGCTACTTTGCTGCTAGGGTAATTGGAGTTATTACATGCTGAATTATATGCCCATACAAAGACTTACTTTACTGAACACTTATCTTACCGGTTCACCAAGTTCCTTGAGTGTACTCTTTAGTTTAACTATTTTCTGATCCTGATCAGCCAGAAGCACCAAGAGATCATCCTGTTCTTTCTTTGATTCTGCCACTTCTTGCTGTAGCTTGCTTTTTTCATCTTGTAAAATGGCAACTGTACTGCTGGATGAGTCCAGCTGCTGTTTCAGGGCTGCTTTTTCTTCAGAGAGAGCTTTAACTTCATTCTGGCAGTAATCACAAAAACAGCTAAGTCACTAACATGCAAACCACAGATCATTCTAAATGCAGACTGGTTTGATCAACAGAAAACACTGTTTGTGCCTAGGAACTCTATATAGCTGCCACTATACCCTGCTCAAAGTCTAGCTTCAAGTTTGCTGTCAAGGGTCACTATTCCCCTCCAGTCACAGCTCCTCAAGGGAAAAATCGTATACAGGTAGAGCCCAGCCAGAGCAGAAAAACAGGGGATTCTACTCCATGACAGGTGAAGGCAAAAGGCTTAACATCTGAGGAGGGTGCTCTCTGCAGACCAGAGAGAGGGCTCAAAGATGTAGCTTGCTAACACAAGGACATCCTGCAGACTAACACAAGGACATCCTGGCCCGAATCCAAGCAGAAAATCCTCACAGGATTGCCACTGCAGCAACAAGCCCTGCTATTCAAAACATGTAAAAACTTAATCTGAAGAATGCTTCCAAGCTAGGTTTGGGCCTCTCTTGTTTTATGGTCTTTAAGGAAGGCTTGGAAGATTCACCCCTCCCCAACAGACAGCCACTCTTCACTGCTACAGGAAAACAAGGAATGCAAATTCTGATCTATTCTGATTTTTCTGGACGCCTCAGGATAAACATTTTGAAGTAGTGTTTTGTTAATACTCTAACATTAGAGTTATAAAAGCTATGCCCTTCATGAAGGCTTTCTGTATCCGAAACGTCACCAAAATTAAACATGTTCAGAAAAATAAGAGTTAAACGGAAACTGGAAATCCAAAATCTTTCCAACCTAACATTTCTAAAGTTAAAAAATAAAGCTCTCTCAATGTATTCCAGGGAAGTCAAGTATCCCCAAAATCATTCCTCAATTTGGCAGATCATCTTTAAGACTGCAGTACTTCACATAAGTAATCAAACTGAATACTCTGTTACTGAAGGTATGGACACAAACAACACTTAGACCAATTTAAATGACATTGAAACCTGAAGCAGACAGACACACAAGCCTGTGAAACCAGTTTAAAACTGTCTGGAAAGCTAAAAACACGTCAGACACCCCACCCCCACTTCCTAGGCAAAGACTTTTTATTCTGGGATCCTTACAGTTATATAGGGCCATTTTCCTCACTAAGTACCTGTGAAGTACTGGGATAACCCTTTTCCCCCAGGACAATATGGCTACTGATCTGCCATTCAAGCTGTGTGTAAATGACTGTCCCAGATCTATTCTGATGCAAGTCAAAGCCCAGGACAATCAGACCCAAGATAAACCTGACTTCTTTTTAGCCAAACAGTGCAAAAGTATATTTACATAAATAAAATAAAATATAAAATAAAGTAAAATAAAAAAAAAAATCCAGTACCCTTTTGAATCAGTTCATTGTGACCTCACACCCTCAGCCCACAAGAACCCAAAAGCATGGGGCCAAGCATTTGTGTTCCCACCCCAACTCTGCTCCCCCAAAGTCAATTGCAGGCTACTGAAACGTACTGAACTCGGGAGAGAAGGACAAACAAAAGCATGGAAATGACCCCAGCTACAGGCCACCCACCCCGGGACACCACAAGCACTCCCTCCCTCCTACTTGCCTTCTGAGGCACGCAGGACTGGGTGCTCACTCTCACCTCCAGGTGTCAGAGCCACAGCACTTCACACACAATTGTGAACCAGTTTCCTAACAGTGACATTCAGGAGGGGTTCAAACTGCTACACCTGTCTGCATCCTATTTCAGTAGCGACTGACCTTCAATTCCTTTATCTCCTGTGATAATCTTCCCTCCAAATCTGTGTTCTTTGCTGCTGGCATAGCACCATCTCCCAATATGGGAACTGTAGTCGTGTTCTGCGGAAAGAAAATTCAATTCCAGAAGCAGGTAATCTCCCACGCTCTCACAAGTTAAAGATTTCGTTCAGCCCATTACACATTTAAAAGTAGGGGTGGGCAAAATACAGCTTGCAGACTGGAACCAGACCACCAGTGGATTTTGTCTGGCTTGTAGTGGGTCCCCTCAGTCCCACCCAAGACAGGCGCAGGAGGGCAGCCTAGGCCATGGTGCACATGGGTTGTCTCGCTGTCCCCTGGAGCACAGTGGGACTGAGCCAGCACGGCATTTGGATTCAATTTCCAGTAGCCCCAGCAGCAGCTCCTTGTGGCTGCTGTTGCCACCAGGCCTGACTCCACTATCTGGGCACCCTGGCCTATTTGCCCTGCACTCACTGCCAGGGGTGGGACCCACAAAGGCAGAGTGCATGGCCACATGGATGGGATGGGGCTGCAAGCGGGCAAGGAGCACTGTCCAGGAGCAGGACAGATGGGTACGGCCAGGATCATGGGGCAGCATCAATGCAGGGCCAGGGTCTGGGGCAGAGCTATGATCTGCTACTTGCACATCTTTGTGATGGGTGCTGGTTCCACGGGCAGGAGTGTGTGGGGAGGTGATCACAGCTCTGCCCTGGGCCTCAGCCCTGTGTTGTCATCACCTCAGAATCCTGGCCCCGACCAGCTCCCTTCCTGTCCACAGCCCATCCTGTCCACCTGGCCATGCACCCTAGCCATGGGGGTCCTGCTTGGTCTCCATGGAGACCCCATGATTGCTGGGCTGTGAGAGTATGGGACTGGGACCTGGGGCAGAGCCACAATCCACTCCCCACAAGCCCCTGCTTGTGGAATCAGTGCCCCTTACATGGCTGTACAAGGAGCAGATTGGAGCTTTGCCCCTGGTCCCAGCCTTGCACTGTCACTGCCCCACAGTCCCAGCCCCAGCCCTGCCCACCCATCCTGCTCCTGGATGCTGCTCCCTGTCTGGATATGGTCCCAGCTGTCAGGCTGAGCATGGAGCAGAGTTTGGGTGAGCTGTTGTGAGAAGCTGGATGGGGCACAATATGCTGACCCAGCCTGCAACAGCTCACCAAAACTCCTCAAGTGGCCCTCCAGCCCAAATAATTGCCCACCCCTGATTTAAAGTGTATTTGAAGGCATGAAAGCACAAATGAAAAACAATATTTTTATACCAATTAAAGCCAGAAGATAAACTTAGTTAATCTAGTCCAACTTCTTGTACATCACACACCATTAAAGTTTTCCCAAAATACTCTATATCAAGCCAAAAGTATTGGTGTAAATTATTGGTATAATAATATACACCAATTATTTTATTCCCTTGCCATGTGACAGCACTCCAAACAGCATTATTTTTATTTATAGGCATTCGAACCCACAACAAAGATTTTTAAGACAGACTTGCTTGGGTTCCATGAGAACTATCCATAAGGCAGATGCGTCAAATGTGTACCTCATTATTGACCCTGCATGCTAACCTGAGCACAAGGAAAAGCAGGCAGTCAATACACTGGACCAGGGGTATGAAACTCATCCTGTCTCATGGACTGGTACCCTTTAGCATTATCTATCTGTGCAGTCAACAGGCCTTGTTGATAAGAGTTTATGATTTAAAGGAAAGTTAGTTCTCTCTAAGCTCAAAGGATAGAAAGGCAGTATTCCATACATACATCCGTTCTGTAAGAACAATTTCTTCTTTTTCTCATCAGACATCTACTAAATAACATCTTTTTAGTCAATATCATGTTGGGTGAGAGAAAAGAAAAGTGAGACCCCAGTATAAATCAGGAATAACTCCACAGATGTCAAAGTTGTATCAAATGAGGGCTTGTTCTAAATATATTCTTTATCATCACACATACGCCCCCTCCCTATACAGATACATCTATCCGTCTGTACAGACATATATTGAGAGACAGTTTTCTGTCAGTATTACTCAGTAAAGCAAGGATAATAGGATTACCATTTGTTGTAGCAGCTCCTGCTTCTCAGTGTGAAGTTTAGATATTTCTGTGGACTGTGACTGTACTTGTATCCTCAACATTTCTAGTTCCTATGGTAAAAATGAAGAGTTACTGTTCCTCTCTAAAAACTCCTAGCAGTAAACAAAGACAAAAGCTACCTTTTTTGCTAGTACGGGCTACAGAATCTGCATCACACTTATTCAGAATAGCTGTGGAAAGAGAGCAGCATGTCTACTAAAAACAGAGCAACCAACTGTCTAGACATGTTAGCAAGAACTCTCAAGGATGTAATAAATATTTAGCACAGCTAATAGCCTCAAGTAGTTCTTGGGGGGGAACAAAACTTTTAATAAAATGCAGAACTTCACAGCCTCTTCTTTGAGGCTTGTTTCAATTAGCATAGCAAGCAGAACAGGCTCTCATATGCATGTTCTCTTTTTCCTGAAAAATCTTCCAGTGCAAATTATCTAGAGCAAAACATTTATCAACTCAAATTCTTCAACAATTCCCTTGCTTTATAACTGGGAGAAAACTAAGAGTGAGATTCTTTCAGGGGCAAAAGATAGTTTAACTTAGTCACTTAACAGACAAGATACCTGAATTGGTCTTTTCTCATGTGAAAAAAAAAAAAAGACTCAAAATGCCATATGTATATCAGTTTAAGAGATGTGCTGTGCTATGCAACTGTTGTTAATAGACAATCCATTGTCAGAATTTTCAGTTTCTCCACCAACTCAATTCACTGCAACACAAGCAATACTGGCGATTTCTTGTGTTCAGAATAATTTAAATCAGTATGCAAGGTAAGGTCCCTAAAACAAACTGACATGCTTTGTAACCCATTTTGCTCTCTTTGAAGGTAACTGAAGTTTAACTGAAAACTGTCTCCATTCCATCCTAGAATACTATCAATAATTGCCCATCTGGTGACTGCAAATCAACTATTCTGAAGCTACACAAAAGAAAGGCTGATTGCTATTCATAAAGTAGCAAGAATTCTCACCTTCTGCAAGTCATTATCATGCTCCAAACCACCATATTTATTTGCCTGAGAAGACTGTTCTGTTCCTGGTTCTAACTGCAAAGACTTCTATAAGGGGAGAAACCAAAAAACCATAAAAAGTTTTACCACATTACACATTGATCAAATAATTACTCACCTGTTATCAGAACTGTTCTTTGATAAAGCTTCTGCACTTTTACACTCAGGCTGAATGCAGTAACAGTACTGCGTAAATCTATCTATAACAGTAAAGAAACCCATTTTTCACTTCACCCCCCAAAATCAACAAACCAAATAATCCAATCTGCATGGAGATAAAGGGGATGACATACATCAGCCACCTCAGTACCTCCCATTACCTTCTCTCCCAACTTAAATCTAGATTGTTCAGACTTGAAAGACAGGAAGCATGACAGCTCTCTAACAACCCTTGTTATTACAGACTAATAACTTTGCTTTAGTCTTCGAGTGGCCTCTGCACATTCCCACTGATGTGAAATGGAGAAGCAACACCCTTCCACCATGCTTCCATCAGGCACCAGTATTTGAGATAGAGAATACCAGGGGGTTCGCAACACACTCAGCATAGCTGCAAATCTATGTCTCAGTAGACAGCTCAAGGATTTTTACTCTTCAGAAAAAACTCAGTTTACCTAATGCAAAGAAAAGTGACTGAAATTTTATTAAAGCTAACAACAAACACAGTCCTAACACCTCCTGCTGGAGCCATCAAAATAACCCCTGCATTCCAAGGAAGTGAGGGAGGCAGTGGAGGCATTTGGAGCTTTTTTGTGTCTGTTTGTCTGTTTTATACCCCCACAGGACTGTTTAGAGCCAAAAGGAGTCCCTGGCAGGGGGCTTAGTCTGGATTGGTAGAAGCCTCTGGAAAGCTATCCCACCAATGCATCCTAATAAATTAAAAACTTCAGAAGCCTTTCAAAGAAAAGCAAGGATTACTTGCTGGGAGATGTGCCTCTCCCCCACCTGGAACCCTGCCTTCATGGTTGTATGTATATATATTTCAGGAGGTCACCAGAGGTCTTCTTCATGCCAAGAGTCTTGGATGTAGATGTTTAGAGAGTTCAACTTGCAAAGAAGGCTTTAAGTATCAATAAAGCAGCTATGCTCCCTTTACATTCACTACACAGGGCTCAAAAATCACAACTCCGGGTGTCTAAATATGGTTTGAATCCACTGACTAGAGTAGTCAACATTAAGGGTGCCTACAGACATTTAGGGCCCTGCTCCAACTCATGATGCTTTAAATAAAGCACCATGAATTAGTGCTTCCCCTCCCGACCCACAGTTCTACCCCATCCCTCCAGCTTTGGCCAGGCAGCTCCATGCTGGCACTGTCAGGAGGCCTGGGTGGGGGATGGGAGCCCCCCTTGTCTCAGGTCCAGCCCAGCTGTTCCCACCCTGCCTCCCACCCCCCAGTACTGCAGCTGGGGGGGGTGGGGGGGACAAGGCAGGAAGACTCTGTTCCACCCTGCCTGACCCGCCCTGCCCCCCAGCTCTGGCCAGGCAAAGCAACCAGGAGCTTCCTGCTGGCTGCTCCAGCTCATATTCCCTCCTTCCCTGCTCCCTCCAATAGCCGCTGGGATGGGGATGGGGATGGGGCTGGGCTGGTGCTCACCAGTGCAAGCACCAGCCCAGTCCCAAAGTGGAAAAAATTAACCCTGAAGGAATGAAAGTTCCCAAAGACACTCTGCTTTAGAGTGCCTTAATGTAATACCTCATTTGACCAGGGTTAATTTTTTGCATGACTGGTGATTTTAAAAGTGCTTTGCAGCCATGTATGTGTGTTACATCACAGCTGTAGAGCGCTTTCAGGGGCCTGATCTCACAAAAAACTTGTGTAAGCCCCCTAAGTGCTTTTGTCCACATGCCACTTTTCCTGTAACCAGCCCGAAACTTTTCTTTTTTCGTTTTTTTGCTCAGCCTCCCAACCATGATGTTGGTGTAACACTACATGTGTGTTCTTAGGGCACTAAAATACATTCACAGCTACTTCATAGCTATTTGTTCTTATGAAAATATGATCCTTTCATTTACATACCCTTCTCCTTCCACTGGATTTACCCATGATGATGTCTCTATAGATGATCTTATCCCCAATTCCACCCCTTATTCTGCCAGATAAATCAATCAAGCATTTCTAGTCTTCTCTCAAGAGAGACCTTCTATTTCCTTGAATGTCACACTGCTCTTTCTCTGTACTTGCTTTAGAGTTTGAGTTCATCTTTGAGCAAAAGGTGACCAGGATTGTTCACAATATTCCAGTTTAGGTCTCACCAATACCTGGCATAATGGCCTAAACCTTCCCCATTTCTGCTGGAAACTGCAACTGTGTACAGAAAGTTCTTCTGAAGCAGTCACTAATTGCTTACCAATTTCTCAATCACAGAATCCTTTTCTCTCAGCTGCCCTTGCAACAGGTCATGCTTATTTTTCCATTCTTTTACCTCCTCTCTCAATTTGCTGATTTCTTCAGGCTGAATGCCATTCATCTGTAGTGTATCACTGTGGGAACTGTTATGCTGAGTATCCTTTCCTATAGGCCATACATTGCAAAATTAGTAGACGGCTTAGGAATTACACTTATCTCATTTATACAGTAGCTGAGACATTCATATGAAGTAATGATCTTCAACAATAGCACATTTCCCTCCAACTAAAAAAAAGTGCTATTACAAGTTATTCACGTTTAGATGATTCTACTATGTTAAAAAATCCACTGGTAACTGTAAATCAACCTCAGAAATGTGCAGTTCTTTATAGAAAGGAAGTCTGTGCAACTATCTCATTCAGAAGTGAAAAAGCAGCCTCCCCCCATCCAAGGATATGTACTGGGATCAGTGCTATTTAATATATTCATGAGTGATCTGGAAGAAGGAGGGGGGAGCGAGGTGGCCAAATTTGCAGACAAGACAATTATTCAAAGTGGTAAAACCAAGGCGGACTGTGATGAACTACAAAAGGATATGGTGCTACTGAGCAAATGGGCAACTAAATGGCAGATGAAATTCAAATGCAGATAAATATAAAGTGATGCACATTGGAAAAATAATCCAAACTATACCTAAACTATGATGGGCTCTACATCTGCTGTTACCACACAGGAAAGATCTGGGAGTCATTGTGGACAGTTTGCTAAAAACATCAGCTCAGTGCTCAGCAGCCCTCAAGGTAGCAAACAATGTTAGGCATTAAGAAAGGAATAATAAACAAAATGGAAAGTATTATGCCCCTTTATAAATCCATATTCTGTTTATACCTTGAACCTCACTTCAGAAAGGGTACACAAGAAATAGAAGATACAGAGAAGGGCAATGCAAATTATCAGTGGTATGGAAAGGCTTTTATCTGAGGACAGTCTAAAGAGGCTGGGCCTATTCAGTTTAGAAAAGAGAAGCTTAAGAGCAGATATAATAAGGGTTTACAAAATACGAAATAATGAAGTGAAACTAAATAGCTCTCAAGACAATAACTAGGACTCACAAAATGAAACTAGTAGACAGTAAGTTTAAAACTAAAAGGAAGTTTTTTTCCCACACTGTGTAACTGAAGCGTGGAACTCATTGCCACAAGATGCTGTCGAAGCAGACAGTGTAGCCAGATTCAAAAAGGGATTGGACAAATTCTTGAAGGAAAGGGGCATCAGTAGCTATTGAGCATGGGAGTTTGGGGTACAGCTTCTGTATCAGAACTTCCTAGACCTCAAATGCTTAAGGCTGCAAGTGGAAGAGGAACAGTGGAAAAAACCCTTATCATACATGTTCACTCTCCCCTTCAGCATCCACTGTGTGACACAGGATACTGGGCAAGATGGACCTACGTTCTGACCAAGTAAATAGCAGTTCTTAGGTCCTTGGTCATGCAATGAAGGAGCCAGGAGTCCAAGCTTCTGGCAGGAGATGGAAGTCTAGATCTCATCAAATATTCAATGCAGAAAGCAATATTCCAGTTCATTCTATTGAGAAAAGAGAATCATTCACTTAGACCTAAACCTAGAATGTGAATCAGTGTTTCATAAATGGTCTCCATTTCAAAAGCACACATCACAAGACCAAAGTGCTTTTACAATTGTAACTAAGTGCATACGTACAACTACCCCTCTGCAAGGCAAGCACTAAAATCTCCTGACACCATCGAGTACCTGTCAAATACTAATCCTCCCCAATGAGAAGAACCTGAGCCTCCATCCACCCTCCCCCCATACACGCCCTCCAAGCTTCAACTCAGACAACAAAGTCTCCATGTCCTAAACCTTGGCAGATAGGTTATTTTGGACCAATCAGAGAAAGGAGCTCCTATAGCAGACAAAACTCCCAAAGACCATATAATCAGAGAAAAAGGGCTCAACAGGACCTTCAAATGTCATCTAGTCTAACCTCCGCCAGAGGTAGGATCATACTTACCCAAACCATCCTACACAAGCCCTTATCTGACCTATTAAAACTACAGTCAACCCTGACAATCAGAAAACATAACATCCACACATGCCACATATAAATAAGGGGGACAATTATGGTCAGTGTTCTACTGTTGCAAGAGTTGTTAAAATATGCTTGAGAGATTCAAAGAAGCGGGCATGCATGCTCCTTGCTACAGAGGAAGGGAAAAAACCTCCAGTCCATATGTAGTTGACCACAGGGTAAAATTACTTCCTGAACCCAAATATGGTAACTGGTCTGATTCTATGTGTCCCTCTAGCCAGGAACTTCCAGGTTTTAGTCTTAGGAGGAGCACTGGCACATCCCAGCCAAAATCCCCAGCCTTTGGCTGCAGCCAAAACACAATGCTTCTGAGGAAGTCAAAAAACCCTCCTGATATCCATTTTAAACTTTTTTTGCTGCAACTTCAAGCCACTGTTCTGCATTCTGCTCTCTGTAGGAAGAGAGAAAAGATGTTTTCCCTCTATGGAAGCCCTTCAGGTATTTGAGACCTACCAGCAACTCCTGTATGTACCAAAGGACACAGCAATGAGGGATCCTAGGTAGAGTGTGATGAGCTCATTGCAGCCCACCCTGTGCACCACAGGGGCTCTTTCCAATTGGAGTGGTGGTGTATGCTGCTTTGTAGGCTCTTTCTTCCTTTAGATACGGCAGTAAGGAGGACAATGGAGCAGGAAATGGGACCCCTAGCTATCCCAGTAGCCAGAATTTATCTGAATGACAGGCTAGGCTATACTTATTATCCATGTTTCTTCATGGACATTGGTACCTAAATCACAGGCTAGAATGTACTTAAAGCCTTAAATTTCTTTCTGCCTCTTTCCAGCTCTCAAATGTGTGCCAAAAGGCAAAAATTCCACGTTTCTTTTTTACTAATATACTTACAAACTTGTCTTATGAAAAAATCCATCTTCAATAACTGGAAGTTTTGAGGCAATAGAAAGCAAATTAAATGTTGACATTTTATGTAAAAGTAACACGTTATATACTGGAAGAAATAGTTTTCTAGCAGGCTTTTTTAATGCTTAAGAAAACAAATAAACATTTTTCCCACTAATTTCTGTGACATCTCATAAGTTCTAGAATTTAAAGCAACATGTTGTTGAAATTGGAAAAGATTATTTGCTGCAAAAAAGTAGGTCGTTTACAGTGAACAACATAGGGCCTTCAGCAGGTGGTACAGAACAATGACAGATTTAGATTTTTCTGATGTATACCTAGCTGTACTTTAAGGAGATTATACTGGTCCTTGTGCTGCTGGATCTGTGACACTTGCTGTGTAAGTGTTGCCTGAAGCTGTTCATTTTGAGATTTTAAAGAATTAACTTGTTGCTTTAATTCTTCAAGCTGCTGGTCCTGTGAAAGAATAATAATAATAAAAAATTATAGTTCTGTTTAATTACTTGTGAAAAATTGTTTAGGAGTAGGAAAAGTGTCATAAAGCAATAAAACTGATGCACTAGAATTAACATTTACCAAACCTTTAAGCTATTTTTCCCCAACATCTTCTGGACTGCTTACAAGTACAAGCTGGAAGACAAATACTTCCAAAACAAGAACCAATGCCTATCAAGATTCCCCAGCACTTCCCATCATGCACCTGACTGGGATAATTTATAAACAGAACATCCTGTATCTGTGCAAGGAACTGGACTACATCCGTGGGGGGGGCAGGAAGCAACCTTTTCGGCAGCAGTGCCACAAATTAGCCCCACACCTGCCCAAAGTGTCATGCCAATCTCCTTCCACTGTCCAATCTGCTCCTTTTTCTACTCCCAGTGTGATATGCTGTGTTCTGCTTTCTGGCTTCTTTCTCTGTGCTCCCTGACTGATTTGCTGCTTTGCTTTCTGCTGCTCCTTTACCTGTTGCCTCCCTGATCTCACACACTGAGGTTGCATTCACCACTTATGGTACCCGTGCCATGGATTCACCATCCCTGGACTACATGACCCTTCAGACCCTTTCAACCTTAGGTTTCTATAGGATGATTTCACTTTAATTGCTTATAGCTTTTTAGCAACTTTAAGTTTCAATCTGAAAAACCTTCACTGAACTATGGAAAATTCTGTCCAAAATGGTCTGGTCATTTCAGAAAACAAAGCTAGGGACAGAAATTACAATGCATTATTTGTTCATGTTAAGCCTCAGAGAATAAGTTCTAGCATCTCCATGCATAAAAATATGACAGAGGGTAGTGTTTTTCCATCTCTGTGAATATATGCCCAAATCTGACAAAATTTATAAGACCTTGGGAAAAATAATTACCAGAGCACAGGAAGGTCGCCATTAGCACTGGGTACATTCTAGTCCAGAACTAGAAAGGACTATCTTTGAAATTAGTGTGTAAAATAGAGCCAGAGGCTCCTGTTACTTTCTGCAGCAGGCTAAACGGGCTGTTTGGGGCTGCATCAGCAGGAGCACAGGCTTGTTCTTAAGTAAAAGGGGAAACTCCTGCATGTGGCTGGGGAACCACAGGACACCAAGGGGGGCAGAGCTTCAAGGCATATAAGTGTAGGGCCTGAGCTGCAGCAGACAATCTGGTGCTGCATACTTTAGGGCGAGGAGCCTGCCAGCAAAGCCAGCTGCAGCAAACAGGTCCAGAAACACTCATGCTACTCATGAAAGCAAGAACAAGACAGCTAAGGGGCGAGTATAGGTTGTGGTGGGGTACTGACCCAGAGTGGGGAAGAACTTTTGTGGAAGCAATTTGTTTACATTTTTGTTATACTTAAGTTTGGTTAACAGAGATAGAAAGGAACCCACAGGGGGTGCCTGAGAGGTACCCAATACAGAGCTGCCCAGCCAGGGTCAAGGAAACCAGGGCCAAACACCACACAAACTGTCTAGCCAAGGTCAGGGACCCTAAGGGCTGCCACATGAGACCAGAGCCAAGGGCCCTAGAGCCCAAGAGGGCAAGACAGGGCTGGGGCTCAGAAGCTGAGGTCTGGGACAGTAAACCTTGGCTCTCAGGGTCCAGCTAGAGGAAAAGGTTTGAAGCCAAAAAGGCAGAAGCCCCAACAAAGGTTCAAGGCTTGAAGGACTGAGTGCAGAATCAGGGCCAGGGCTTGACTCTCCTACCACACCTCAACACACTGACTGACATCTGCAAGACATGGGCATGACTATGGGGGTGGCTGGAGGTCATGATTATTGCCCCAAAGGCACAACTGGGGCTGTTTTAGAAGGGGAAACCCACCCCAAAGTTTGGGACAAAGGAACCCCAAGGACAGCATACAGAGGAAAGGCCAAGAGGCCAGCCTCTGGAGGCAGTCTTCTCAGTTAAAAATCAAGTCACGGCAGGAAAGAAATAGGAGATAAGGGGAGGCTGGGGAGCATGGGCAGGCAGATCTGACGGCTAGGGGGCATCAGATGCCGGGTGGATCGCCTGAGCCTGTCGCACAGCACTAGACTGATGCAGGCCACAGCAGGTCCTGGTCCTAGAAAACCTGTCTTTGCTGTATTTTCAATGCCCATCTGCACAATGAGGGGAAAGCCACACCTTGCAGAGAATGAAGAGACCAGATTAAGACAAAGGGAAAGGCAAGGGAGATTAAAACTAGAACTGTCTAGGCAGACAGATTTGTGATTGGGGCAGACATTTTAAGTGCTTCCAAAATGGAACACCTGAGCTGCTGACAGATGTACATTCCCCCCCGCTGCACTGCCTTCCCTCAACCCCTCCATCTGGAGCACTTCATAAATTTCCATGGCTGCATGCCCTCTCCAGCCAGCACTGCAGCTCTGCCCCCATCACCTCAAACCACTGGAAAGTAAAGCTCTGCTTACCCCACAACCCCATCCTCACCTCAGGAGGGAGAAGGGGACAGAAGTGGACAGGGATAGAAGTGGAGCCAACATCAATGAGCAACTCCCTACCAGAACTGAGAGACTAGGGACCCCAACATCAGAAATAGGATTCCCCACTGGAAGTGGAAGACCATTAAGAAACATATATAGGGACTGGGGACTGAAATGCAGGAACCTTGGTTTTGGGGTCTCCAAGGTACTGATGGAAGAGATGCTCCAGTGCAGGGGTAGAGCAGATAGGAAAGCAATCACTGAGTGTCCCACATTCCCTGCCATAAGGGGCACAAAGCAGATTACTGCAGGATGCTACAGGACCCAGGGATCCCTTGTCGTCCTATGTAGAGCATTTACATGTTACAGGAGAAATTTATTTTGAACTGCTTCTAAATAGTACCCACTTCCTTCAGAGTTACCTTTGGAACACTTCAACGATTGAATCTGTTCATACCCTTGCAGCGGAAGAGGCAGAAATATAGAGTGGGAGCCAGGTATTTAAAATGCATGGGAAGGCTAGGGTCAAGGGGTGAGAACATACTGGCACTGGTTAAAGAGAATGACAATAAGCAACTGACTGGACAGCTAACAGCAGGTGACCTGGAGTAGAAGCCTAGGTGGGGACGAAGCAGAAACATAGAACAGTGAGAAAATAAGGGCCCTGGGCAGGTGTTTTATTTGTAGTGATATAAACACCTCTGTGCTGGTATAAAAGTTGAGAGAACAGACATTCATGCCCTCAACAAAACTGCTAAAATGGCACCAGTGCTATAGAAATATTTCTGCAGCACAACAGGAACTTCTGATGCAGCATGTTTTATAGCACGACATTTAATGTCTCTGCAATCTTTTTTTTTTTTTTTTTTTTTTTAAATAGTGCTCAAGTCAGGTGTCTGTAAGGAAAAAAAAATATTTACATAGTAAGTTGGCAGGTAATTCACCCTTGCACCCAAAATTCTCCTTCTTGGGTTATTTCCAAAGTTTCCAGCTGTGGTTTACTAGAAACCTCTATGCATCCATCTCATTTCAGCAGTTGTAAACATGATAACCAGAGAATGGAGATAGGCAACCCTACCAAATGAGGGAGAACGGAAAAAGAGAATATAGTACATATTCCCTATGGAAAAGCTATCTTATTCACTAAAAGACAGGTATGAGGACTTGTTGCCTTAGTACAACTATCCAATACAAGAGGACTATAAAAGAAAAGTACCTGTTAACGCTGCAATGTGGAGAGAAGTATAGCAGGCTGCATGGCAGGAGCTGCATCTACAAGCCTGCTCTGGAGGACTGAACCTGCTGACAAAGATAATTAGCTTGCTCCATGGGAGTTAAAAGGCTCCCAGAGAGAGCCCAGGGGAGAGAGACAGGCAGGCCATGGAGTGGGGGTGGAAGCCTGAGTGAGGGAGCTCTCTCCATGGGTCTGAGACACTGTGAAGAAACCCAGAAAGATGCTGAGAGACTGAGTTTACAGAGAGACTGGGACTCACTGGAGTGAAACTGACAGAGATAAAAGAATGCAAGCTGGCAGTGGCACTCAAGCCTGGGCACTCACAAGCCCAAGCACTCTCGTTGGTCTGGGAAAAGACCACATGCTACCTGTTTGTTACACTGCTATATGTTGATTCTTGCCGGGTGGGAGTTTGCCCCAGGGAGGCAGAGACAAACAACAACTGCAAGCAATGAAAGACTGAGCTAAGCAAATCCCCAACCTGCTATAGTAAGTCTCTTAAAAATGAGAAGATAGAATGAGATTCAGTCCTGTCCTCCTCCCAAGCAAAACCTAACATACAGTGAGCAAGGAAGTCATTAAAACATGTGTGTACATTATCAGAGTTTATAGCCCAAAATGGATTTTTAGGGGTGGGTGAAGAAAAGAGGGTGAGAGGTTTCATAATTCTGTAGGGTCAGAAGGGACCTGAACAGATCATCAAGTCCGACCCCTGCCATGGGCAGGAATGAGTGCTGGGATCATAATATCCCAGGTACAGTTGTGTTAATAAAGGGATTCAGGTTTTTGTGTTTGTTTGTTTTTTTGTTTTGTTTTTTTTAATTATACTGTCTTCAGTACCTGATCTCTCACAATTTTCCCAAAGCAACTTGCCTCGGTACACAAAATGGATCTACTTTGGGGATGAATATGTACAAATATTGTTGTAGTACCTCTGTCTCATTTGCTGAGGAAGACTGAAGCTGGATATTACCACTACCATTACTGTAGAACAGAAAAGAAAGGATGGTCCAGTGGCCAAGGCGCTTGAGCTGAATCCCTAAGGGAACTGAATTCGATTCCTACCTCTGCCACAGGGCTCCTGTTGCTCAGTGAACGCCAGCCATTTTGAGCACTGAACAGCATGTAGTCATTTAAAGGGTGCCATAATGGAAGCACAAAATAAACACAATTTGTGGTTTCATGGATCAACTTATTTCTGGCATGTTAAAATTTTTGAGCATTCAACTTTCCATCTCAAATGTTAAAACAGCACTGCAGACAACAAAGCATTTAAAAGTAAAGGCCGTAAGCCTTACCTACAGAGCTGTTTTACATTTGACAGAGAATTCCATGGACCACTACCCATGAACCCACACCTGAATGCATAGGGAACTAAGAATGAACAGTATGGCCTGTAATGTATTTCATGGATGCTTTATACATACTATGCGGCAAGTTTTAAATGTCAGCATTATCAAATATCCTAGGTAGAAAAATAACAAACAACAGATCCTTTAAAATTCAAAATTTCTTCAGAAGCAGGAAAGACTACACTTTAAAAAGAGATTGTTCCCACCACATAAAGATGTTCCTTCAAAGATTATCCGAATGAAGCCGGTGCATTAAGGCGTTTTGCTACTAGTTTCTCAGTTTCAACTCCTGCTACTTGTGTTTCCCAAGTACAAGCAACAATTTTTATTTTTGTTAAGGGCAGACAGAAGGAAGCCATTTAAATCAAGTTTTTGTTTTTTGTGGGGTTTTTTTAAAACGATACAAGCCCAACCACCTGCCACTGAGAACAGGAACGGAGTGATGCCGAGACCACTGCAGCAAAACAGATTAAGATTATACCGTGAAGGGGAGGGGCAGGGGAATAAAGCTTCCTTACTGGCAGAGGAGTAGGAGAGTGGAACAAGTTGCCCAAGAAAGTTGTGGAATCTCCTTCACTGGTGGTTTTCTAGGAGGCTGAATAGATATTTGTCTAGGATAGCGTAACAATAACATACCCTGTATTTATGCAGGGGCTGGAACAAGTGATCCCTGAAGTCCCTTACAACCATGATTCTATGATCACGGCACTATTTTCTTTCATTTAGCTCAAAGCAACTACATCCCAATTAACCTTCTGCTTCAGTTTCCTATCAGCTTCATAAGATGGTGTTACCAATAATTCTCACTTAAGCTTCTGTCCAAGCTATAAAAACTAATGAAATTAGATTTATAAAAACAACTGGAGAAAATATATTAGAAATCCAAACAGTTTTGGGTTACAGACTCCCTCAATATCATTATTTGGTCCATTGTTCTTGATTGACAAATCCAGTTCCGATTTCTACTTTGGCCACCAGTACTTTCTGAGGTTTGAGTCCATAGCAAAGAACTAAATGAAACATACTATTAAAGGAAAGGATGGCAGATTCTGCAAGTCTATACTACTGCTCTGAGAAAGCAATATTTTGAAAGGGAAAAAGATAAAAGGAGCAATTAAGCTCTCTCAGCACCACTATTTAGTCAGGAATGTTTGGTCAAAACATTTTTAAAAAATCCTTTTGTTTCCTCAGGTTCCCTCTTTTACATTTTCAAATGGCTGGTTAGAAATTACAATCCAGAGCCCCAAAACCTAGTTAATATCACCTCCCCAACTGCATAAGTGTAATATAGAAGGATCCTGATTTTCTCCATTTAAAAGTTGCAAATTCTCTGATTAAAATCTCCCAAAAATCCACATTTTTCCACAATTAAAACAAATAGTCACTGTACGGGTATCAACTGAATACAATGTTTTATTTATATATTTACAACTTTAAAGCAATTTGGAAGCCTAACAGTGCCTCAATCATTATAATAAGATACATTTTTATACCTATATATTTTGGCATTGTGTTTTTTTTTTTTTAATCACAGAAAATCAGAGCTCTCTCTGCACCCTTCACTCTCTAGGATGCTAGTCCAGCTGAAGCTTTGCTCCCTGCTGCTTTTTGGCACTGAGAAGCCCTGATATGCTGGTGCCCCTCAATCCCCACCCACAGCCCCCTGGACCCCCCCTCAAAGCCCTGCCAGAGGGTACCCCCAGCTGCCAGGGCTATAGGGCCAGGGCCCGCAGCACACTACCCTCGCACCCTGAGTCCTGGCTGCCACCTGCAGGAGGCAGCAGCTGCTATAACCAGAGTGGAGTGCAGTGTGCCCCTACCCCCACCCCTGCCCACAGGTAGCACAACCAGAGCAAAGCCCATTTGGGAGGGTAAGGTGGGGGTGGGGAGGGAAAATGGAGAATGTGGCTGCCCAGAGGCTCCCTGCCCTGCTGCCCCCCACCCACAAGGGCCTCTGCAGCCCAGCAGGCAGGACCCCCTGTCCATATGGCAGCAGTGGTGGCAGCATGCAGCTGTGCTCTCCGCTGCTGCTGGGCAAGCAAGCTGCTCCTTGCCATGGAGGCGCAGCCAGCATGGAACTTACAACTATGGCACCAAGCCTGCCTGACCCCTTCTGCTCCTGTGCCAGGTCCTGCCCACTGGACTGTGGAGACCCCCAGGGGAGGGCAGCAGGGCAGGGAGCCTTGAATCCACAGAGGGCAGCCTGGATCTGCCCCCACGTGTCCCTCCCTGGGACTGCAGGCAACATAGTCAGACAGCCCCCTGGATGAGTTGCCCATGGCACCCAGGTGGGCCCTGCATTCCTGCCCCAGCCCTAGCCCTGCCCTATTCCTCTCACTGTGGAGGCCTTAATCTGTGTCATCCCCCACTTAAACCGACCTGGAGGGAGCTGCTTTCCATGCTGCTTGACTACTACATGCATGTGTGCATGTGGTGTCCCCTGCCTGTGATCGCCCTCCTCCGACACACGCCAGCTCCAAGCAGCTCTTTTAAAGGAGAAAATCCGCATTTTTCTGCAGCAAACGGAAAACACAGATCCTTGGTAATTTATATAAACCTATATTTACCTGCTCTCTAATGACTTGTTTATAATGAGTCACAATGTTGTCATGCTGTTCCAACGTCTTCTTTACTTCCTCTTCCTTTTTGTCTTCTTCACTAGACTTGTAAATAGCCTTTGTTATGACACCTGTCAAAAAACACTGAGTATTTGTTATTCAGAACAGTCTGCACATTTTCGGTTCTTTTAACATTCCCACAACCTCAATTTAAATCATTACTTTGTTGGAAAGAGACAGCTTCTGTTTTTTCAAGTTCTTAGTCACTCATACTTCTTTAAAATGAAGAAAAATCAAGGAAGTTTGTAAAAACTGACATCAGAACACTTGAGCTTTTTGCTACTTTATGAGTCTTAAATGATACTGCTATCTATCCCTTTTCTTGACAAATATATGTTCTGTCTGCGTAAGATATTCACTAACACATCCTTTCCTGACAACATATATGGACAGCTAGAAGGCTGGGAACTGCTGTAAAGCCATGCAAGTTAAACCCGATTAGTTATTTTTATGCCTACTAAAACAAATAATTCTTTAGGAATAAAAATTATTATTTCCCCCAATACCCATTTAATTCAATTAGTATTACCAACTGGGAAGCTGACAGTGTCAACTACTCTACCCCTTTCACAAGAAACTAAGAAAGTTTGAAGGCTTTTTTTTTTTTAATCCCTACCGTAATTTTCTTAGTGTAAAATGTACCCAAATATTCCCAAACATGGTTTTCAGATCTCCTTTATTCCATATAAGCAGTCAAAGAGGGCACAAACTCCACTCTCTTGCACATAATTTGTAAGGATAAATAATGCATAGTAAATCGCTAGGAAAGATGGCTTTCTGGTTGCTGTCTTCAGAAATAAGCCTCGTGGTACCATACAAAAAAAACAAGCTCATTGATTATCACTACTAATAGCGAGATCCTTTTTTTTTTTTTTTTTTTTTTTTTTTTTTTTTTTACAGAAAATACAGTCAGTTGTCAATTTAACAGTCTTACGAGGCCAGATGATGTTACACCGTCCCCCTACCCCCAATACTCTAATTCGGGGCGGGCAATTAATTTGGGTGGAGAGCCACTTACTGAGTCTTAGCAAGCCATTGAGGGCTGCATGACAGGCAGCCCAGAGCAGATGCATATTAATTTTTTTGAGGGGGTTTTTGGTTTTTTTAGGGGTCCCGCAGGCTGGACAGAATGGCTTGGCCGGCCACATCCAGCCCACGGGCCACATTTTGCCCACCCCTGCTCTAACTGGATCCCTGAAGCACTGGCCAGACCGGTAGACTGTGGGGTTTTGTCTTCCTCTGTAATTGGGGAAGGAGTGGTGGGTGGAAGGAAGACTTGCCCTCTTCCTTGGATCTCTCAAGTGAATTTTAGCAACTCTTACAACAGCAAAACCCTGGCCACCCTTGTCATCTTCTCTCCCTCACCCATCCTCCCTCCAACTTTATTTGTGCCATGTTAGGGCATTATACCTTGTGGTTGTGATTGTGTTTATGTTGTTTTACTAACAGGTTAGACAAAGACTTGTATAGGATGGGCTGGATACGACTGATCCACCTGGTCCCTTCCAGCCCTACTTTATTATGATTCTAGCTGAAAATCTGACCTGCAAGCTACATGCATTATAATCCCTGCCCATGATTCTGGCACAACATCTTGCACACTGCTTACATGGGTCAGCAACCTATGGTTGTAGCTACGCAACAAGCAGCAACCATGGCCGAGTCCTAGCACTGGCCCAAGCAGGACCCAAGTCAGGTTATTCCAGCCTGCTGTTGTAACAAGTTGCTGACAGTGTGAGTAAACTTAAAGCTTTAAGTGAAGGAAATTTAAAAGACTTAACTCAGGGCATGCAGTAGTTTAGCAGCATCCAAAAATAACAAACTAAAAATAATGAGCTAACATGTCTCACCCTCCAATTCCTTTACCAGTTTAGTAAATTCATGGTCAAACATCATGTGATCTGGGCTAGAAAAACTAGGCTGAGGCTTCTGACCAGCTCTGGAATACAGTTCATGTTTACTAATGAAGCCTAGTTTCTCAATGAAATTCTCCTTGCCAATCCTCTTTTCTATCAGTTGCTTTAGTTTCTCTCTAGAAGAAATAAAAACAAAACAAAAAAATTACTACTGAATTTTATGAAAGACTAAATAAAAAAAGAGAAGTTGAAAACCCATCTTTCACTCATCTCTGAACCAAATTATATTTTTTGCCAGTCTGAATTATCTGTAACAAATTCCCCTTCTTCCTATGAAGTAAAGGGCTTTTCTTAGCACTGGAAAGGGTTATTTTCAGCCTGCCATTGTCTGTTCTTCATAGGACAAGATTTCACAGGTGAAAAGGCCTATCCAACAGGAGATATGAAGGAAGAATATCTACATTAATCCTTGGCAAAATAAGTCTAACAGTTGTACTTCAGAAGGACTGTACTTATAATTTCAGGGAATACCCAGCTTTCCAGCTGATCAGAATGGCAAAGCCCTCTGGTATTTTCCAGCCACCTGCATTTCTACCTCTACAAGTTACATTAAAAGTGAACAGTGTTAAATTACAATCTCTCTGCATCCAAATTGTACTATTCCTCCTTTACAAACCATTTTTAATATATTAATTTAGGAACCAATCAGTTGCCTACATAATTTTACATTGCCTTAAGTCTCAGGTTATGACTACAATACACTTACTTGCTATAGTTTTCCAAGGAATTGTCGTTGTAGTAAATGGAAATACCCAGCAGAAGAGCGGACAAGCCTTGGACTAAATGCTCTTCTTCTCCAAGGTTTTCAGCTATCTGTCCTGTAAGCTAAATTCTTGCTAAGGATGTCTGACCATTTCATTAAATAAAATACAAACAACATACCCTTACAATAGGTCATCTTTAGATTCAATTTGCTATTGAAGCTTCATATCAAAATGTAAAACACAAAATCCTTTATCAACTAAAAATTCAATAACAACATTAGTATACTACATCACAGCTAGTTTGCAATTTATGTATCTTGCCATTTAAAGTTCATTATCTGGATACGCCTTTGAAATTGCAATGAATGGACTTGTTTTTTCCAAAATATTTCTTGCACACTTTTACTCTGCAAGTTTTCTTACGATAACATCTACTGTTGACTGGACAGTAAATTATGCTATCTGCTGAAGAAAATATTTCATTACAATTCAACAAAATTAGGAGATATTTTCCAATTCTTACAAACATTAAGAGTAATAGCATTAAAACACCAATAAGCTGATCTGCTACAAGACATGCTATGCTGGGAGAATATTTTTAGGGGCAATTTTGCCAATAGCTGCCTACTCTTACACTGGGTAGGGATGAATATAATTATATTGAATTTATAGCAGACTGGGAGTTACCACAGAGCATCTGACATACAGTAATTGTCCATTTGCCTGCCCTAATCCTGCTTTAGGCAAATGCTACACTGGGAGTTTGCCTCATTTCATTCAAAAAGCAGCTGCCCCAGTTCACTTTTCCTTTACCACAGGATAAAAATCAGGCAGGAGGAGTTACAGCAAGCCCACTCCTGTGAACTCAGTCCCACTTTGTCAGTTTTCCCTATAGATTTATATGCAATGGTTTAAAGTTCACAGCTTCTGGCTATGCTTTAGTCAGGGTCTGTTCAACACTAAAGAAGCAACATTTTGCACCCCAAATTCATGATCTTCCAATATTCTCCACCATTCCTGCAAACTTACCTATGTCATCATACAGTTTTTATGTTGCACATTTAAGCTTTTTCAGAACAAAACGTTGTTTTGTAAACAAAGGATACAAATGGAATATTAGCTGGGTTGTGGAGAAAGTGTGTGACAGCTATTGGGCAACTGCTTAACCAGGTACAAAGCAACATTAGTAATCCAACTCTTGTCTGCACCTTGCTTCCCTGTAGTGGAAAAATGACATTAATTTCTCCATTTATTACACAATATTACATATAATCAAAGTTATATTTCTCTCAAGACTCATCTACTTTCAATATAAAAAAAATACACTCACTAGTTTACTCACCTAATTTAGTACTTAATTTTTTCCATTAAAGTCATACACATATTTCTAGCAACCTTCAGTGCATGTCAAAACAAGACTAATGTCAAGTATGGCTCCATACATATTAGCAGCTGAATAAAATCATGACAAAATTAGTCAGCAATTAGTGCTTGGATAACAATATTGTTACAAGTGCAAAAAAAAGATGCAAAAAATTGAGGGAGAAGACACAACTCTGAACAAAATGTACTCAATTATCACAACCAAGTTGCAAATGCTTAAAGAAGCAGAGCAATAAAGCCAACTTCATTTTCAGCCCATATAATGTGCATCTCCTACTGACATATTTTACAATTGATTGAAGTTTTAGTTGACAGTAAAATCTGAGTACTGCAGGATAGTTTCCTTTTCAGGCAGAGAAACGCACAGGACAAATTAAAGAGACAAGTGAAATGTTGTACACAAAGTAATCTTTTTGTTCTGTTTATTAACACTGAAAATTAACTTCTGAATAATCGGGTGACATGCACTAATCATTAATGTACTACAGTGCTGCCCAGATGACTTCCTTTAACAAAAACGAGTCTGAGTTGCAATTATTTTGGATTTGAATCCCTGAATGTTGGCAAAGAGCTTATTTGGATACTGCTGACTCTCTCAACAAATCTCCACCCCTCCATTTTAGAGTTTAAATAGATGTCCATAATATTGGTTTGGTTCCTTAAACTGATGTTTAACCTACTTAAAAGTAAAATGGCTACATCACCCCCAACACTACATAAAATACAAGATTTTTCTAGTACTAAGCCACAGAGACATATCTAACTTAACAGGTACTTTCTTGGTCTATAAAATCCAAACTTTTGTACAATTCTCTGGCTTCCCCATCTATATTGGCTATGGCAACGGGCTTTTGAATGCCATGTGATGAAGGCATGCACCTCTATGAGCAAATCAAACCTCACACACAGCAGCCAAGCAATTTCTCCAGGTCCTGCAAAAAAAGCTAAAAAAATATCACAAAGTATATCAGGCATAGGAATCAAGATTTGAAATGGAACTGAAGGACAAAGTGAGGCACATACAAAGGTTCTGATCTACAAAAGGGCAACGAAGGGAGCGTACACACCAAACACGAAGGATTACATTTAGCCAACCTCAAAGGACAGTTTAAGCCTGTGTAGCATTTTAGCCTTGTTCTGTTAGCAACCTAAGCTTGTACTTGAGAAGAGTTATCTCTACCCCCTACTCCAGTTCATTATACTGGAGAAGGTGTTGCTTTAAGCCCTAGATCAGTAGTAGAAGAACTTAAAAGCCCTTAAAATAAATCCATATTCACCTTTAGGAATAGCAAGGCAGAACAGTAGCCAGGGGGCAGGTAAGAGGGCTCCTTTTCTAAAAGGCTCCTGCTGCTACTTCTCTCTAGCCCGAACCAAGGTCACTTAGGGCTGCTTGCAGATGTTAAAAAAGCAGCACTTTAAACTCAACACGCTCCCAGAAGAGGCAGCACATTAGCTGGACCCAGCTCGCCTAATATCTGTATAGATCAGGCACTTTAGTGGGAGTGTTTTTGTGCTTTTATCCAAGAGGTGATTGACTCAGCTTTAGATAAAAGCACAAAAGTCCCACTGAAGTGTCCGATTTAGACAGATGTTGCAGAGCTATGTTGAAGTAACTTGCTGCTTCTTCCAGGGTTGTGAAGTCTGAATAGCTGCTGTGAGGCCCCACCATCACTGAGGGAGAAAAAACAAACCAAAATAGATCTCCTCACAATTTACAAAGGAGAACATTCTCAGAAAGTAGAGATACACCGATACATCGATCCATATCATTTCAACACCAATAAAAGGAAGATTGACATTACTGGCAACCAGCTTATTTTGGCTGATGTAGCCAATAATGTCGCCAATAAATGCCAGGTGCACGCACACAGCCGCAGCACGCACGCAGCCAGTTGAACAGTTTGAAGAGCAGCGTCCAGCTGGTAAGTCTGTTGGGCCCCCCCAGATTCCATGCCTGGGGTAAAGGCAGGCTGCCACTGTGGCCTGGGGCCAGGGGCAGTGCTGGGCTCTTCCTGGCAAGGAGTTGGGCCAGGCAGCAGTGGAGCTGGGGGAGGCGGGGGCTACAGCAAATACTGAGATGGCCCACCCCATAGCCACCCTTTCCAGTGCCACCTGGCCTGAGTACAGCCCTGACCCAGCACTGGACTCCCCGCCCCGAAGAGCTTGGTGCTGTCCCTCGCCCCAAACACAGGTCCAGGGGGCACACGTATCCCCATGGCTCCCTGGGGTGTGCGCTGCAGCAGGATCCACCTCCTCCCTGCCTGGGTGCTCCCGGACTACCCTCTCACAGCTCCATCCCAAGTCCTGCCCCAACTGGATAGGACCTGCCCCAGCCCCACTCCCTTGCTCACTGCAGGGGCCTCAATCTACCCCCCTCACATTCCTTCCCTCCCCGCTGCCCCTTCCCCCACAACAGACTTACCAACTGAACGCTGCTCCCCAAGTTGCCGAGCTGCATAAAATCGACAAATCGGATCGGTATTGGCCGATACAGTTCATTAATAATTGGCCATTGGTATTGGCCCAAAAAATTTTTATTAATGCACCCCGACCAGAAAGGCTGTTCAGCGGACAGTAGAATAGCCCATGTGTAAAAAGAACACCCTTGGTGACCTTTACTAGCTATCCCAGTCCAGCAATGTTCAAACCACCATTACCAGACTACAGAAAGTGTCTGGCTTCCTACTTCTTTGCAACCAATACATGCTACAATATCTGTGATGTCTACCCCATTCTGGGTTTTTACTTGAGAGAGTCTCAAAACTAGTCCACCCGTTCACATGCACCCTAAATTTGCTTGCAGTTTTGCAGCAGTATTCTGGAGATTCTCCTCTTTTCTCCCCACATCACCCTATCCAAACTGATACTGGCTTCTGCTCACCTCTTGCACTACATTTCAGTAGGGAATTGGTTGGGATGACAAAAGCTGCATTCTGCTCCTGCCTCTCTCTCTCTCTCCATAGTTTTCCTACTCTTCCTGCCACTGCTATTCCACACATTTCCCTCTTAATAGACCATTTTGTTATCCAACTCTTGCTGCTTTCTTTAGTCAAGCTGTTCCTCCCAAAACACTTTTAACCAGCTCCTACCATGCATGTTAAGATACTAACACAGGGGAGTGCAATTATTTGGGTTGGAGGGCTATTTAAGGAGATTTAGTAAGCTGTCATAGACCTGGTCAGCACACCCACTCCACCCCTCCCCTCAACAGTTCACCAAAACTTCCTAAGTGGTTCTGCCCGAGCTGCTGCCAGATGGATGGGAATGGGGCCATGGTGGAATGAGGAGCAGCATCCAGGAGTGGAAGCAGGACAGGCAGGGCCAGGATCTCAGAATGGTGACAGTGCAGGGCCAGCGCAGAGCCGCAATCCACTCCTCACATGTTCCTGTAATGGGCGCTGGTTCCACAGGCAAGGGCATGCAGACAGGGTATCACAGCTCTGCCCTGGGCCCCAGCCCTACATTGTAACCACCTGACAATGCCAAGGTCTCCCTGGAGAGTGGCCAGGACCTGTGCAAGCAGGGCATGGGACTGGGAGGACCAGATGGGCCTGTCGGCAAGCAGGGAATAGTTTCTAGGAGTAGGATGGGTAGGAACAGGGCCAGGCCCAGGATCATGGGGCTGTGATGGCATGGAGCCAGGGCCCAGGACAGAGCTGCAACCCACTTCTGGCATGCCCCTGTTCACGGAACCAGCGCCCATTGCAGGATCATACAGGCAATGAATCACAGCTTTACCCCAAGCCCTGGCCCTGCAATATCCCTGCCCTGCCCTCCCATCCCACGCACCACTCCCTGCCCACCAACAGCCTCATCCCATCCACTCAGGTCACATGCCATACCCTTGAAGGTCCCATTCCTGACAGCGGGTGTAGGGTGGACAGGTCAGGGTGCCCAGGCAGTGGGGCCAAGGCTGGCAGCAGCTTGAAATAGCCACAGCCATTGTGCCACCCCAGCCCTGCTGTGTGCCCACAGACAGCAGGACTGACCACAAGTGCCACAGCCTGGGTGGCCCACGGTGCTTGGGCCAGGCAGAGCCACCTCCCTGCTGAGCCCCGCTTGGGCCCCGGGGGAGGCACACCTGGGCCACGGGTTAGCGAGGATTTAGTTAGGGAGCTTCTGGAGGGGTTGCACGTATTCAAGTCAGCCAGTCTGGATTATCTCCACCCTAGAGTTCTAAAGGAACTGGCCGAGGTCATTGCAAGTCCCCTGGCACAGCTTTACAAGCACTCGTGGTGCTCTGGTGAGGTACCGGAGGACTGGAAGAGGGCCAACGTGGTTTGCATCTTCAAAAAAGGCAGGAAGGAGGACCCAGGAAACTATAGGCTGGTTAGTCTTACCTCAATCCTAGGCAAGCTGTTTGAAAAAATTATGCTGGCACACATCCAGGAGGAGCCAGCAGGGGACTGCATGCTTAGGGGCAACCAACA
>NW_017728912.1:37988244-37994581 GCF_001723895.1 Crocodylus porosus
GGGTAGGTTTAGGTTAGATATCAGGAGGTGCTACTTCACGGTTAGGGCAGCTAGGGTCTGGAACCAGCTTCCAAGAGAAGTGGTGCAGGTTCCTACCCTGGGGGTTTTAAAGAGGAGGTTGGATGAACATCTTGCTGGGGTCATTTGACCCCAGTATTCTTTCCTGCCACGGCAGGGGGTCGGACTAGATGATCTGCTTAGGTCCCTTCCGACCCTAGAAACTATGAAACTATGAAGAGACCTGCTGCAGGCCACACAAAATGCCTTGATGGGCCACATTCAGCCTACAGGCTGTATTTTGCCCACTACTGCGCTAATACTTTCCAATCCCACCTTATAAAAAGGACACTTCCCCACAAAGCCCTTCAGTGATAATCAGAGATCTGGGTTTTCCGTTTGCCACAGAAAAACTTAAATGTTCTCTGTTCAGAGAGAAAACAACAGATTTTTCCTTTGAGAGAGAAAGATGCAGAAAACCATGAGTTTCCCTTTGCAGGCTGGCAGAGTTCCAGCCTGTAAGGGGCTGCTTGGAGCTGGCAGAAGCAGGATGCAGGCAGCGCCATATGCATGTTTGTACACACACATGCACATGGCAGCCAGGTAGTGGAGAGCAGTTCCTGGAGTTCCCTGTGGGTAAGTCTATCAGGGCAGGGGGCACAGGCAATGCACTGGGGGGATGGGGGCACATGCCCCCTTCCAGATTTCTGTGCTACAGTGGGGTGCAGGGCTACAGCCAGGCCAGAACAGCTCCAGGTAAGAGCCACCCCTGTGGCCCACCAGGCAGGACCCAGCATGGAAGGGAGCAATACACTGCCATAGCTGCCAAGGTGAGGTGCAGCAGTGGTGCAGAGCTGTGCCCCCAGCTGCTGCTGGGTAGGCAGGGGTGCCTCAGCCTGACAACCAGGGTGGTGTGGCACTCTTTCCCATGTTGGATCCCACCTGCTGGGCTACAGAGGTGGCTCCTGCCCAGAGCTGTTCCAGCCTGGCTACAGCTCCATGCCCTGCTGTGGCACAGGAATTTTGGGGCTGCGCACCTGTTCACCCTGCCTGCTTTGGAGCACGCACAGTGGCAAGGAGCTGGCCCCACCCTCACCCCAGCCTCCGAACAAACCGCCCACAGCTCTGTCCCACTCCCCACCAGGGGCCCTGCAGCCATGCACTGTGGCCCCAGGCCCAAAGCCCCACACCACCTGGCTGGGCACCAGCCCTGCCCTACTTTCTCCCTACGGGGACCTCAGTTCCCCCTCCCAGACTTACCTATGGCAGCTGCTCTCCAGGATGCCTGGAAGCCATGTGTCTGTACATACACATGGTGCCCCCTACCTGACCACCCTCCTCCTGGCTCCCTCCAGCCCCCCGCAAGCAGGAACTCTTCCAGGCTACAGAGATCTCTTTGCAAAAGAGAAAAAACTGAGCATTTCTCTTAAAATGAAAAGTCTGTATTTCTTGGGTGAAAGGGAAAATCCACAGGTTTTTCTTTTTTTTGTTTTTCTGTGGGAAACGGAAAACTAAGAGCCCTGATGATGAGCGAAGGGGGCAAAGGGAGCTCCAATTTTTCATGATAAAAAACCGGAAATCAAACATCAAAATATATCGGTACTTAAAATGTATCTTATTATAATGACTGAGGTACTGGTAGGCTTCCAAATTGTTTTAAGATTGTAAAGATATCAATAAAATATTGTGTTCAACTTATGGCAAGGGAAGTCTCCTCTCCATGTCTATTCAACATGACATTTAACAAAATAATCAAGAGTCAAAATCAGAAGGCCAGCATATCTTCTAATGGCTTTTATAGCAAACACTGACAATGGGTCACATTATCTCTAGCTAAATTCCACATTGTGGCCTAAATTTGATTCTTCAATAACTGCCCAATCAATACTGCTTCCAGACTCCTGTAAAAAAAACACTTGGGCTTTTATCAGCCAAATCAAGTTGATACAAACTCACTGCACTACAATTACAGTTACCAAGACAGCATTTTCCTCATTGTGCAGAAGAACAGAGTAAAAATAAGATCCAAACAAATAATGTATTATGATTGGCAGGTCAAACATGCCTGGCTGTAGGGAAATCCATACCATCTGCAGTCAGCCTTCCACAAGTACCTTATAACTTGTTATGCATACATGGCTACTGACAAGTTTTTGATGAAGACCCTTACCTCATTTAGAGAAAAGGTAAGGGACAGCATGTTTTATTCTCCACCTTCATTGTCCTATTTAACCTAACTTACATCATTCAAACCCTTAGCCGATTGAAAAATTTCTCATTTTTCCTGGCATTTCTTATATCTGAATGTTTTATCAATATTACATTTCCTTTACCTCACCTTTGTGATAACCTCATCCTCATTTCACAGATAGAAAACTGAGGCAAATACTCAGGCTAAAATCATAACCAAATACTAAACTTTTGGGTACCCAGCTTGACACAGGCCTGATTTTTCAAAGTACATTCACAGCCCTTTATATGTTCAATGCATCAGTGCAAAAAATAACAGCTGCAGTTTTAAATAGAGGTACACTGATGCATCGGTTTGATATCGGATCGGTCCCGATACAAAGAAAATCGTCTATATCCTGGGGCTGATAAATGCCCATGCTGCGTGCAGTCGCAGCACAGCATGCAGACGGCAGCATGGAGAGCTGCCTCCAGCTGGTAAGTTGGAAGGGGAGGGAGGCGGGGGGAAGGGAAAGGGGAGGGAAGGGGCATTGCAGGGGCGCAGATCAATGCCCCCCATGGCAAGACAAGGGGCAGGGGCAGTTGCTGCCCAGCTGGGGTGGGAGAGAAGCACAGGACGGATGCTCAGTTCATGGGGTGGGGGCAGCTCTTGCTGCTGCTTGCACCCCAGGAGGCAAGTGGGCACATGCATGCATGGCATGGGGTAGGCTGCAGCTGCACAATGGATGCCCAAGCCGGTGCTGTGTAGGGCTTTTCTTGCTGTGGCTCAGAGCAGGCTCCGGCAGCACCGGGAAGAAACTTCAGCCACCCCAAAATTTCGCCACAGTTCTGCTCCCAGTCCTGCACTGCCACCCGTCCCAGTCCTGGCTGAATGCCCCATCTCAACCCAAGCACTGGGCAAAACCACCCAAGTGCCAGGAAAAGTGGAGCTGCGGCAAAATCTAGGGTGGCTACAGCCTCCTCCCAGTGCCGCTGTAGTACACTCAGAGCCCAGCCCCTGGCAAAAAAAACCCCATGCAGCATCGGTTCCACTCCACAAGTGCTGCCCATCTCGCACTGCACAGATCCAAAGGCACATGCCCCCCTACCCCCCTGAGATGCATGCAGCAGCAGGAGCTGCCTCCACCCCACAAGCTGCACCTCCATCCCATGTCCCATCCCCAACCCCTGCCTGGGCAGTGCCTGCCCCTGCCCCAGCCCTCACCACTGGGGGCACTGATCTGCACCCCCATGCCCCTTCCACCACACCTGACCACCTGGAGGCAGCTGCATAGGATATCAGATCAGTATTGGCCAATATGCCTCCTTAACTATCGGCTTTTGGTATTGGCCCTCAAAGTCTATCGGTGTATCCCTAATTTTAAACCCAAATTTTCTCCAGGCCGGACTCTCAACATCTCCACTTGAGACTTCAGAAAATGAAGAATGCTTAATTAAGGAACCAAACATGTAAAGCTTGGTTAAATGACTCGCCTAGTAGGGCTGTTCAAAGCTTTAGTCGCCGATTTGATTCAGCGGAGATTCAACCCGATTCGGTGGCCAAATCTCTGAATCAGAATCAAAATGTTTTAATGTACTCTAGGAAGTTACAGAGCAGCTGTTGGATGTGCAGTGCACCCAATGAATGGAAAGAAAGCACCCATGTCACCCAAGACCCTCATCCCACAGGTCCCAAGAACACCGCTGAAGATTCCCACGGAAACGTATGGAGAGAGCTTGTTATGCTAGAAATAAAAATTGCCTGCAACATAGAAACACTTCAAAAAGCAGTTAAAAAAAAACAAAACAAAACCCAAGACAACAGAAAAAGGCCCTGCTCATGACAAGAAATACATACCCGTCTGTCGATCTTATCACCCTGTAAATTATACATTAAAAGATTCAAACTTATTACTTATGATTTGTTTGCAGAAAAAAATTCAGAAATAAATCTCAAAACTATCTTAAGATTCTAGAAGAATGTAAAGCGGAAGGTTTACTGGAAATTATATTAAAATTATTATTGGGTCTCAAAGGCTGAGAAAGGATGGGCAACTTGATGATATTCTGGTTAATTTTCAGAACATGGAGTACTCAGTCAGGCCAACATATACAAGTTGCATTTAGCTATAATCCTTTTTGTAGGCTAGCCTAATTACACTGAGAAATTACCTTCCCCATACTTCAATCTTTCAAGAAAAATAATCTTTGAAAAAACAGGGACAGCATATAAACAAACAGAAACCAAGTGCAAGAGGAAATGGTATGACCATGTGTTTTACTGAAGATGGGTATGGAAAGGTTGAATAGTAATAATGAGGTAAAACCTGTCAGTTCAGACAGACTTAAGAAAACATGAGAAGATGGGAAGTACTTCTGATTTTGCACAGACTTGAGTCTACATACTGTATTCTTACTACATCCTTTTTAAGTGGCACTATCATATAAACAGTTACTATTAACGTGAAGGACTGTCTTTAGAAAGCTGACTAAAAACCAGGTGCTACATCTGCCTGTCAGACCCTCTATGCAGTAACAGAAAAAAAATTAAAGACCCAACAGAAGCAAATCACGTGACAACACTCTGTAATTAATGTTAAGTAAACTTAAACAAAGCATTTTCCCTTGTTTCTTTCTATTTGGCAGAACCATTTCTTGTTACAACTGTAACAATTTCCCAAATATTTTCCCCTGTTTTATTTTTAAAATTGGCCTCCTTTAGTAACTTGCATTCATAATAGTAGAGAAACAGATTAAAATACTATAATTTCAAATTACAGGAGCCTGAATTATGTTAGTGGATGGCAACTTCTAACAGAAATTCTTGGTAGGTCAGTTCTGCTAACTTTTCCTTTTTTACTGCAAAAATCATTTCATTTTCAGAATCACCAGATTAGCATCACCAGGAGAAACTGAAGACCCTTGTCACTTGTGCTGAAAACATTAAACTTTTTTTTTTTTTTGGAACCATTAATATCAAAACTGACACGCTACCTGTGACAGAATGTTGGTGCACTGCTGGAGCAGAGACACGGGTGGGTTACCGATGCTTGTTGCAAGCTGAACTCTTAGCAGTTGTTCTTTCAGAATTGCATTTTCTTGTAAAGCATGGGCCAGGGCCACAGCAGCACACCAATTTGAGAGAGAGTCTGTAGAAAAGAGTCCTCCACAGAGCAACTGGCCAGCTGAGACTGAATTACCTGTAGCTACCAAAACAGCAAAACAGCTGCAGTTACACAAAAGTAAGCCCTAACTGAAATTGCAGAGTATCTGATATAGAAGCATTTCAGCCCTGAGCAGAATCATACCCTGAGCAGGTATATTGTAATTCATACTGGATACATGCGATGCTTACCCCAGCAAAACAATAATTTAAAACAGGGCTGTCCAACCTTTCAGTGGCTAGGGGCCACAGGAACCTTGGGCACTTGCTGCACAGGCCCATGCTCCAACCTACCCTTCCAGCTGCATGGTGCTTGGGCTGCATGCCACAGCATGGCACGGTGCTTTGTAGGCACCATCCCCTTTCCGCACTGTGCGGTGGATGCCCCCCATACCACACTGGCAGCCCCACCTCCTACTCTGTGTGGCCCCCCGCAGTGCACACCAGGTGCCTCCTCCCCCCCCCCCCCACACACACACCATGGCATGCTTCCATGCCCTATGGAGGCCCGAGTTCCTCCAAATTCTCCAGTTGCAGATTCCCTTGGTTCCTCCGCACCATGCTATGCCACCTCATCCACAGGAGCAGGTCAAGTATCAGAAGCTGGAGGAGGAACACAGAGACTCTGGTAATGACAGCACCAGCAGCAGCAGGAATGGTGGGGGAAGTGATGTCCAGACCAGGAGCCTTGGGGCTGTCTTAACCCCTTAGGGGCTGGATACAGCCTGCAGGCCACCAGTTCGACAGACCTGACTGAAACAATAAGGTCATCTGAAGACAAGTTTGTGTCTTGACAGTAAGTTGCATAGAACTTTAGTGCAGTGCAGCACTCCAGCAGAGAGGAGCAGAGCCAGCAGTGTGGACAGCTGCCTCCAACTGGTCCGTCCAGTGTGGTAGAAGGGGAGAGGGAGGAAAGGGGAGTGGGGGCAGATCAACACCTCCCATGGTAATGGAGGGGGTAGGGGCAGGCACTGCCTGGATGGGTCAGGCAGCTACCACCTCTGCTAG
>NW_017728912.1:37994681-38015972 GCF_001723895.1 Crocodylus porosus
GATCTCTGTGGGGCGGGGCAGGGCAGGGCGTGGAGCAGACTTCGGCAGCGATGGGAGGATGCTGCATCAACCTCAAATTTCATCACTGCTCCACTCCCAACAGCGCCACCACCAGCCACCCAGCGCTGCCCCAGCTCTTCCACCACCTCTGACTTCTACGACCTTGGAAATGTCATTTAAACATCTTTGCATCTGGTTCCACTTGAGTAAAAAAGGGGTTGATACCTTTGGGGGGAAAAAAGCTCTGAGGTTTACAGTTCTAAGCATTAAAAGCTATATTGTGAAAACAGATTGGGCATGCCAGAAAACTAACTTTATTTAATTAAAAATTAGTAAGACAGTATTTCCTGGAAATTAATGAGTCCTGCAACTCAGCCAGGTAACAGCTTGATACTAGACAGGCAGATAACAAGTGTTGGCTCAATTAGCATTTAAATATCCAGCTCTTATCTTTTCTGAAAATACGGTTCTCATTATACATATTTAAAAATCCTTCAAATTAGTAAATTGCTCATGCTCAGCTTCATGTCTATAATGACAAAAGGAGAGCACAAAACCAGATATGCAAAAACAGATCAGTGACCAATGGCATGAGCGAGTAGTTAAAGAACAAGAACAGGAAGAGGGGGGTGGGATGGCATTAATCAATAAAGAGTTTAACTTCACTCCCACCATTTTACTGGTACATCCCTTCCTCTGAAGCAGGAAGGCTACCTTTGTCCGAGAGGCATGAGTATTTTCGGCATGCTTGAAAAACAGTAACAGGGTAAGATCAAGGATTTTTCTCTAACTAGTCAATGCTATTTGACATATTGTACAAAAGAACATGCATCTGTGCCATTTCCTAGCCAAGATGTTGCGTCTCTCTCCAAATCCTGAGCAATCTAGTTTTCAGCTTCTTAAGAATTCAGTCTTAATAGGAAACTGTTCCTTCCCTATTCCCCAAATACCTGTGAAATTCTAAGGTTTAAAAGATAGTACCTTAAAATTGCTAAAAATACAAAACACTACCTGTATCTTTGCTCTTTGGCAAAAGTGATTTGATATAGTTTAGAATGGAGTATAATGAATAGACATCCCATTCAGGAGCTTTAGAGTCAGACACTTAAGCACAAATAACCACTTTGTTACCAGACCCAACTCTTAGAACTTAAAACAGACATCTAAGTTTTGAGGCTTGTGGTCTTGTAGCTTTAATATCCATTCTGCCCCCCTTAAGTTCAGTTCAAGAACGGCAATTACAACATTCTTTTCATGCATCATAAAAATCACTTTATAGGCAGCATTTTATATCTCAATTCAGTGTGATACCTAAATAAGTAGTGTTTCAGAAGAAACCTTATGATGCATTCAAATATTCATAGATTTCACAGACATTAAGGCTGGAAGGGACCTCAGAAGATCTTTGAGTCCAGCCCCCTGCCCCAGGGGCAGGAAGAAAAAAATATATATGTAAAAAAATGTATACATGTGAAAAGGCACAGTTTTCTTAGGGTGTTATCTTTTATTGGACCAACTGCATAATCGGGGTAGTTAAAGAAACTTTCAAATGCAAGACATGTCTTCATCATGTCTGACTACTCACCCTAAGAAACCCTTTCTTTGCATACTCCCTAGAGTATCATATGTGATACAACTATATGCCAATGAAGAATTTCCCAGTTTCTTAAATTTTTCAAGTAACTTACCATCAATGGTGGATGGTAGAAGCGTTGAGACAATTTCTCCTTGTCCTTTTTGGTTTTTGTACAGGAAACACTGGAAACAATAAAGAACAGCACAGCGCAGCACAAACGGTTGTCTTTCATTTACCATTGACATCAGAAGAACTACAATTGCAGGCCTGTTTTGAAATGAAAGAGAAAGACCAATAGAAGCAAGTCACAGATCAAACAACTGTAGTTGCCTACAAGATAGGGTTCATGACTGGATCAGCAAGAATACAGAGCCTAGATATAAGAATATGTATTGACTGCAGTGAAACACTATTAGGGGTTGCTTACATATAGAAATAGCAAACAAAATTCAGTGCAACTTCAAACTGATACAAGGCACACATGAATCACAAAACAGTCAGGAACTTTATATTTACTGTTCCATCTTTGCTGAAATATACATTAGTATCTATGAAACGCATTCCTTTTGAAAATGCAGTTTAACAATACTATTAGTATTTGAGAAGTGCATCCTCTCAAGATAACAAAAAAAATCCCTAAGTGACAATAGCAACTTCAAGGGTGTCAGTTGAAAAGTAAAATTTCTATTTGTAAAGTTTCAATGTTTTGGGGGTAATTAATTTGATAAAAAGTGGCTCTCCATTTTATGATCACAATAAGCTAATGCACATCAGCCCTGTCTATAAAACACTGCATCAGGCTGTTTTAGCAGTTTGAATGCAAAAGACCAAAGCCAGAGGGTCCCATATCTAGATTGGTTAGCGACACATTAAAAACTGCAGCACAACTACTGGAACCAGCAAGGAGAAAACTGCTCTGAGAACCCTCACAGAATGTCAGTTCACGTCTTAGAAGTGGTTTTTTCTATTACTTGCCATTCGTTTTAGAAAGCAACAGTTCTGCTTCACAAGGTTTGTTTTCTTAGGGGTTTTTTTGTTTTTTTATTTACTTAGCATGTGTTCTGTGGAATAGTTTCCCCTGGGTTTCACATATCACCCTTAATCTAAATAGGTGTCATCTTCTACCTACGTGTCTAATCTCTTACATCCCTGTGTTCACTCATGGGTGGTAGCAGTTTCTCTTAATTTGGCATCTACAAATTTCATTAAACAATACTTTTTTTTTTCTCTCCCACACCTGACGATGGCATTCCTAGTAATTCCTATACACTCCAACTAATGTTAACCTGATTGCCCTGCCATTACAAAGCTTGAATTTGATTCCACATATGGTAACACTAAGATATTAAATAAAACACTTCTTGTGATTTCAGACTCTTGATATGGACTCTAGTAACCTACTGTTACCCACACCAATGCATCTGTGGCAATGTTTACATGACACGCAGTAGCGTCAGGGAAAAAACTATGGCAATGGTTCTGCATAAGCAAGTACTAAATGACTGCATAGTAACAACTGTGCAGTCCACCACACATGTAGACATAGCCACTGCTAGGTAAACAATTTAGCATTTTTATTCTCCTACCTTGGTGGATTTGAAGGTGCATACACTGAGGCAAAATAATCTTGGTTCATCTGGCATCCTCGAATAACTTCTGACACTGTGTTAATGGTCTAGAAAAGGGAGATATAAACCACACAGTTATATCATAAGAATCACTAACTAAAAAAAAATGTTAATCTGGGAAAGCAAAAGACTCATTTGTACCAAAAAGCACTGTTTTCACAATGCTGACATAGCAACTTCTCATTAGTGTAGTATTTGAAGATACAAGGACAAACTAAGAAGTTTGAAAATTATTCCAAACAAAAGCTCACCAACTAAAAGCATTAAAAACAAAGGATATTTATTAAAAAGTAGAAATTATGGCTTGAATCAATCTGTGAGAACTATGGTATGCAGACAGCAGTGACCAATTCCATAAATCAGGAATGAAAGCCTCCCTCTGTTAAGGGCCTACATGTGATGGAATAGCTACTGCAGGATGTCTTGTGACACTTATTATATATGGTATTTCTGTAGCCTCGGGTACTTGAGGTGGCTTACTACTAAAAACTGGGCTGAGTTGCGTGTAAAACCAAAATCAAGTCTACAACAGGGAAAAGATGAAAGAGGCTGCTGAAGTTACATATGGTTATATTCATCTTTTGAAAGGAAACTGGTCCTCACAAACTACAGAGGCTATTACGCTTGTTCTCTAAAAAGTAGAAACAAACTAGAACTGCTTACAGCTACTTAGATATAGAAATGGAAGTACTCTAACAGTATTTCACGAAATCAGCATTTGATGAAGTGATCTTGGCCTCATAAAAGCTTGTGCGCTCTCTCTCTCTGATGCAATCTGTCAAGGTACAAATCTACTCTGCTTTCTACCTGACTTCAAACACAGCTAACTACCTCACTGCACTACCATTTCAAAGATATCTAATGAAACTGCTAAACTGGAGGTCAAACAAGAGCTGATTAACTCCACCTGACCTACCTAGTTTTGTCTGGTGAAGAATTAATTGCCCTCATCTCAAAATAGTAAGGGACTTTTCCCAGAAGCCAAAAATACCTCTATTACTGGAGCTGTGCAAGGCCAGCTTGGTTTGTTTACCGTCAGTGAAAATCATGCAGGGGGTGGATCTGAACTAACTCTGGAAATCGCTTAAATCACAGACAAGCAACATGACAATAATTACCTTCTCTAAGTTTCAAGTATACATAGACACACCACAATCTGGATTTGAGAATAAAGTGAAATTTGTTTATTACAGTTTTGCAGAATTTTAATATACAGGGACCACTCTAACTAGACACTGCTGGCTGGAAGGAAGAAAGCTGCCATTTCTCAAGCTTCTGAAATCAACCTGAGAAGTATTAAATTCATCTGATGGCTTTTGCCTATACAGCCAGCTAGCTAATCCCATGGGTTTTCCACCCCCCCCCCCGTTAGATACCCCTCCTCTTTCTTACCTCTGTCAAAATGTCAGCAGGAACTCCAGTTGCCATGAGGATTGTGCAAAGCTGCTGTAATAATCCACAGTTGGACATTGCTTTCTGACAACTGCTGGTGGCTCCAGGAGGGTTTGTGGGGGACACCAGCACTCGCACAAGCTGCAAAGAAGAGAGAGCCTTGTTTGCGCAGGAGGCAGAAAAAAGAATCACTTTGGTACCGACTCTTTTCATGCATGCAGGAAAATGACAGGATGGCAGCTATGTCAAATGTGATTTTTTTCTTGGTCAAAGGCTCAGCTCATATGGTAAATGAGAAAATTAAAAGCGCTACTGAAGCTGTGGAACAAGATTCAACAGAAAGTTACACCACCTGCTGCATTCTAGTGAGGACGTGAAGTAAACTACTCTCAAAAACAGGCCTTTAACACAAGTGAGCAGCATCTTTATTGAGACTCATTTATAAAGCTGCCATTTCATTAGAATTTTGGTGAAACTCAATGCTCAAGATTTCTTCTGAGAATATGAAATGGCTAAGCTCCTTGCAAATGTTAAAATTACATGAAGAAATTGAGCTATACAGGACAATGTACAACAGCTGTATTTCTTGTGCACACTGTTCTTTCAGTGATAGCATCTAGCTGCTCTTCAAATGACAGCATGTCCTCAGAGTAAAAATGCCCAAGTTCTACTGTTCTTAAAAGAGAAGCCTTTAGTGATGGTCCAGAAAAAAAAATTCCTAATTGGTACCTTTCCATGAAAACAAAAATCAACAATTAAAGAATCCTTCTAGTTATGAATGCACCAGAAAAAAAAAAAGTTGTGTACCTTTTATAAAGGCATCATAAATATGCATGGAGACAAATACAGTGCAGGAATCCCAAACAACTGCATCCATCTTTCCAGAGTGTTGATAGCCATGTCCTTCGCATCAATTTTAAATTAAGCGTAAACATGCTGACCTCTAACTCTTCATATAGTTTCAAATGTGAATGTCACATGAAAGGTCATAGAATCATAGAAAATTAGGGCTGGATGGGACCTCAGCAGGTCATCTACTCCAATCCCCTCCTCATACAAGAACCATCCCCAACAACAGCACTGGGCTCTTTGTCGAGCCAGGTCTTAAAAACCTCCAAGGATGGAGATTCCATCACCTCTCTAGGTAACTTGTTACAGTGCTTCACCACTGTCCTAGTGAGAACGTTTTTCCTAATGTTCAACCTAAACTTCTATTGTTGCAGCTTGAGACCATTACTCCTTGTTCTGTCATCTGCCACCACTGAGAAAAAAGTCTGGCTCCATCCTCTTTGGAACCACCATTCAGGGAGCTGAAGGCTGCTATTAAATCCCCTCGGCCTTCTCTTCTCCAGAGTAAATCAGCCCAGTTCCCTCAGCCTCTCCTCAGAAGTCACATGCCCCAGCCCCCAAACCACTGGAAGTCAAACACACATGGCTCAAAAATCAGTTTGTATACCATCTTCTATTTTTTTTAGAGCTCTTGTAAGAGCCAAACTGTGTTGTGAAATAAAAATTCACTAGACAAAGTCCCTATAATTTGGGTTAAAATTACTTTAAATAAAAACTGCCTAAAAATCATCCTGCTCCTAAGTGAAACCCCACATTACTTCTATTGGAACTATTAAAATAAGTGTTTCCAGATTACTGTAGCATTTAATAGACTTGCATGCACAGTACCACACACGATATGAAAAACAAGAGAGAAAATTTGAGGATAGGGACGTGTAATTTCCAAACCCTACAAGTTGTCAAGAGTGCCCTGAGAGGAGGTGTGGACTTCAAATACACTCTAAAGAAAAAATAAAAAGGTAAAAGCTTGCCAAGAATGAAGAAAAATGTACAGCATTTTAGAAATACACATGTGTTGCTTTTGTGAGTAGGTTATGAAGAGTTTTACCTGCAGCATTAGGTGAAGATTAGTTACTTTCTGTGCTGACCAACCACAGTTGTCATCTCCAACTTCAAACCAAGGCTTCATACGCTGAATATATGAACCTTCTTTAAAAAAATTCTGATTGGAATTGTTGTTCTTTAACAAATTTTGTAAAAGGAGAAGACAGTCTTCCACCACAATTCCTGGAAAGACACAAGTCAAGGGTTAATCGAGACAATATTGGTACCCCGTATGTAGATTAGTAACACTTTCTAGGTAGAGTAGTGCTGAATTAAGCTCCCTGGCAACAGAGTCATGGAAAGCCAAGATTTCAGAGTGTGCAACCTAATAGCCAGCAATATTTAAGAACAAATTACATCACTATCTCCAAGGATAGAAAACATTGGTTAAATGCCATTACCTTCTAAAGTGGTTAGTTTTCAAATGATTTCTCCACAAAGTATAAAATGAAACGTGTTTGTGAAGAGAACGTGCACCATGTTCTCAATAAAAATAGCTTACGGGGGTCTCGAAAAATCTACAGCATCTTGTTTAATTGTCTGAACCATGCATCACTTCTAGGACCAGCCCTCCCAGGTTTCTCTCCCACTGCAAAAATGAAATGGTTCTTAAAGAGTACTAGCATGATACAAGGTTAGAACTCTTGTGTAACACTTCTTACTGGGTAAGTCACAAATTCTGTATTCACTGGTTAAGATTTTAAGAGTAACACCCCCCACACACACACCTCATTTCAAAGTTATTTCAAAGTTATGTGAATGCCTTGGAGCTGTGACAACCTCTCTTCACACTACGCAGAGAGCCAAGGACACAATCAACCATATGCTTATAATCTGTGTTCCGAGAGGGAAAAAAAAGAAGTACGTTTAAAACCCTTGAGTGGGCAATTTTGTCAAAGAATATGAACAAAAGGTGAAAACCCTTCACTCCCTTTTTGTTCCTCAGTCACTTCATTGCTGGCCTGCTGAGACAGAGTCCTTAGGCTTATAAGATTCAAAACCTTAGGTCAGGGAGAAGAATCAGTAAGATCAGACCAGCTGTTTGACAGCTTTCCTCTCTGCCATGCTGCAGCAAGTCATGCTCACCAGTTCTCCACCATTAGATCACAGCAAATATCAAATTTGAAGTGGAGAGGCAAGAGGAATGAATTAAGAGAACATTCTGTGCTTCTCAAGTTAAGTACCGACTCTGCAAGGAGCTCTCAATTTTCTCCTTATAGCAGAAATTTCTCAGAGCATATTTATCTGCTTAATCTCTTTAAGCCTAAAATGTACTTGACATTTCCATTATGATATATTTATTATGCAGTTGTTTGAGCAATGGCCTCTCAACCTCTGTCACGCTCCATCCTATGACTCAATAACAATGACAATTTATCACCCCCCAACAGTTTGTGATGAGCAGAAATCCTGGTTTTCCCTGATAAAAAACTGCAAATTATCAGATTAACCCCCCCCCAAATTATCTGATTAAAAAACCCAAAATCAGTGATGACAATAAAAGGTCACTATTATATGTATAATAGTGACTTTTTATTTTAATCACTGATTTGGGGTTTTTTATATATATAAAAACACAATGCTTTCTTGCTATATTTACAAGTTTAAAGCAATTGGGAGCCTACCAGTGCCTCAATCATTATGATAAAATAAATTCTAAATACCTATACATTTTGGGATTTAATTTTGTGTTCTTTATCATGGAAAAAATATCAGAGCTCCCCCTAACCCCTTAGCTCACAGAACATAGGTCTAGGCCTCTCACTCCCAAGCCACAGCCCCCCAGCCCTGCTGGTGCACCTCATCTGCAACTCCCTGCCCCCCACAGCCCTGCCAGAGTGGGCCCCCAGCTGCCAGCGCTATAGGGTGAGGGACCCAGGGCTGCAGCCCCCTGCCCCCCACAGCATCACCCAAGCCCTGGCTGCTGCCTGCAGGAGGAAGTGGCTGCTGCAGTGGATCAGAGTGCAGAGCCCAGCTCCTCCCTCCCTGCTGCAGGCTCAGGCAGAGGGGTCAGCTCCTTACTGCTGTGCACAGTCCCAGGGCGGCAGGTATGACCCAGTACTGCAGGGCCTGGCGGAGAAGCTTCTTGCCGCGCAGCCCTAGTGAGGTGCCACCCCCCTGGATGAGCCGCCCATGGCCCCATGTGACTCCCCGCTGGGGCCCTGCAGTGGCTCATTCTGCCCCTGAGTCCCAAGCCCCACGCACCCCCTCAGCCCCTACCCTACCCAACCCACTTCCTCCCTCCCTATGGGGGCCTCCAACCCACTCCCCGCCTCCCCTACAGGACTTACCTATGGGAGCTGCTTTCCAGGCTACCTGGTAGCCATGTGTATGTACATGCACATGGCACCCCCTGCCTGACTGCCCTCCTCCTGCTCCCCCAGCCTGCAAAAAGCTCTTTGCAAAATTGCAAAATCTGTGGGTTTCTCAGTTAAAATGAGAAATCTACATTTTCTTTGGATAAAGGGGAAAAGCCACATTTTTATTTTTCTGTGGGGAACTGAAAACCCAGATCCCTGGTGATGAGCTGTTTTCAATACAGTAAGTAATGGGCCACATAGAAAATTCAATGGTTAATGCTGAAACCTTTTCAGCCATGCCTCATTTTATTTTGTACATGACACCAAGTTTGTTCACTGAATGCTCACTCAGCTCCATAAATTTAAGTGAAGCCCAAAGAATCTCACAAACTAGCTATTTGAGAAAGTGTTTCCTCTTCCCTCACTATATACCCATAATACATTCCAGCTTTTATACTGGCAGCACTCAAGTAACATCACAACCTATTTTATAATAAAACAGAGGCAACAGCTTGTTCATGTGTCCAAGCAGCACAGAAAATAACAATTATTTACCCTATAGTATCCCAAGTCTTCATGATATTGTATTGAATGGAGATTTGACTATGTGTGTACAAAATGAGAATATGTTCAGCAACAGCATCTGCTGGCATTGTACAGGTCCATCCTGGGCCTCTCATTTTCTCTCAGTGACCTGAAGAGTGAAGTAGTCTTAACCCTTCCTCAGTTCCCCTGCAATTCAAAGTGTGTGGTAAAAAAAGAACTCCTAAGTGTGGGGAAGGAAGGTGGGTCATGGCCAACCACACAAAACCACTGTTACTATAAGCTGTTTTGGGCTACCCAGATAAAGAATGTCTGCTTAAAAGAATGCTTATCAGGTTTGTCACAAGGTTTTTTAGAATTAACAGGGAGCAATCACAGTTAAATGGCACCTAGCCAGGAAAAGGGCTGCCTGCCAGGTGAGGAGGTGCAGTAACTTTAGATCTGGATATACCATCTGGCCCCAATGCCATGAGATCAGATCTAGTTGTTCTAGGAGTTAGGGAGGGGGCTGAAGTGACATTTGGAAAAGCTCTATGAGCCAGAACCAACTCAGCTGCTATGGAGCTATCCCTAACAACAATGGTTTATGGTATGGTGTACACCAGCAAGCCTCTATGCCACAACAGGAAAATAACAGAGTTGTAACTCAGGCCTCCACTGGAGCACAGTTTTCATATTTTTCACTGTCCTTGGGGGTAGAATTTTAGGGGGCACCAGATGGAGCAGCATTTCTGCAATTAGGGTGCAAAACCACCATTTGTAATTGGCTACCAACTGCTTCTTCAGGAGTCTGCCAATTTGTCCTCGACTCCTAGGAACAGGTGCACCAATATACCAGTTGCCTATCAGATCGGCACCGATAAAAGGGGAAATGATATTATCGGCTATCAGCTTTCTTTGGCCATTGTAGGCAATAATGGTCATCAATAATTATGCCTCTGGCCAAGGCCCTGGATACCTAGGTTCCCTCTCTCCTGTGGAGCTGGGGCCCCTGGATGCCTGGGTTTCCGTGGAAAACAGCTGGTTTCCCTTTGCAGGCAGGCAGGCAGGCAGCATTCTAGCCTGCAAATGGTATTGCTGGGGGCTGCCAGGAGACACAGGGGGTGGTGCATGCATACACATGGCCAGGAATACAGCTGGACAGACAGAAAAGTAGCTCTCTGCAGGTAAGTCTATGGAGGGGAAGGGGCGTGGGGGAAGAAAAGATTGAGGCCCTCACATTGAGGGAGAGTGGGGAAGGGGCTTGGGGTGCTGCATGGGACCTGGGGAGGGGACAGAGCCTTGAGCATCTCACCCAAGAGGCGTGGGGGGGGGACAGCTCCCCACTACTATGCACACCCCCTGGGAGGGCCACGTGTTCCCTCAGATTTGTGCACGAGGTGGATATGGGCTGCTCGCTGTGGGCTCGGAGCTCTCTGCTCTACTGCCTTTCCCTCAGGAGCTACACAACCCCTGCCCACCTGGCAGTAATGCAGGTGGCGATCTGCGTCTCCCGCTGCTGGGCAGGCAGGGGGCATGAGCCAGCACAGGGCTCCCAGGACAAAGGCAGGAGAACAGAGCTCCCCAAGCCCACAGCAGGCAGCCTGCAACCACCCTCGCCCTGTTCCGTTCTGCTTAAAAGCATCCCTGCACTTAAATATGGTGGCAGTGGTGAATTTTAGAGTTGGAGGATTTTCGATTTTTAAACAGAAAACAGGATCCCTGGTCATGGTACTGCAATCCTTCCATTCACTGGATATATTTCACCAAAGAAAAATTGAAGAGGATGCAGGCAAAACATGCCAAACAGCATTACCTACATGTATACCAACACTTGCCATAGTATTGCTGTGCATGTTGTAATGTCACAAATATTTGTGTTGTTGTCTTAAAGAATCTTTATAGTAGCAAGAATCTATTGTCAGACAGGTACACTTTTACTGGAGGCTGAGATCATCAGCGCCCCCATGACCTAGTTAAATACAGACAGTGGGCAGCCTCAACTTGTTGATGTCTCTTACAACAACAGCATCTCTCTAATCAGTCACTCATCCTAATGTGCAGATATGAATGCCCTGTTTCAACTAAGCAGCTAATGCTACAAGTCCAAATGACTGAGTGTAGACAGAAGCAACAACCAAAACATTTCAAATACCTTTGAAACATTTCCAAGAGACAACTGTGCAAATACACATGCTCTCTGAAACATACCAAAAATGATAAAAGCACTAGTCTCAGCACACAGGGCTGTGCTCCAGAGCCCAATCAGGGCACGCAGGGGCCAATCTAGCCAGCAGACTAGCCCCACACTGCTCATCTGGCCTGGGGGGCCAAAAGCTTGAGCACCACTGCCCTATGGAGAACATCTCTAACAGAGGCCCCATAGTTGCTTGTGAATGGTAGGGAGGAGGCCATTCCGCTCAGTGTTGTAGACCAGCAACAGAGATTTAGAACAGTATTCCTTGAACAAAAGTACCAAAAAGAGATCTCAGCTCCACTTTCAGTGCTCAGTGCCATGTTGATACGTAAACCTGGGTTCCATAAATCAGCATCTGTGCTAGTACAAGTACCTGCAGTGCCTTTCCACTCAGTATCACACAGAATTAGTGAGAAAGGTATTCCTTTTCCCTTTTCTTGCCACTATTTAAAAAACTCTCAGCTTTATTCCCGAGTTGATTCACTGGCTCCAGTGTTTGTCCTGCCAGTACTGACAGAGCCAGTATCAAGGCTTGAACCAAACTGATCAGCAATGCTGCCAAAATTGGCTATGGAACTGGATGTACCAATGGCTCTGGTCTACCATGGCAAATGGCAAGAAGTACCATGCTCTACAGTAGAGGGAATACTCCTTCCATCTCTGTTTTGGGGATAGCAAAAAAAAGCAAGGATTTGAAGAAAGACTCTTCAAAAAACAACCTAGGGATGAGTTTCAAGTTCAGGGAAGCATAGCAGGTCAGATATGCCAGGTTCCTTCTTACTGCCAGTGAGGTAAGGCTGAACTGAGGAAAGGACATAGCCACTATACGCAAAAGACTGTGGCAAACAGTGCATGCACAGCACTGACACACACTTTTTCTAGTAGCTGACTATGTGCAGGGACAACAACAGCTAGACTCACACTGACACACACTAAAAAGAGGTTAATCTTTGACATCTGTACTTGAAGTACCCAGACTAGAATCCCAAAATATTCTGGAAGTTGCTTATTTGTATCACTTTGTTTTACAAGAATCCTAGCTGCTTACTCAGTGCTTTTACCTACCCACGTCACCAATAACTTCTAAAAGAAATTGAATGGGAACAGCCCATAATTTTCTAGTGTTTCTAGAACTACAAAAGCTTTGAAAGCAACTCTCTGATTGAAAGAAGCATTTCTAGAGCCTTAGTTTAATCATTAGTGTCACTTGCTGCACAAAGCAGCATTCACATTTGTACCATACCTCCATCACTGTTCCCTTCTTCTGTTATGATATCCAGAAGTCTCTCAAAGGCATTTTCAAAAGCAACAATTTTCTGAATGGCTGCATTGCTTTTTGTCAATTGCTGTAACAACAAGACCCCCTTTGGGAAAAAGAAAAGAGCAGTAAATTAAAACGGTATTAAAAGAAAAACCATTAGCTTCACAAAGAAAGGTCCCCATAAGAACTGTAACACATTAACAGCTCCAACCATAGTGGGAATCACTGAACACAAAGCTGAATAGTGCAATTTACTACATTCATCAATACTACATCCACATGCACAGTTTAATTGCTTCAGTAAACTAGAAAATTTCAATGGACACAATATTGAAGAATTTATTGTTCTTAACTAAAGAATTAATGTCCCTCTACAGAGATGCATCGATTGATCAAAATGCCCCTTTCCTCTAGTTTCAAGAGGATAAGAAATGAATAACTCCATATACCATCACGTAATATGGCTGCTAGTCATACTGCACCCTAGAGGTGAGCATCTTTGCATAGTGAATGAAGCAGTTCACTTGCATGTTAACTTGGAACTCTAGAAAGAATAATAACTGCTTAAGAAAATTATGTACTTGTACTCTACAAAAATTGTGATTTCTTAAAGGTCTTCCATCCATAGTGAGGCAGTCCATTTTAACTTGCAAGTGTAAACAGAAGCCCAGAAGCAAATGTTATAAATACAGAGTCACTGCATTTGCCAAGAGTTAAAACCACAAGAGTTTGCTCCGCAGGTCTCCCGATATACTACTATGAAGGAAAGGTCATCTGCTTACCACTAACAGGTCATCGTTAGGTATGCTGTATTTCAACACTATGCACTTTGTAGCATACATGGTGCTTTGTGGCACTAAACTATCAGAGAATAGACCAGTTGGCACCAAGACCACATACATGAGAGGAACATGACATCCCATTCTTTCCCGACCTTGCAAACTTCTTTGAAATGCAGCTTTTGAAGACACGCACATAAAAGGTTGAGTGTAGCATTACAGGAATGCTTTAATGAAGAGCTGCTACTTATAAAGGATAAGCAGCTTTAGAGGTAAGGGCACAATTGGAATCTCTTTGCTCTGTACTTACATCATTCCGTATAACCTCCCTTGAGTCTGCCAGTAAATCCATGAGTCTTGACACCCCTGAAAAAGTGAGTAGCCACATGAATAAAATTTATGAACTATAAGAATGAACAACCTTTTCCTACTTGAAAGCCATTTTCAGAATTATTATAATGTTCTATTAAGAGTCTCCACATCCTTGATATTTCACTGGATTTCTAGTTTTAAAGTTAGCCAGTGGCAGACCAAACTCCTTACCCATGGGACTGACAAGAATTATCTGCTGCAGCTGAGGTCCTTGCTGCTTTAACAGTGATGTAAGTAGTTTCACTCCAGGCCAGCGAACATGGAAGTCAAATTCCTGCAAGGTCACAAAGGACAATATTAAGCAATGAACCTACCAGCTTTTCACTTCTGCAAGCAACCTAAAACAAGACTTCATAATTAGGCAGTGTGACTCGGTGCCAAACAGCCCAAATACAAACACATTCATCGTTGAGCAGGTGCCTCTCCAAACCTCTTCTACTACAGCACGTGGTCAATTTTTCATTTTTGTTTTAACAGCAACATGACCTGCCAGTCACTTCAGCTCTGTCATTGTTACCAGAGATAGCTGTTCTTAGGGCTCCTCCTCAACTCCAGCTACAACTCCAGTCTCTAAGAAACAGGTCCTACTTCTAAATCTACAGGATGTATGTAGAAAACTGCTGTATCCTACTCATCCTTGCCCATCAGGATCAGCCTCTGGGGAAAAGTTATTTCAGCAAATTCTGTCCACCTGTTAGGCCTTTTCTAATTGAGAAGGCTAAACTGCTTATCTAAAGCAATCTACACATAAATTTAAATAAACCTACTGCGGTTCAGCTTAAAACTGACTCAACCATTTTAAACTAAATAAAAAACCAGAGTGCTGATATAAGCCTTTGTATTGTTGTCACTCAGCCCATTTAAAATTCCACTTGAAGTTAACTGGTGAAACTCTCTCATTTAGACAAAACTTTAGCCTTATTTTTCTACCACCTACACACCAGAGAGTTCCTAAAGTGCTTTCGAAACTGATGTCCATATACTTCAAAAAGTCTGACAAAGGGCACAGCGAGATGCTACCTTGAGCAGGAAGTAGCAACACAAGGGGAAAAAAAATTGGATGGACTTTACAAAGGATTGAACATACAATGGAGTATTTCCAACTTTTCATGGTATTTGCAGGATTCGTATGTAGAGTAGCATATACATTTTGTATAGAAGTTGAATTCTATAGTCACATGGCCCCATCAGCAGGTTTCAGATACTGTCAAAGACCATTAAGAAGGTACATCAGTGCCCATCTCAATGTATTTATTCCTTGGCATCTGCAAATGTTATTAGGAATGCATTTTAACAATGGCATTTAAATTATTACAGAAATTGTTTCAATGTCCAGGAAAGATGCAGAGTATACAAGAGGGATACAATCGGTTTAGATGGGTTTTTGTTTTTGGAGGGGGGCGGTGCCAGGGGAACCATAAGAGACTACCAAAATAGTCTAAGAAGTTACGATCTCTAAGTTTTCTTAGTTGAATAGGAAATCAAAGTAAGATATGCAATGTGCAATTCTCACATAATTCAGGCCAAAGCCAGCAATTTGAAACTTCTAATATTTAAGGTAGATTTTGTGAGCCCTCTGAAGAAGAAAGTCAGGTTCATTCAAGGAGTCAATAAACTGGGCGCTAAGCTCTTTATACATTAAGCGCAGCTAATCACATTTCTCCTTGCCATCTTGAACCTGTAGCACTGAGGTACAACAGACTATTGTATCAACTGGGCTCACTTGTAGATTTAAGATTCAACCCTACTTAAGAAATGTGTATTAATAAGTGTTCTCTCAGTTCTGCTGCAATGTTTATATAATTAAAGTACCATAACAATCAGACTGCATTTACAGTCCAAAATATCTGGCATTTAACCTAGTTTAAATTTTATAACCTCGTTTAAATTTCATTTTAATTTTTAGAAGAGAGTTTCAGCATCTTATACAGAAGCATCAGAATTACAGTCTTAGGGGTTTAGCCCTAACTACTCTGTAGATTTTAGCTTTTTACTACAAATTAAGTTTTTGTTCTACATATTAAGCCTTTAAGTAACTTTTACTGGCAACTGAAGTAAAACCATGCTCCAGTGGTTTATTATCCAGATGAATGCATGCCATTAAAATTACATATATTTTTATGTGGACAATAAACTGCTGGAGCATGGTTTTACTACAGTTGCCAGTAAAAGTTACTTAAAGTTTTAATGATGTGCAGAACAAAGACCCAATTTGCAATAAGAAACTAAAACAGGGGTGGGTAATTATTTCAACTGGAGGGCCACTTAATGAATTTTGGTGAGCTGTTAAGGGCTGCACGTATAAAATCTTTCAGAAGATATCATTTTAACGAGTTATAGATAAAAAAAACAAATCATACTTAAAAATACATTAATAAATTAATAAATCTAACATCTACTATTACAGGGGTAGGTAACCTCCAGCACGGGTGCCAGAGCATGGCACACCAAGGCATTTCACTTGGCATGCACGCCTCAGGGAAGATGGCATAAAGGGGCCGGAGCTGTGCTGTCACAACAAGGATTGGGCCCCAAGCGGTTCCCCCACCATCCACTCCTGGCATGCCAATATCTTACAAGCTGAGGCTGTGGGTGTTTTTCGCATTCTGCCCAAAAAGTTACCAACCCCCATAACTGTAACATATGTTAACTTTATTTCAAAAAATAATTTATCCTGACTTGTTTTTGAGTAGTGTATATAGAAGCAGTTGCATAACAGCTCAAAGAAAAGTCTTAATCCTGTATACTGTGTGTGTAGGGAGGCAGGTGTGTACATGGGGGTGGGAGAGCTACCCATGTGCTAGGTCCTGGGAGCCAGTTGTGGGGGGGGGGGGCAAGGGGCACATGCGGTAGAGCTTGCCCAGGTGGTACAGGTACGTTTCTGCATAGGGCCAAGCCCTGCCTGCGGCAGCCTGTGGCATACTCCTGCCCATGCCTGCCAACAACACTGCCTGTGGCAGGGCAGTTTGTGCCTGCCACTTTAAGACCTTGGGCCAAGCAGCCTTTTTAGAGCTCTGGCTGTCCGTATAAAACAGGGAAGTTCGCTGCTGGCAAGCAAGCAGCAACATCCTGGAGGTAAGGGAGGCGCTGTAAGGGATGATCAGGAGGCTCCTGGTCTTGGGCATGACCTAAAATAGCACCCTGCTAGGAGAAGGTGGCCTGGTGGGGCTCTCAGTGGCATGGGAGCCCCCAGGAAATGCCAAGCCAGTTACGACCTTGGTGAAAGGCGGGTCGGGGTGCCTTAATCCCAGCTCCCACAACTGGGTGGGTCACCCGCTGGTAGGGTCCTGAGGACAGACCCCAGGAGTGGGAATGGGGCTAGAGACTCCGACCTGATCAAGACTACCCTCGACTGGTCCAGGCTGGGGCCAGGACCAGAACAGACAGAAGGGCCAGGCGCCCATGGTGAGGGACACTCAGAGCTTGGGGGGTCTGTGGGGCCCAACTGGCCTTGGAGGTGGGGCCAGGACCTGTGTGGCCAAAGGTCCCGGGGCAAGGGACAACACCTGAGTGGGGAAAATAGTTTTAAGGAGCTAGTTAGCCTGAATGAGGGCAGGGTAGGCCGTCTAAATGGAGAGATCTCAGAGGGGTTCTGATAGGAGGATTCTGGGGCCCAGTGATGTGGATAACAGCTGGATGCCATCTGCAAGGCATGGGCTGCAGTATAGGGGAGGTACGGAGGTGCCGATAGTGCCCCCTGGCATTGGGGCAGCCTCCTGCTTAATTAACAACTATTAATTAAATATCACCAAGGCATGGCGGGCGAGAAGGTGGGCAGTTTGGGCGGGCCAAAGGTAAATTGGCCCCGAGAAGGCCCCTGTTACACCGCCACAGCCCTGGCCAGCACCCACAGCTTCCCAGCAGGTCTGCTGCCACTATTTCTGCAGCCACGTGGGTACTGCTTGGTTCTGCCCACTGTCACCAGCTCTTCCTCTGCCAACTACCCCTGCTGCACCACTCTGAACAGCAGGCAGTGTGAGGAAGTGGCAGCAGCCATGGGGACATGTGCCAAGCAGCACAAGCCTAGTGCAGCTAGGCACAGGGAAAAGTTGCAGCTAGGCGACTCCTGCTGCAGTGCATGGGGCTCTAATTCCAACTCCCAGCCACTTCTCATGCACTCCACCCACCAGAGTGATAAGCAGCAATCCACAGGCAGCCAAGGGGGTTGAAGGCAGCTGAGTGGGAGCTGGAGCTTCACGCGCTGGGGCAGGAGACACCCAGGTGCAGCTTCCCCCACACCTGACTGGACATGTGATCATTGCCATACATCCCTACCGTCACTGTTGCTTCCCTGCACTACCTATTGCCTGGAGTAGTGCAACAGGAGAAGGAGCCACTGGAGATGGGGGAAGCCAAACAGTACCTAGACAGCTGCAGGAGCAGCAGAAGCAGCCCTGCCAGGAAGCTGTGCATGCTGGCAAGGGCCGGAGCCATTGGCAGGTGCAGGGTGGGAACGTAGTGCAGACTACCCCAAGCAGAAGCAGGTGGGGCTCAGCCCCACGCTGAATGCCACAGGGGCATCTGCAGGCTGCAGACAATCAATTGGCAGGTTGGATCCAGCCCACAGGCTATATTTTGTCCACCCTTGGACTATAATCTAGAGTGATTAGGACCCCTAAGACTGTACTTCTGATACTTCTATGCAAGATGCTAAAAATCTTATAAAACTTAAAATAAAATTTCAACTAGGTTAAATGACAAATATTTTGAATTCTGAGTACATATAAATTTTAATGGCATAATTTCATCTGGACAATAAACTGATGAAGCATGGTTTTACTACAGTTGCCAGTACAAGTTACTTAAGGTTTTAATGATGCGCAGAACAAAGACCTTATTTGTAGTAAGAAATTAGAATCTACAGACAGGTTATGGTCAGTGAATGAAAATCATGGATCATAACTGAAAGCTTGATGCAAGATACCCTTTTGTGCAGGAACACTGGCAGGTTTCTCTCACTGCTGATATACACAAAGACAACATTAAAAAAATTAAAGCACCTCACTACTAACTCACCTCTAAAAGGGTCAACAGGAGGGTGATGTTTTCTGACTGTTTAATGAAAACTTCTGTAAACCGACTTCCCAAATCATCAACTTGTTTTTGGGAGTTCTCTTCTGTAACATTCAAATACAACTTGTTACAAGGTAGGATTAATGTAGTTGTAGAACTTCTCTTGCGAGGTTATAGGAAGCAAGCACACACACACCCTGTGTAAGGTACAAAGACAATGAAGACTCAAAAAAATCTGTAAGTCGTGTTAAAACACCATGGCTCTGCAGTAGAGAATTAAGTATTTCTGTTCCAGAAGTCTTAACTGTAAATGAGGAGCTAGATTACCTTAAATAACAGAAAAATCAAGAATCTATCAAGTAAAGACCCAACTCAGCTTCCACTGAAGACAACATCGACCAATATTGAAAATAAAGATTCACAGGTTGAAATCATTTAAAATATATTTCTTTAAATATTTTACCAGAAATTGTTTTGGTCACATCTGTTCAGACATACCAATTCTCACCTGCAGGACCACACGCTATCAAGTAAAGACCCTGGCTGGGGTCTTATAATCCTCCCCTCCCCCAGTGCTCCTTCCTGCCCATGGCAGGGGGTCGGACTAGATGATCTGTCTAGGTCCCTTTCAACTCACTGATTCTATGATTCTATGCTAAAATTGCTAGTAATTTTATGTCTCAAGTAATAAAACTGCTTTCAGAGCAGAAAGCGTCTTCCTTTTCAAATGAAAGAAAAAAAGCTCTAGTGACTCAGTCTGTATACAGTTAAAGTCAAGTCAACAATTAAGAGGGTGTCACACATACTACTTGCAAAGGAAAAGCAGATTTATAGTTCACACTTACAGATTTTTAGTTCACAGGTAAAAGCATCTAAACCTGGAAGTGCAAGCAGCTTCTTTGCTCTTGGGAAGGGATTGCTTTTTCATTTCCATGCTTAAAAACCCCAAAAGAATCAAAAAAGGGTAGCAATTTTCAAATGGATTTACTGCAAATCATTCAGATCCAGATTTATGCAAATTCCTTAAGTGTAATTCACTATCATCCTGTTACCTAGCCTTCAAAAAACTTACTCAAGATGCACAAGGAGCTACCTCTTATTTGGAATGTATGTGATGCATAGGACTGTAAAAATATTAATGATGGAAGAAAAGTATTCCAACAGTCTAAAAGGAAACATCAACATTATTTTTTGCATCATGCATATTTGTTTATATTGACAACCCAAAAAGGTAGTCATTTACAGCAAATACTTAGGGTTAGATATTACATTTCTGGATAATTCAGGAATGTTCACTGGAGGAATTTGCCAAGTGATGTCAATCTGTAGGCTGACATGGAGTTTGCCACCAGGGCCATGTCCTTTGTTACCCCAATGTGGACTGCCAAGAATATACCCCAACCATGCCACACCTGATCACTGGACCTTACATGCACAAAATAAATATGCCTGTGAGGCCACTCTATAGTCACTCTTAGGATCCATCTCCAGCATTTCTGAGAAAAGCCAGAGTAGCCTCCTTAATATTATTTTCATATTTGAGGCTTATCAACAGGAATGGGTGCATGAGGTGCACTTGCATGCATCTCATCCAGAGCACAGTCCTGCTGTGATATAGATATAGTCACTGTTATTCATGGAGCTAGAGAGAATCCCATTTAGCTAAATGCACTATCATTCATGAAATAAACTTGTCACTGGCTCAAATCCAATGCAGTTCAATAGCCACAGAAATTCATCCCTGATGCATGTTTCACTGAGGTCACAAAACAGGCAGTGTGCTTCTCCATCCATTAGGTAGGAGGGGTTACTCTCTCATAAAAATCAGTTTGAAAATAAAACTTACTCACTAGTTCCATTAGATACAGAAGAGGTGAATGCACATGAGCTAACCCTCTTAAAGTTTGGGCATACCTAAGCACACTGGGGAAATTTAGAAATAAAAAGAACTACATTCATCAGCTTTACACTACAGTATAGAAAAAATAGCTTTTTGAAGACATTTGTATTCATGACAATCAAGGCAAAAATCTTTGACTTCGCAAGTTCTCAGCATGCTACTAAGAAGACAATGCATGCCAGAAATCCCCCAGGGGCCAGCTGAAGCACACAAAAGCAAAACCAGAAGTCCCACCATGCTTAGATTTTAACCACTCTACTATTACAGGCCTCAAGTGTCTCCTTCCTGCATACCGAGGTCCCTTCCAGCCCTAAGTTCACCAGAGCGCCCCATGGGATGACGAGGTCGAACGGTCACAAACTGCTGCAAGACCGTTTCAGGCTGGACATGAGGAAGAATTTCTCTACTGTCCGAGCCCCCAAGGTCTGGAACAGTCTGCCAGCGGAGGTGGTTCAAGC
>NW_017728912.1:38016487-38033201 GCF_001723895.1 Crocodylus porosus
TCCTCTGCTTCACATGATCTCAGAGCCAGGGCTCTCCTTAACAAAACAAGCCCAGCCTACACTCCATACCCATTTCCACAATGATACATGCAGCTACTGCATGAGACTGAATGCTCTAGTTCAGTGGTTCCCAAAATAAGATCTGGAAGCCACTGAATGGTTTATGGATTGGAGTGGGTATAACAAGGGATTTCACCCCTGTTACTGGAGAGACTAAAAGGACAAAGCTGCAAGGCTAGGATCTTCCAGGCCAGAGGGGTGAAGACAACTGGCATCAAGCTGCAAACTCACCCCACCCAGAGATTGCAAGGCTTTAGCAAGAAAATCCTCTGATGGCCTGACTGGACAGGGTCAGGTACCAGCAGAGGGGAAGGGCCTCAAGACATAAAAGCTGGTCCCAGAGCACCGGGGGAGAGAAGAAAGGCCCATCAGCAGAACCATTTCAGACCCTTGGGAGGGATAGGGTAGACAGCCCAGCAGCAGACCAATAAGGTCCCAGGGCACATGGGGAACAGAACCAAAGATGCAGGGATCACAGCAGCAGTGAGCTGAGTGGTTTTTGTTTCTTTGGTACTTTTTGGACTCAGTGGGGGCAAAGTTTATGTTCTGTACTTTATGAGCATGAGTGGAAGGAAAGTATCATTAATGCTTTCTTGATAACAACCAACAGAATGGACGTAGCTATAAAGGGAGATATAGAGGCCACTTAGCAGAGCAGTGAGATGCAAGACTCTGTAGTAACTGAGCATAAAAAGGGTTGTGAAAGCTCTACACAGCCAAGGCCAAGCTCACCAAGGCCAATGCAGCAAAGGCGGATCAGAACCAGGCCCCACCATGTGTTTCCAGATCAGGCCAGGATGCTCCCCTGTGCACCCCCAAATCCAGGTCAGGACCACCCCATCCAATTTCACCCCACCCCTCACCCCCAACACATCTGGATCAGGCCCAAGCTGTTCAACCCCCGATGAGTCTAGATCAGGGCTGATCTACATCTCACCTCCTATCCCCATGGCAAGAATCGGGGCTACCCTGCCTTTCCATGCCCCACCCACACCCCACACATCCAGACCAGGACAAGCAGCCTGCATCCGGATCAGGGCCACTCCATCCCATTCCCCATGCATTCAGATTGGGGCCACTCCATCATACCCTTCCATCCCAGATGGACAGACAGAGGTCAAGCTGTGTAAACCCCTGCAACCAGATCCAGCCTGCAGAAGGACCTGGCACTGCTCATCTGACCCACAAGATGAAAAGCTTGTACACCAATGATGTAGTACAGAGGTGAGCAAATACCTGGGTCCACAGGCCACAGACAGCTGGGGGAGCTGCTGTAGGTCAGTCAGTATCCACTGACAACCCAGAGCCCATGTTCTCTGTGGTTCCTCCCCGTCATAGCCAACAGTGCACAGCCCAGCCCCAACCCCAGCCCACCCCAGACTCGCTCTGGCCAGAGCAAACCATCCAGAACCCACATACACAGCCCAGAACCCAGCCTACCCTATGCCTGCTCCAGACCACCTGCCCACAATGAGCAGCAGCAGCTGGGCAGAAAGTGCTGCTAGGCATGGGGAAAAGTGGCCCCTCCCCCTCACCACTGCTGGGCCCTTCTTGCTGCAACCACCCAGAACATGTGCCCAGACTGCCCTGTGGTTCCTCTCCACCACCACTGGCTCTGGGCCACCCTAGAAAAGCAGTCCAGCTGCAGAGCTACCCCAGTCCTGCTGTGTGTCCAGGGGGCAGCAATACGCAACACAGGCTGGACAGCACCCCAGTCAGGTAGGACCTAGGAACTGCCATGAGCTAGACAAAGTCCCTCCGTGGGCCAGAACCAGGCTGCAAGCTGTATTTCACCCATCACTGGTCTACTATATACAAATTACATGTCTTCTGTGCAGCAGTCACTTGGATACGAAGCCTGTGATTTGGAAAAATAAAGTTAATTAAGGTCGATAGGTTCATTTGAAATGTTAGCTTAGGAAGCTAAGCTTCCTAAAGTGAAAAGTAAAGCAAAGTTGTCTACAGGGGGAAAGGGAAAGAGTATATGAAGCAGAACAGTCAAGAAATCCTGAGGAGTAAATTCTGTAACTGAACCAATGTAAATGCAAGATGTTCTCATAGCTCACAAAAGGGGACAGCAAAACTTCACAGCTTCCAGACCACCCACAGCTCACAGGGGAAAGAAAAGAGTTAATTTATTAACAGATCCATATTAGCCCATGACACTCGGTCTTCCACCAAAACTCGAGAGTTTTAATGCTGAAGTCCGTGCTGAATACATGCAATGCAAGACCAATTGCTTTTTATCAGTGTGCCAAGAGTTCTGCTTACTCTTTAAGCTTGGTTCCTATTTACTATGTCCTGAACTATTATATATAAAAGGCCAAATAAAATACAAACGAACAAAAATATCATACGGTAGTTCATGGTAGAAAAAAAATACAAAAAATAAAAATCAAACAGAAAAGTTAAAATGAAAATAAAAGCTTAAGAGGAAACAGCAGAAAATACAACAAAGGATATCTTGCGAGTTCACATACTACCAAATTATGTTGTTATAGGATCGATAGCCTATTCAGTGAAATTTTAAATTGCATGCAAGTGAGGAGTTAAAGGAATTCCTGTTTATGAATGTTAGCTTTAGATGTTTCAATAATCAATAAAGCTTATCAATCCACCAGTTAGTCTAAGTTAGCTTGCCCCATAGGGTGCCCTATTACACCTTGTATAGCAATAAGACCATATCCTTAACATGCATTACTGAAAAAGGACACTGCAAAAAGCCAGAAGGCTTGAAGCATGACTATGACTTCTGTACTCAAAAAGTTATTACTTACTTTGATGCTTTTCCACAATGCAAAAACTGTGTATGCCCACTTGTTTATTTGGATACTGCTGCTCAACACTACCATACCACAGAGTAGTTAACTGAGAATTATTTAAGGCAGGGGTTTTCAACCTTTTTGGATCCATGTAACCCTGGTGGCTGGACACGGACTGTGGGGCAGAGGGGTGTGTGAGGCCGAATGCAGAACAGCAGCAGCCACCATGTGCAGGCTTTCCCGACCCCCCAAGTCTGGTTGGGTGGGCAGTGCCTGCACGGCAACACAGGATGGTGTGTAAAGGCATCCCATTCCTGCCCGTGCATACCCACTAGGGCCTTCTCAAGTAACCTGTGGGGTATACATACCCCCAGCTGACAACCCCTAACTTAAGGTATAAGAGTGCCAGTAAGCTTTCTAAGCATCAATAGGCTGAGTCACATACATATATATTGGCCAGATTGTGGGTAATGGGAAAATATGCATTTCAGGTAATAAAACAAATTTGAGAAACTGAATTTTAAATATAAAGAAGAGATTATGAAAAATCGTCAGTAAAGTATTATAGAAACCTTGACAGTGTCCTTTTTAACAGCCAAGAGATACAGTATGTAGTAATTTACAATTAGCAACTACGACTAAATGAGCTCCATGCAAACAAATTCAGGATTTTTACCTTCAGAATCATCTGCAAAGGTAGCCAAAAAAAAAAGAGAGAGAAACAGAGAGAAAGAGAAAGAAGAGAAAGGTTCACAAATAGATCAGTTTTCCACAGCAGTGTACAACAGCACAGCTAATAATAAAGTTAAGGCCTAGATTTCAAGAGGCAGCCATGCTCAAATTCTGCCACAACTATTCTTTCGTTGCTTGTGTCAACTGTCTTCAACTTTGACCCTTCTGATCAGACATACACACTCTAATAAATCCCTAACAGTCTTTTGCAACTAACATTCTTGCACTTACAAACATCCTCTTTTGGGCAGTGGTCTTAATAAAATAGTCCCCTACTTCCTCTAGTAAAACCATGGGCCAAGTCTCAACTTTAGTATTAAACATGTATGCCTACTATCCTCCATAAAGATGGCTCTGAAGACCGAGACTATAACATGAAGACTGTTAAACTGGCAGCCTGCATGTGGCCCACGAGGCATTAATTTGCAGCCCACAGGCTCCCACCTAGCTGCTGCTCAAGCCAGGGTCTCTGGGCTCCCCCTCCTTCCTCAGCTTCCACCTCTCCTGCCGCTACCCGGGAGAGGAATGTTGGGGCAGAGGGAGAAGGGTTATGTCCCCCCACCAGTCAACCAACAGCTACTTTCCATCAAGACTTGTATTACACCTTACCCATTTAAGCATCTTTTCTGAAAACACATCTTTGAGCAAGGAATTTATCAACGTCTAATGCATCCAAATGGAAATGGCAACATTAACCAGCTTTTCAAAACACAAAATCTGTGGCAGGATAGAATCAATGGTATGCACAGTGAAAGACTAAAAGCAATGTCTAAGCGCTGTTAAGTTACCTGTAAAGTTGGTGGGACTTGTATGGTGAGATTAAGAACACATGGATATTTAAATATGTTATGTTTATTTGGAAAATGGCTTTATATTTAAGTTTCTCATTTTCCTAAATTCTAAATTCTTCTTCCAAGGCATTATTTGTATGACCATCAGATAGATCTGTTCCTTCTTTTCCCCTCTAACATCTCAATTCTATTTTACTTGAGGGCCCTCACTTTAACCTTTTTTCCCCATTGTCTTTGCCCAATTAGTGAAAACAAATCTCACTTGACTGAATAGTTGTTGTACACATCTTGAGCAATGAGTCTTACCTAGTCTATTACTGGATAACTGTAAAAACCCAAGTTTACAGTACATAGTATTTAATGCAAAGTGTCCATTACCTCCAAATTTGCTTATAATAATTCACAGCAGGTTCTCTTTACACCTTTAATGTTTATGTCAAGCAAGTAAGGGATCATTTTTAGAACTATGTGCTTTAAATTCATATTTTAAAAACTGCCCATTTTAGCTACACATGAAGAAAAAGTCTTCAAAGGCCCATGATTGCCCAAATGCCGCATGTGAGAATATCACTTGACATGCATGAATTTAACAACTGGGAACCCTCATCATGATGCCCAGTCCTCCTATTACCAACCATTTGTTCCCATTCTTGTCATATAAACTGTCAGAAAAACTGACCAGCTTAAAAATTTCATGTTTCACAACCAAATTTATTAAAATATTTAGTCAATTATGAAAGTAAAAGGGGCAAAAAGGGAAATGCATTTTCTTTTTTAAGTGAAGACAACAGAACTGGTGACAAACTATTTTCATACTTGCAAAGCAACCTTCATTTTTTTGTTTGTTTAAGGGGCCAATATCTTAAGCAATAGTTACTGGTTAAGTGATCAAAAAGGCTACCATGAAATAAAGGACATGTTTTTACAGTTTGCCATAAATAGCAGATGGCGATTAATCTACAGGGTCAGCTGTTTGACTAATGTCAGAACTTTTCCTTGAAGATTTTATTTCAGTAAAAAGACCTCATTTTAACCTAAAAAATTGTGCATAAGTACTTCAAGAAATGAACTGAAGAAGCTAATATTATTTTCATGCCAGTTATACTCAAGATACCATGCATTAACATAAATCTAGCATTATAATAGGATAAATCCCATTATCTAAACAGTGTTTAATAAACTGCAAACTATTACATTTTTAATATGAGCACAAACTATTATTATCAAGTAAATGCAGAAAAGTTGCTCCAGCAAGCTTACCTTGTTCTTCCTCTTCTAGGTCATTTGATATTACATTGTAGAGGGTGTCCAAAGCATAGCCAATTATTTCGGAATCTGAACTGTAAATAAAAGTACCATATTAGTAACTTAATTATGGTTTCTTCCTTACATTCCTTACAATCATATTTGTAGTGACAAATGTAGTATGTAAAAAGGTCAGATGTAACGAATGGTTTTGCTTTTCATGATGCAATAAAAAATCTGAAAATATCCAGTTACCAAATAAGTTAAAATATTTTTTCTACTTCCATTCCCCAAAATGATTACATTCATGCAGCTAAAAGTCCATACCAAAATGCTCAAGGATACTTCCAAATGTCTGTTCTTTCATGGCTCATTCCAGCTACCCAGAATTTTTCCAGTAACTGTATGTTAAGGTCAAACTGATCACTTCAAAGCATAATTTATTTTGCTCTTTTCATGTTCACTGTGGTAATGATACTGGATAGATCTTTGATGCAGGTATACTGATCTTGAGTCATGTCTCTTTAAAATAAACTGCCATCAGCACGAGTTAATAAAAACTTTACTTAAGAAATCAAAGTATTTCAAAGAGAATGCAGGACATTTAAAATCCCAAGATTTATAATTTCGTACTTCATGACATAAACAAGAATTTATTTATTTAGGTTTTAAAAACAGACTATTTTCCAAGGTTGCAGAAGCTCCAACAGTATTAGTAAAAAAATTCCCTCAGGAAGGCTGGTTTCAGGCCATTTAGGGCTTTCTAATTCAAAGCATTACTTTGAATTCCCTCGAGAGACCAAGGGACAGTCACTGTAGATCCCCATATGCTGGTGTCACATGCTCCCAGCAAGATGCACTTCTCAATGAGCCAGGCCATGTATTCTGTACCAGTTGCAGTCCTGAAATGATTTTAGGATATAGCTCCCTGTACAACATGTCACCCAAGCAACTAATGGTGAATGTACTTCATCAAGAAACTAGAGATACACCGATATAGCTGTCTATATAGTATCAGCACAGATAAAAGGAAAATTGACATTACTGGCAATCGGATTTTTCTGGCTGATGTGGCCAATAATGTCGCTGGTAAAAGCCGTATGTATGTGCACAGCCACAGCATGCACGCAGCCAGCCTAGCAGCTTGGAAAACAGTGTCCAGCCGGTAAGCCTGTTGGAGGGAAGGAACAGAGGGGAGTGGAGGGGTGTGTAGGGGGATAGGTTGAGGCTCCCACAGTGAGAGAGGGAGTGGAGCTGAGGCTGCCTGGCCAGGATGGGGTGTGGGGCAGAGTGGTGAGCAGCTCATCCAGGAAGGAAGTTGGAGCAGGGGCTCCCACTGCTGCACACACCCCCAGGGGAGACATGGGGGGCACGTTCTCCAAATCTGTGCGCAGGGCAAGAGCAGACTGCAGCCAAGGGCTGCGCCATCTTCTTCCAGGCTGGGGAGCTGGACTGGGGCTGTGCTTGGGGCGGGCAGTGGCAACATGGAGAGCTGGGCTACGGGGTGGGGGAAGAGGGCTACAGCCACCACAAAATTTGTCATAGCCCCCCCAAGCCCCTCCTCCCAGTGCTGCCACCACCTGCCCCAAGAGCCTGGCTCAGGCTCACCACCAAGAAAAGCCCAGCACTGTCCCTGGCCCCAGCCTACAGCAGGCAACCCACCCTCACCCCGTGCACAGATCCAACGGATACATGACCCCTATACCTCCCCCGAGGGTGCGTGCAGCAGCAGGAGCTGCTCCCCTCCCCCCACACCCCCAAGGACCATCCACTCACAGCTCTGTTCTATGGCCCACCACAGCTGCCATGCCCCAGCCCCAGCCCCATTCCTTCCTTCACCATGAGGGCCTCAATCTGCCCCCACATTCCCCTTCCCTCCCCAACCCCGCAACAGACTTACAACCCAATGCTGCTCTCCAAGCTGCCAGACTGCATATCAGCAATCGGATCTATGTCAGTCAATATGGTTTATTACCAATGGCTGATTATTATCAGCCCAAAAAATCTTTATCAGTGCACCCCTACAAAAAACAACAAAAACAAAAATGAAGAAAGCCTGGAATCTCCCCTTTCATTGCTCCTCCAACCCACTCCTTCGATCTTGTCTGGGTTATGTAGTGTGCTCTCCTCCATACCCTAATACCCAGCAGACACTGGCTGGGGCAGCAAAATGCACCCAGGTGGGAGTACACAAATGCAAAGTTGAGTCCCATCAACATACTGGGAGATCACATCACTGTACCAATTCACAAACTCTCTTATAATTCCTGTATCCATTTCAACATGAATGGGATGGCAATGGAATGGCACCCATATGTCAGAGCTCTTCGGGAAAAGCAACTGTTCGCAGCTACTCTAAGATTTCAGGGAGAAAGAATAAAGCTGCCAATAAGCAACCTCATCCATGCACAAGATGTTCTATCACAGAGAACCACACCCTATCAAAATCAATGGTACCCAAACCAAACCCTCAGCAGGCATCACTAACTGAAGTGTTAGCAAACAGACCAGACCCCTGCTCTCTAAAGATCTTATTCTGACACTAGCAAATTGCCTGTTAAGAATGATGGATGAATTTCAAATAACAAAAAACTAACAGAGGGCAAGGGAAAGGGCGCTTCACACTTCACAACAGCCCCAGGGCTTCCTTCATGCCACCCCCTGGTGCCTCCTTACCTACTCGGGGCTCAGAACGGGGCCATTGCTGCTTGTCTCCTGCCTTGCACCTCTGCCTGGCTCCCTCTCTTCCTCAGCTAGCCCCTCCCTCTACCCCACCCCCAGACCAGGCTCCTGGCACCCTCCCAGAAAGAGCTCAGTAGAAACAGCCCTGGCCCCTGACTTTTTTCCCCAGTTCTCGAAGTTGGGATCATCCTGATATGGTCACTAAACAAATGCTAAGGTGCAGGTGGCCTTACTGACTGTGTCCTCACATTGACAGCCCATGTTCATTTTGGAATCGATAATGACTCCAAAATCCCTTTCAGTCACTGTGCTGATGAGAAGGGAGTTCCCCAGCCTATAGCTTTGCTGCTGGTTCAATAATAAATGAAAGGTTGTTTTCCCAGAGTCAGACTAACCTACAGGTGAAGCAACAATTGAAATATTGTTGAAATATTGCTTGAAAAATTCAGCACATTTCTAATCATCTGAATTATATAGATTTTGTACTGTACATTGTTGCTACCTTCATTCTCTTAATCACAGCAGAATCAAAAACAGTATTATACTAAAATTTCTGCAATTTCATTTTTCACCCGAGATGACAATACGATTCCAGACGTGAGCAACAGATAAAAGATGATTAACATACAACACTGAGTCAATTTCAGATGATTTCTTTCACTACTGCAGGAACTACAAATCATCCAAATCAAGTCTTGTGATTTTATTTCTCCCTCAAGTCACAAGACAATCAGGTACCCACTCTTACGGGTTTAAGAAATGGCTGAAGCAACCTATTGCTTTTTTCCTTTGGCTGCATGGTGGTTTATGTCCATCTGGTGCTAAAGAATATATTTTTGTTAAATATTCTTGTACATGCTGCAAATTACTAATAAGTAATAAAATGCTACTCTTCTGCAGTTGCTTATGAATTCCAATTCAAGAGATATGGCACTACAGCAGCACAAGAAGGCTCTCACGTGCTAGTTCGTTAAAATAATTCTAGGAGAGAGATTCTTCATTTAAGTAAGAATTCAAGCTACATGCATTTTTAATTGCTACTGGTCTCCAATTCTCAGGTCTATGTCTAGACATTTACTTTGTAAACCTGAACCCTTTCTTCTCCAACCTAATTTTCTCCAAACCTGCTTCACTGCCTCTTTTGAATTCCCTTCCAAGGGCTAGCCAATCCTTAAAGCACTGATCCAAGACTTTAAGAAAAACAGCAAATTACTTTCCTCTTTCACCCTACCCAAGGCAAGAAACAGACCTGCCCCACAAATATTACTGTAGCCTCATGCTGGTTCTACTTACAAAGAACAGAGGTAAAGGTATAATGAAAGCAAAAGTCAAAAACACTATAGCAAATACATGGGGCATGCCAAGCTGCCATCCTTCAGAAATCAGAATCACTTCAACCTTTGAAAACTTAAGCCATAAAGCGAAGTCACCTTTGGGTATTCGGCAGCTGCCTGCGTCCACTTTGATTCAGAATACCTCATTCTGGACACTGGTCTGCCCCCATTCATACTATGCCCTATTTTTCTTGGTCCTGCTTTGAGAAGATGCTTTCCGCCACTGCTCCTTTGCTTCACTCAGGAATCCAAGGTGAATAACCTTGCAATCACTTCAGTCCCAGTCCTGTGAGAGAATGTACTGTGACCCATCCCCCACCCCAAGTAGCATGAGAAGAAAAGCACATGACACTGACATCAGAATCTGTGTGCACATGTTCATTTGTAGCACTATATACTGCCTCAGCACTTTGGTCACTACAAAAAATAGTGTGCTATTGGAGTGTGAGCACATTCAGAGCCCCCTGACTGAAACACTACAAAGCCCCCAAAAGGCATGCTCATCAGCCAAAGGCCAACAGTACATTGCTCCTTTTCTCTCTTCCCCCTCCCCCACCCAGTCCCCAGGGGAGCCTATTAGTGAGTCTGACAGGCTCAGCAGATCACCTGTTGCTGTCACGGCAACAGCTGCTGATCAGCCCAACAGCTGATCAAAGTCTGCCTCTTCCAATCAGCTGTTGCTGACTGATGCCTCAGAAAAGCAGGGCAGTCTAGCTCTCTGACAGCTGCAGCTCCACTCTGTTCAAACTGTTAGGGAGCCAGTCACTCTCTCCCTCCTCCTCAGGGGAGAGAGGAGCACTGCAAAATGCTGAGGGTTTAAGAGACCTCCTTGTAGCACTACAGTTAAGTGTCAACACGTTACCCATGGCACTTCAAAAGGCAGCCCTACAAAGATCTTGTCTGAAACAGGAACACCCTTGTGGCACATCCACCCCCACTCCATCACTGCAAATATACAAAAGTAATATGTGCACATAGCCAAATAAGTACATGACTCTGCAAAGAGGGTCATTAATAAATGAAGTTTATTTTCTATCTATGGGACTTTTTACCAAGTTTAATTTTCCCTGAGCTGAGGAAGGGTGCGCGTGACCAAAAGCTTGCAGAAAAAATATAATTTTGCAATTTCTTAGTTAGTCTAATAAAAGGTATCATCTCTGAACCAGAAGTTCTAGAGTTTTACATTTCTTTTTGTCTCAGACCAACATGGCTAACAAATACATCCCAGAACCTGGAAAGAGGAAACTATTACCCACAAGGTGGTCAAGATGCAATAAATAAATAAACAAATAAAAATAAAAAAAATAAGATCAGCTGAAGAGGCAGCTGGGGAAACGGAATTTTTTTCTTTTATTTGAACCTTTTTCTTTCCAATCTAAGTGAACGATTTTTGCCTTAATAGGAACCATTTCAACATAAGCATACCGCAGTCGTTAGATTATTCAAGCTATTCAATGTCAGTATTTACGCTGTTCCTTGCAACAGAAATATTTTTACCAATCTAAAGTTGTCAGATTCATTTCAACTTTAACAGTCAATCCATAAACTAGTATTTTGTCCCAGTGCATTTAGGAGTCTCATGCAACTCATTTCATATACCTTCCTCCTCCCCTTCCCTATATTGCCATTACTTTAAGACTATTTTAACTGACCCTCCCATGTAGCATTTTTGTTCTTACTAATAACTTTAGGATTCTATTCACCTACAGACCTGGATTTTTTTTTAATATTCTTCAAAGCAGGGAGAAGTGAAAGAAGACAAACTAGTTTGAGAAAAATAACCACGGTGAGTTCATTCTTACAGGTAGAATATGCTTACCGGTCTGTCTGGAGAACCTGGATAAGATGATCCATAGCCTGGCTCCCCACTTCCAGGCGATATTTCTGTCCAGAAAATAATTAAAAATGGAATAAGGAGGTTTGCACAACAAACTAAGATATCACTTTCTAAACAAGCGTGCCACAGAGAACACTGTATACTGTACAGGACTACAGGAAGTTATTAGGGGTGCAGAGATTTTTGGGGCCAATACTGATAGCTGATTTTTAAGGAGACATATTGGCCAATACCGATCCCATTTCCAATATGCAGCTCTTCAGCTTGAAAAGCTGCGTCCTGTTGGCAGATCTGGTGTGGTGGAAGGGGAGGAAAGGTTTGTGGGGAGGCAGCAGATCAAGGCCCCTGTGGTGAGGGATGGAATGGGACTGGGGCAGGTACTGACCAGCTGGGGCAGGGTGGGGAGGGACAAAAGACAGAGCTGCAAGCAGCTCACCCGGGGAGCAAGGGCGTGTGCCTCCCGGATCTGCGCAGCACAGGGCGGACTGCAGCCATGGGCCAGGGCTGAGGAACAGTTTGTCAGGAGGCTGCAGGGAGAGATGCAGGGTGGCTCCCGCTGCTGTGCGTGGCTCATCTGGTGCTCATTTGGCAGTTCCCGCGGCTCATACTGGAGAGCATGGAGGGGGGCGTCCCTAGATCTGCCTGGCCAGGAAGAGCCTGGCCCCAGCCCACCCACCGCAGATCTGAAGGCACATGCCCCTGCCACATGCCCTCCCAGACAAGCAGCGGAAGTCCGCCCCACGTCCTTCCCACACCCCAACGAGCCACGCCTCCATCCCACCTCCACCCCGGCTGGGCAGCCCCTGCCCCAGCCCCAACCCCACACATCCGCTCACAGCAGGGGCCCTGACCTGCACCCCCATGCTCTTTCCACCTCCCCTTCCCCTTCCACCACATCAGACTTACACGCTTCAGGCTCTGTTCCTCATTGCCTAGGTGCTGTGCTATGGCTGCACACACACATAAATGGGCATTTATCAGACAACTTATCCGCTGCATCAGGCCAATTTCTGATGCAGAAAATTTTCTTTACATCGGTGCTGATCTGGTATCAGACTGATGCATCGGTGCACCTCTAGAAGTTACGCACATACCTTTGACAATGATTTAAGGGCACGAACAGCATCCCTTCGATCATCCAGTAAAGTAGAAGAAGCTACTCTGTCACAGAGTTTCTGAATCTGTAATAGGAAAGACAGTGTATTAGGTGACAGTCAGTGAAACTGACTGCTCCTACTCATCATAAAGAATACTGCTGACAGCTATCAGTCACCTTTATGGTTGCTAATCTCAGAACTTTATTCCTTCCAGTGCTTTATGCTACAGCAGAGTCTATGGTATGTGTACCACCAGAGGTGCACAGACCACCTACCAGTGGTATGAGACCACAGCATGTGGGAGTGATCAGGGCAACCATCCAGCAGGCACGGCTTCAGCCAGCACTACACATCACAACAAGGGGTGCAGCCTCTGCCAGGCCGTCTATTGCCAGCACTCCCTGTGCGCATATGCAGCTGTTGCACTCACCAGGTATGGGTGGGAAGCCCCAGGCACCTTCTCCTGGAGGGCACAAAATGCAGCTGGCCCCGGCAAGTGTGGGGAGTGCCAGTAATACAGACTGCCTGGTGGAGGATGCACCCCTCACAGGCTGAAACTGTACCTCACTGGGTGCCCTGACCACCCCCACCCGCTGCTGCGCCATGTGAGGGAATGGGGGGGTCCCCACAACCCACAACCCCACACCCTGCCTCACAACCCACACCCTGCCGCCACATATACACAAGCCCCCAACATACTCCATGCTCTCCCACACACAGCCACAGCCCCTCACAACCCCTACCATACACACACACCCACACCCCCTCACACACCACCTGGTGGTACTTAAGGTTGTATCATTTTAAATCGGTGCTGCGCAACCTGTCAGAGTTTGGGAACCACTGTGCTACAGCCATAAGGCTAACACTGTTGCAGAGCTGTGACAGTAGTTTATATAGGCAGCCAGTTTCATAGGTCTACCATGCACATTAGGAAAAGAGCTGTTTGCTAAACAAGCCCACTGCAATAGGCCTGGGCTGTAATAGAAACTGCTATAAAGTTATTGCATGAAGCTTAATTTTAATAATGGGATAAGACAAATAATTATTACTCTGTTAAGATGATTACTCATTAGAGAATGGCATGCTTAGCTGCCTGGACACTGCAAGTACCCCAACAGGAATTCTAATCTTATAAAATCCGTAGTCTGTCTGTCTATCCATAATGCTTTATTCACACTCCGATTGGCCAACAAAAACAACCAATCGGAGTGCAAATACAGCGTTCAGCCAGGAGGAGGTGGTGTGCCACCATGATGGTAGGGACACAGAACACAGAGCTGGAGTGCGGGGCCAGATGCTGAGCTATGTCCCCGCCAGCTCCCCAGGTGGGGGATGCAGCCCTGAAATGGCAGGGGCGAGGGTGGAGGGACTGAGCCTGGCTCCAGGCCTCTATCCCTACCCCTCCCCACTGGCAGGCAACAGAGTGGATGGGCCAGCACTGCTGGCCCTGCCCCCCACGGCAAGGCCAGCACTGCTGGCCCCAGCCCCCCGACCCTGCAGGCGGCAGCAACCGAGAGGTTGGAGGAGGGGCGGGGCCAGCAGCGCTCCCCCTGCTCCCTGCAGGCTGCAAAAATGGAGGGGGGTGGGGCAAAGCCAGTACTGCTGGCCATGCCCCCCCAGTATTGCAGGCCGCAGCAACAGAGTGGATGGGGGCAACAGCCCAACCCCGGCCCCAAAGCAGCCAGAGGGGAGAGGATGAGTGAGCCCAGCCCCAAAGGTGGGGGAGTGGGCCCGGATGCAGGCTGCTGTCCCCGGCTACCCCCTATCATTTTTGACAAGCAATTGGCTAGTAGAATATAATGATACAGACACAGAAATCCAGAATAAAACAAAAATGGACTCAAAATTTACCAAGGCCTGAAAATGGAACAAGAGATTTCTATTATGCAGGCTATTTTATTTTTAGAAATTCCCAATAGGTCAGGTTCCCTCTAAATTACTGTTGTTTTGTACATAAACCCTGGCTTTTTGTTAGAGACCTTCATGAACTCAACATTTCAGAAAAAGCCTCTTCCTGTATTTGACCCAAGCAGCAGCAGATCAAGAAGCTAGCTCAAAATTTTTGGCCTGTCTGAAGCAGCTCCCATTTCAAAAATCAATACATTCTAATGAAGGTTTCCTTGTGTTCATCAATACTGACTTAGTCCAAAGTTCAAAAAAAAACTTTGAACTCCAGTTCCCAAACCTTTTCTCTTGAAAGAAGAGACTATGATTTGACTGAAGACCATCAGTTCCATACACAGAAAAAATGGGACATTTTGTCATACTACCAACACAACTTAGATCCTATTCATATCACTTTGGTTCCATCCTAATCCACCTTCCCAAAATCTTAGAAACAAGAGAATGAAAGAAAGGGGCAGAGAAATCCTTTTCCTCAGTGTCAGAGACAGATGCTAGTTATGTGCCTATAATCCCTGGTTGGTCTGAAGCATTCAAGCCCTCATTCACCATTTTGACAGGTTGCTAGCCAGTCCATATACTAATCTGACTAAGAATCAGATACACCTCAAAGAGCTGGAGCGACTGCTAATACTGACTTACTTCCATGCAGTCCCATTCTTTTTCCTGTGCCTCCTTGAGGGAATACTGATTGAGTCACTCCACTGTGATAACTACTTTTCCAGGTAATGGGTGATATCCTGACAACAAAAGAAACTGATTATGCTGTATACTCACATGAAACAAACCAAATCATTCAAGGGTCCATGCAACAGTTACCTCTTAATTCAGAAAGTTTTCTACTATTAGTTTTCCAGGGTTCCTTCTCCACCATACAGAAATTCAAACCTAACCTAGGCTGGAGGGCCACAATGACTGGACAACATCCAAACATTTAGAAGCATGACAGCTGACAGCCTCAGCAAGTAAGGATTTTTCCCTTGTACCTCCCCACACTACCATCTTTTTTTTCTTTTAACCCTGACTGCTTTAAAATCTTGGGTTTGTGTTCAGCCTGGAACAAGCCCAATGCTGATATCAGTCCCTATTCCAGGGTCTGCAATTATTTCTGGCGGAGGGCCACTAACCCAGTTTTGGCAGGCTGTCGAGGGCCATGTGGGATGCCCTGCCCCCTGGTCACCATCTTGGAACCAATGTCCCAGGGCTAGCACCGGTGGGATGCAAAGCAGGGCACAGGCTAGCAGGGGTCTGTGGAGCCGGGCTGGGCTGCACCAGCAGCAAGAGAGGGGAGCTGGCCTAGCTCCATAGAGCCCCTGCTGGTTGCGACCCCATGCTCCTGCCACCCTCCTCTGGGCGCTGCCGGCACTGGCCCCAGGACACTGGTGCAGGCCACATGCTCCTGCTGGCTCCCACGCCTGCTCACACCCAGAGTCCCCCAGCCCTGCAGTACAGGCAGGGGGCAGCACACTGCCCCAACCCCCTGCTTGCCGGCAGGACAGAAGCTGGTGCTGAGCATGGGGAAAAGCAGCCCCTTGCCTGGCACTCCCTGCTGCAGGTGCTTGCAGCCCATGCAGGGCTGTCTACAGCAGGCACAGGCAGCCCCACGTGGGCTGCAAGCAGCTCCAGCGCGGGGCGCTGGCCATGTGGTGAGCAAGGAGCCATTTTTCCCCATGCCCAGCACCAGCTTGTAACCTGGCCCTGCTGCCAGCCTGAGCCCTGCACCAGCTGCAGGCTCGCCCGGCGGCAGCAGCTGTGACCCCCCACTTGCCACACCAGGCAGCGTTGGCTGGTGCTGCCCACCCAATGCTCACGCGCTGGGCAGCCCACAGGCAGCAGTGGCAAACTCTGCCTGGGGCAGCAAGCAGGGGAGCCGCAGCTGCTGTTGCCACACACAGGCCCGATGGGCAGGCCCGGAACCGGCATACAACCCAGGCTGGCTGTGGGGCTGGGTTTCAAGATGGTAATGAGTGCAGGGGGGAAAAGCGGCCCCCCACCTGCCCCACGGCCAGCGCCCCATCCTGCAGTCGCTTGCAGCCCACGTGGGGCTGCCTGTGCCTGCTCCAGACAGCCCTGCGTGGGCTGTGAACAGCTGCAGCAGGGAGCACCAGCCACAGCATGAGCAAGGGGCTGCTCCCCGCGCCCCCCCCAGCTTTTCCCCAGGCTCCTTCCATACCCAGGGTCTTCCTTTGCCCTTCCCCCACCCCTTACCTGACCTTCTAGTGCGGGACAGCCATGTGGTCCCAGGCCAGAAGCCCCTGCTGGGGCCTCC